>NW_028227263.1:17409010-17864010 GCF_978045245.1 Mus caroli | reverse complement strand
TCCCGCCCACTCACTTTCCTCTTTACTCCCACTTTGGGGTCACCATTGCCTGTCTGGTTCTTAGTCCTATAGTGTCACCCTAGTTCAACAAAGAAGCAGGATAATGATACTGACTTCAGTGCTCGGCAGCAGCCCTCGGAGCTGGTCTTCACTTTGGCCCCTCTTGGGGTCCTCACTGTCACTCCGGGCTCGCTCAACATCAGCCACCGATACACACCATGTAGAGCTGGCCAGGGAACGCTCCAAGACTGTCACCTCCTTTTACAACCAGTCAGCCATAGATGTGGCAGCAGAGAAGGTGACTCACGGAATAAGCCTTATGGGGAAGGGCTGAGCTAACATGGGTTGGCCTGGTTTTGAATGTCTGGTGCTCAAAGTGCATCTTCCCTTTTAGCCCTCAGTTCGCCTCACTCCCACCATGATGCTCTATTCCGGTCGCTCACAGGATGGCAGCCACCTTCTGGTAAGGTTCTCTCTTTCCTTCTCTGCCCCAGGGATTCTTTCTAGCCAGCTGCTTAAGCCCTTCCCTCTTTTTCTTACAGAAAAGTGGCCGCTACTTGCAGCAAGAGTTACCAGTGAGGATTGCTCACCGCATCAAGGGCTTCCGTAGCCTTCCTTTCATCATTGGTTGCAACCCTACCATACTGCATGTGGTAAGGCGGAGGGGACCTTCAGTCAGTGTGCACACTGCCAACGAGGCAAATGGGGGAGGGAGCCCAGGCCTGCTGAAAGGTGTCAGGTCTGGATGGGATTAAGCCTCAGACATCAGAGGGCAAGATTACATATTCATGAGAGCTGGAAGGGTCTGTTGGGGGCTTGGAGCTTACTAATTGAGTTGAGTATTGATCCCTATGGGTATTGTTTTCTACTTAAGTATCTATGGCAGCCCTGTGAATTCTCATACTTACTCCATACAGCACGAGCTATACATCCGAGCCTTCCAGAAACTGACAGACTTCCCTCCGGTGAGGCTGGGCTGAGTAGGGTAAGGGGCCAAGGTCAGGATTGGACTTCCGGTGCTCATAATTCTGTGACCTGCAGATCAAGGACCAGGCAGACGAGGCCCAGTACTGCCAGCTGGTGAGACAGCTGTTAGATGACCACAAGGACGTGGTGACCCTGTTAGCTGAGGGTCTTCGTGAGAGCCGGAAACACATCCAGGTCAGAGGCAACAGAGAATGGGCCTGGCGAAGGGGGAGGGTCGGGAAGGGAACAGGTTTCTGAGACTCACCCTCTCTATAGGATGAAAAGCTAGTCCGGTACTTCTTGGATAAAACACTGACGTCAAGACTTGGGATCCGAATGCTGGCTACTCACCACTTGGCGCTACATGAAGACAAGGTGGAGCCGAGACCCGAGGCTGATCTGAGAATGTTAAATGGGGAAAGGCACCTGGCCACAGGCCCCCTTAGGGCTGAGGACGGGCTTGGGGATTGCTCTGGCATTCCAGAAGTTGTGGGATTTGGCAACTGAAGTTGGGTGGAAGTGTTGCTCGTTCTGACCTTCTCTTTCCTGCCAGCCTGATTTTGTTGGCATCATCTGTACTCGTCTGTCGCCCAAGAAGATTATCGAGAAGTGGGTGGATTTTGCCAGGTGAGACTAGAACGGTGGGGAGTGGGTGGCTCCTGCAGGGAGGCCTGTGTCTGAGTCCTTGCATGGTCTGTAGCAAGGTTTCTTCTTTGTTTTCATTTTCTTTTAAAATTAAATTATTTCTATACATGTGGGTATTCTGTCTGCATGTGTGTCTGTGTACCCTGTGGGTGCTGGGGACCAAACCTGGGTCCTCTATGAGGAAGGCCAAGTGCTCTTCACTGCTGAGCCATCTCTCCAGCCAGTTTTTTTTTTTAAACTATATACTTAAACTTTTTTTTAAACTATATACGTACTTACTTACTAGCTTATTCTTTTTTTTTTTTTTTTTTTTTGGTTTTTCGAGACAGGGTTTCTCTGTGTAGCCCTGGCTGTCCTGGCACTCACTTTGTAGACCAGGCTGGCCTCGAACTCAGAAATCCGCCTGCCTCTGCCTCCCGAGTGCTGGGATTAAAGGCGTGCGCCACCACGCCCGGCTAGCTTATTCTTTTTAAGGCAAAATTTCACTCTACAGGCAAGGCTGGCCTGGGGCTTGGAATTCTCCTCTCCGTCCTCTTAATGCTGGGATTACAGATTTGCTTGTTTTCTACGTACATGAGAGTTTGCCTGTATGTATATATGTGCACCATGTTTGTGCTTGGTGCCACAGAGGTGCCCCTAGAACTGGAGTTATAGGCAATTGTGAGTCCCCTGTAAGAACAAGTGCTCTCAACAATCAGGAACCATCTCTCCAGCCCCACTAGGCATCTTTTTTTTTTTTCTCCATAAAGATTTATTTATTTTATGTATGTAAATATACTGTTGCTGTCTTTGTATACTGTTCTGTTGCCCAGAAAAGGGCATCAAATCCCATTACAGGTGGTTATTGGGAACCGAACTCAGGAACTCTGAAAGCAGTCAGTGCTCTTAACCACTGAGCCATCTCTCCAGCCACCATTACTGACATTTTGGTTATTTATTTATTTATTTATTTATTATATGTAAGTACACTGTAGCTCTCTCAGACACACCAGAAGAGGGCATCTGATTTCATTACAGGTGGTTGTGAGCCACCATGTGGTTGCTGGGATTTGAACTCAGGACCTCCGGAAGAGCAGTCAGTGCTCTTAACCGCTGAGCCATCTCTCCAGCCCCCCCATTACTGACATCTTAAACTAGTGGAGGGCTCTTTTGTTTTTTAGGCTGTTTAGTACAATCCTTGGCTTCTATTCATTTGACACAAGAAATGCCCTTCAATTGGAGGAGCAACAGTGTATCCATGTGTTGCCTGGTGCCCACTGGGAAGAAGAATCAGTTCAAGTTGAGAACTGTAACTCTAGGGACACCTACTGAACCCTTCTATCCACAGACGCCTGTGTGAGCACAAGTATGGCAATGCCCCTCGAGTCCGCATCAACGGGCATGTGGCTGCCCGGTTCCCCTTCATTCCCATGCCGCTGGACTATATCCTGCCTGAGCTGCTCAAGAACGCCATGAGGTGGGCTGGCTGGTTGTGCTGGGGGATGGGGGTGGAGGGTGGGAACGCGACTAACTTGGGCACCACCACCTATTGGTCTTTCTCTTTTGAATAGAGCCACAATGGAGAGTCACCTAGACACTCCCTACAATGTCCCAGATGTGGTCATCACCATCGCCAATAATGATATTGATCTCATCATCAGGTTTGCTCAGATAGAATCGGGCTGGGTTGGATGAAGATCCTGGCCACCATTTCGAACTTGCTGCAGGACCTTAAAAGCCAGAACCTACCCTGATCTGGGATGTGGACCTGGTCAGAAAAGATATTTGATCCTAAGATTGCCAGGAGCTGTACATTATGGATTTGGGGCCAGCGGAGGAATCTGCAGTTGGGAGATGGTGTTTGCTGAGAGTAAAAGTTAATGTCAAATTGTATGGGACAGTAGAAGCAGTCTGCGGCCCAGGCAGGTGTGAGTGTAGAAGATGATAAAGTCACATTCCACCTTTAGAGAGAATAGGAATAGACCCAGCACTGTCTGCTTAGGGTGAGACCTATTAGACCTGACCAAGTCCGTGTTCTCGACATCCTGCCAGGATCTCAGACCGGGGTGGAGGAATCGCTCATAAGGACCTGGATCGGGTCATGGACTACCACTTCACCACAGCTGAGGCCAGCACCCAGGACCCCCGAATCAGCCCCCTCTTCGGCCACCTGGATATGCACAGTGGTGGCCAGTCAGGACCTATGCATGGGTAAGGCCCCACCTGCCCAATATGGGGGGAAGGAGTAAACCAGGACACGCAGGCCTCTGACGCCCCTATCCTATCCACTGCTCCCAGCTTTGGCTTCGGGTTGCCCACGTCCAGGGCCTATGCGGAGTATCTTGGTGGCTCCCTGCAGCTGCAGTCCCTGCAGGGCATTGGCACAGATGTCTACCTACGGCTCCGCCACATTGATGGTCGGGAGGAAAGCTTCAGAATCTGATGGTGGATTTTGGCCGGCCGGCCTGCCACACTCCTTGGAGGACCTCCTGGGCCTGGCAGGGGGCTGCTGGGCTCCACAGACTGCCGCTTCGCTTTATGGAGCTTAGGGCCTCAGACAGGCGGACTTAGATGGAGCTGGGCACCACTCCTCCTCAGCAGGGCTCACTGCTTTCTACCTCCCAGCCTCGGGGGGAGGAAGCAGGTGCCTCTGGGGCCTCTGATACCAGCTCTGCTCTGCTCATTCTTGAGGACTCCTCATTTGACCTGCTGCTTATTAAAGTTTGCATTTTTGAATGCCCTCTTGGGCCCCAAATGTTGGGAGGGCAGGCGAGCTTTGTTTCTGCCCTTTTTGGATTCCCTAGGCCTGGTCATGTCCAGTCTCTGGCTGTCCTGGCACTGTGGCAGAAGTGACTCCAAGGTTCTTGCCTATTTGACTTGGCAAGAGTGAGAGTGACTTTGGCAACTTCTGCTCATTGAACAAGTCTTTCTGGGCCCCAGACCCTATCAGAGGCCTCGAAAGACTTAGCTTCAGGCCCGACTCTTCCCTTGCTGGCAGCTGTGGGTTTGAGAGGTAAAGGTCACTAGACTGGGCAGTCTGTAAGCCACCTGATTCCTGAGCTTGCATGAAGTTAAAAATACTGCCTGCCCACTGTGGCTGCAAAAAGAAGTGCATGAGGTTATGCAGAGACCTGACTACCTCAGACAGATATGGAGAAGTTGTCTTAGGGAGGACCAGGGACTTGGGCAGAAAGCACGGTGACCAGAAGTGTGTGGAACAGAACTTTAGGTGAACTTTGAACCGAGAGTAACCCTCCCCGATGTGTAAGACCTAAGGGCTTGCTTGGTAGGACTCCCAAAAGGGAGTAGGAGAAGCAGGAAAGGAAAGGGGAGAGGTCAAGGAAATGACTGTAATGAGAAGTCCAGAGCTAGTCCACTGTCCCTCAGGTACACATAAGAGAGTGAGGCTCCATGGTAACCAGTTCCCTCACTTGACGTGGGGATGGGAGTGTTTACATTCCTACACTGAAAACGTTAGCCTTTCCAGGGAGAATCAAATGTACACACTTGTGGTCCTAGTACTAGTGAGGCTTACACAGGAGTATCATGAGTTCAAGGCCAACCTGGGCTGTTTGGCAAAACCCTGTCTTAACGGGTAGTTGTCAGAGAAGAGCCTCATGTTCTAGTCTTTGAATGTACATACAGGCCGGGTGGTGGTGGCGCACGCCTTTAATCCCAGCACTCGGGAGGCAGAGGCAGGCGGATTTCTGAGTTTGAGGCCAGCCTGGTCTACAAAGTGAGTTCCAGGATAGCCAGGGCTACACAGAGAAACCCTGTCTTGAAAAACCAAAAAAAAAAAAAAAAAAAAAAAAAAAAAAAAAAGAATGAAAGTACAGGTTAACCACAGAGAAACAACACAGATACAGCATCAGAAGCAACAAAAAGCATCCGGGTCCTGTGAGGTGGTTCAGCAGTAAAAGCACCCGCTACTAAGGTGTCCCCTAGAGTTTAGTGCAGGAGAGGACTACGGGGGGGTGAGGGGGGTCCTGCCAAGTCCTCTGACCTGCACACATGTAGGTTCATACTCATAAACACAATAATAGTAAGTAGTGGGGGGGGGTCTCAGCACAGCCCCCGGTTCTGGGAAAAACAGTTGGCTTTACATGTTAATCATGGCTGGCCCTGGCAGGGGGGCAGAATGGGTATTTACTATGCCTAGGCTCGGCCTTACCTGGGAAGGGCATTATCTGTAACTGAAGATGTGAGGTAGGAGAAGCCTGGGCAAAAGAAGTAACAATCCTGAAAAGGGTTGGAGTGCGAGGTGTCCTTTGGTTGTATCTTCTCATTCTTAGGATGCGGGACACCTGGTATCATCCTGCTCTGAACTTCTTTACTGCCCAACAGCAAAGTAACCAATTTTTCCTAGTGCCTTCTCTCTTATTTTTTGTATGTGTGTCTACCTGTGGGTTTGTGCTCATTGCTGTAGATGGCCTGTGGAGTCCAGAGGGGTTTCGGATCCCCTGGAACTGGAGTTACAGGCAGTAGTGAGCTGCTTGCTGTGGAAGCAAAACTGAGATCATCTACAAGAGCAGTGCATGCCGAATCATCTAGCCAGCTTTCCCCCAGTGCCACGCACAAAAGGATCTATTCTATTCCCAATGCCATCTCACATAGATACACAACGGTCAGATATTTCTTGGACCATAGTGTCTGAGTTCTGACCTCAAGCTGCCCCTCTCAAGAACTGTTATGAAAGCTGGGCATGGTTGCACACGCCTTTAATCCCAACACTCAGGAGGCAGAGGCACGCAGATTTCTGAGTTCGAGGCCAGCCTGGTCTACAGAGTGAGATCCAGGACAGCCAGGGTTATACAGAGGAACCCTGTCTCGAAAAACAAAACAACAACAAAAAAACTTATGAAAACTGATCACCAAATTATGAATCAAAGAACTTTTAAAGAATGTCTAAATGAGATGTTTATCTAGCCCTACTCTGACTCACACTGTTATGTGCTACTGTAAAAGTTGCCAATGCATGCTGGGTACGCAAACCATGTGGCAGGAGCCAGTCAGTCTTAATAGAGGGTGAGAAAAGGAGTTTTACTCCAGTAAGCCAGCTAAGGAGGAACTGGCTGGCATTATCATCCCTAAAAAACAAAGGTCTTACAGTAAAAATGCTTCTTTTCATCGACTAGTTTGCCCACAATGCAGTTCCTAAAGTATTATGCACTGGGCAAGCTATTAAAGGTGTCCGGTGCCCCAATACAGTAATGAAGGAAAACACATCTTACCTGATCATTGTGTGTGTGTATGTAGAAAGGTGAAGTTAAACAGCAAATAAGACATGTGTTACTCCAATTCATCTACCAATAAGTTTACCTTGAATGCTGCTATATAGCTTATATAAAGCTATGACTTAACCATATGTATATATGGTTTAACCTTTACTGAATCTCAGAGAATTGGTATATTGTACTTGGAGAAGTGTCACTACAGATTCTCCAGGCACTGTCTCCCTGCTCAAACCTGGTGTGGTGCCATCCTAACCTCAACATTTGAGAGGTGGAGGTTAGACAACCACTCAAGGTTCTCCCTGGCCACACTCGAGTTTTTTTTTTTTTTTCCAAAGATTTATTTATTTATTATATGTAAATACATGTACACTGTAGCTGTTTTTAGACACTCCAGAAGAGGGTGTCACATCTTGTTATGAATGGTTGTGAGCCACCATGGGGTCTGAACTCAGGACCTTCAGAAGAGCAGTCAGTGCTCTTAACTGCTGAGCTATCTCTCCAGCCCTGCTACATGAAATTCTTAAGAGAAAAGAAGTTGTCGGGCAGTGGTGGTGCAGGCCTTTAATTCCAGCACTTGGGAGGCAGGGGCAGGCGGATTTCTGGTCTAGAGAGTGAGTTCCAGGACAACCAGGGCTACACAGAGAAACCCTGTCTTGAAAAAAAAAAAAGAGAGAGTAAGTTTATTTTGAAGATAGTTTATTTGGCACATCTGTTCTTTTCCTGTCTCAACTGGTTTTTGCTCCCACCATGAACGAGAGACGCAAATACAGAGTGGGTAGTATATATAAAGCCCTGGGTTTTGGCCCCAAGCATCCCATAAAACTTAATTCAGTGATAGAGTACAACTGTAATCCTCAGAATACTGCTGCACGTTCAATGAGTTTCAGGCTAGCCTCTTTCTCAAAAAATAGGAAAGGTTGGTGGTGCTCGCCTTTAATCCCAGCATTCGGGAACCCAAGGCAGTAGGAGCTAGGTCAGCAAGTGTGTAGGCAGCCCCGGCTATGTCACAACAAACAACTCCACAAAAATAGCTGAGGCCGGGTGTGGCGGTGCACGTCTTTAAATACCAGGACTCCAAAGGCAGAGGCAGGTGGATCTCGAGGCCTGTATGGTCTACATAAGCGAGTTCCAAGTCAGTTAGGACTGTATAATTAGACCCTGTCTCAAGTTGGGCCAATTTTTAGCAACAACAGCCACACGCAGTACGCACAAAACAAAACATTGCCACGTCACAGCCTCCCCACCTCCAACGCGCAAGACTATGCCCGCCCCCAGTGATCCGGAAATAAAAGCGGCTCTCTGGCCAGTCACTTCCGGCACAGCAATGGCGGCACAGGGAGCAACAGCTGCAGTTGCTGCAACAACTTCAGGAACTGTAGGGGAGGGAGAGCCGGGCCCGGGTGAAAATGCAGCAGTCGAGGGGCCTGCCCGGTCCCCGGGCCGGGTCTCTCCGCCGACTCCGGCGCGTGGCGAACCAGAAGTCACCGTGGAGATCGGAGAAACGTACCTGTGCCGGCGGCCGGATAGCACCTGGCGTGAGGGCGGGGCCCAGGGCCTAGGGGCGGGATTTAGGGATGGGGCATGGCCTAGGAATGGGCGCTCCGTGGGGCGGAGCTTGGGGACTGGGAGTCTTGGGGCCAGGGTGGTGACTCAGGTAAGAAGGTGGGATTTCTGGAGCTGAGAAACCCGCTTTGTAATGGGAGGCCGGAGTCAGTCCATGCTTGTTGTCACCTGTAAAGAAAGCCACCAGTAAGGTGAATACAGAGTTGGCCTGTGAACATTCACTCTGGTCCGATTTCAGGCTTCATCTTTTTTTTTTTTTTTTTTTTTTTTTTGCTATATCTGTTCCTTCATTGGTGCTCTGTTGTCTGTCTCTTGTCCCCTCATCGCCAGCAAAGAGGACAGCCCAGTTCATAAAAACACGTTTCCTTATCTTCCTTATCTTCCTTTTCTTTCCCTCTTCAAAATAAACCTCAAGCTGCTGGCTTCAAAATAAACTCCGAGCTGAGATGGCTCAGGACTTAAAGGTATTTGTCACCAAGTCTGGTGATTTGAGTTTGTCCCCAGGACCCACATGGTAGAAGGAGACAATGATTCTTACTGTCTGCCCTCAGAATCCATATAAGAGTATCCCCCTCCTCCTAATACGATAAATACATGTAATTTAAAAGATAGAATAAATGTCGGTCATGGTGGCATACACCTTTAATCCCAGCCCTGGGAAGGCTGTGTGTTTGAGGCCAGCCTGGTCTGCATAGCAAGTTCCAGAAGAGCTAGGACTACATAGAGAGACCTTGTCTCAAAACATAATTAAACTCCTTAGACTTTCATGTCTGAGATCTTTCCAGTTTCTAGGCACTTCTAGCAAGGGCTATTGCCAGACCAACCTTGCTTTGCCCTCCAAAACTATGTGTTTATGTGCCTTTTTTATCACCTGCTCTTGCTATAAGTAATCTCATGTCTTCCTGGCTAGCTCTTACTCATCTCTTAATTTTTGTTTTTTTTTTTAAAAAGAGTTATTTACTATATGTAAGTACACTGTAGCTGTCTTCAGACACCCCAGAAGAGGATCTCAGATCTCATTACTGATGGTTGTGAGCCACCATGTGGTTGCTGGGATTTAAACTCAGGACCTTCGGAAGAGCAGTCAATGCTCTTAACCGCTGAGCCATCTCTCCAGCCCCTAGTCTCTTAACTTTATCTCCTGTGGTGATCCCATTCTTGACCCCTTCAGGCAAAGTCAGTTGCTTGCATGGTCTGGCACGTTTTCTTTTTCGTACCTCAGCCATACTGTTTTTTTGTTTTTTTGAGACAGGGTTTCTCTATGTAGCCCTGGCTGTCCTGGAACTCACCCTGTTGACCAGGCTGGCCTCGAACTCAGAAGAAATCCGCCTGCCTCTGCCTCCCAAGTGCTGGGATTAAAGGTGTGCGCCACCACACCTGCCAGCCATACTGTTAAAATTATCTGCCTTTCTCTGTCAATGGGAAAATACTAGAGAACAAGATCTCTTGTGATTCCTCACTGTATCTGCTTACTGTGGCCAGCAGTACATTAGCAAAGCACCAGACAAGCATTGGTTTCTAGACAGCTCTATCATGCATCTGTCCCTGTGCTACAAACTAAAGCCACGGTTACCGTTTTAGGTACTCTCCAGATGAAAGAACTAAGGCTCAGAAAGTCAAATCATGGGACTACAGTCATTTAGGAAATGTGAAGGAAGCTTAAACTATCTTAATCCCCAGCCAGCTCTCATGGCCCCCAAATGAGTGAATGAGCACTGACTTTGGAGGTAGACTTAAACATGCTTAAATACCAGGTTTTCTCAGTTTCCAAATCTCTGGTCCTCTGTAACACCCCCTGCACCTCCCCCAAGTCCTAACCTGGCTCACCTTACAGGGTAAATGGCAGGTGTGGACAGGTGGATCTGGAAATTACCCCTCAGATACCCCCTCTTTTTTTCTTGACAGATTCAGCAGAAGTGATCCAGTCTCGAGTGAATGACCAGGAAGGCCGAGAAGAATTCTATGTTCACTATGTGGGCTGTGAGTGCCTGGGGCCCTGGGGCCTGGGTGGAAGGAGGGAGGCAGGCAGTCAGTCCCTCACCCTCACGGTGTGTCCTAACAGTTAACAGGCGACTGGACGAATGGGTGGACAAGAACCGACTTGCACTGACCAAGACAGTGAAGGATGCCGTGCAGAAGAACTCTGAGAAATACCTGAGTGAGCTGGCCGAGCAGCCTGAGCGCAAGATCACTCGAAACCAAAAGCGAAAGCATGATGAGATCAACCACGTGCAGAAGGTCCTGGCCCCTCCCTTCTCAGGACCATCACAGCAAAGCCATAGCAATTCCCATGTAAAAGCTGGTAGTACGCCAGGGTTTTTCTCTCCTTTATTCATATATGAAAAAATCCTCAGCTTATAGAGAGAAGAGGGTTGTTCTCTCACAGTAAGGAAACGGTACAGTTAGGACTGGAACTCAAACTTGAAGTCCAAAGGGAAGGAAAAGAAACTAAAATTACGTCCTTTCCTCTGCTATCCATCCCCACACTGAGCACTGTACAAACTCATCCAAGCCTCCCTGACCTTTATGGCCTTATCACCCCGGGGCAAATACTTGGTTTTCTGTATGAGGAGGCAGGCTCCGAGAGGTTAAGCCCAAGCTTCTTGGCTGGAAAGCCAGCCAGAGTATTAGGTTTAACATCTACTTCACCTGCTGTTGCAGAGCATCTCAATATACAGAGGAGCACAGGCCAGTCTAGAAGTCTTGGTAGGATTTACATTGTCTTAGGGGCCAGGCCCTGCCTGACACATCCTACAGAGGTATCCAAAATCAGGAATCTTTGAAAAACAGAAACAAAGTATGTGTGTTATTAGTGTATGTGTGTGTATATATACATATACTTCAAAATATTTAGTATATGTATGTATATGCATGATATGTTCGTGTGCTTATATGTGTGTATGCATGATATGTGGGGGGAGGGGTTATGTGTGCCATGGTTTGAGAATGTGGAGACCATAGAGCAACTTTGTGGAGTCAGTCCTACCTTTAATTAGGATCCAGGGTTCAAACTCCGGTCTCTAGGATTACATGGCAAGTCCAGTACCCACCGAGCCATGGCAGTAACCTTTTTTGTTTTTGTGAGACTGTCTCTTGTAATCAGGCTAGTCTCAAACTTCCTACATAGGCAAGGCTGGCCTTGAACTCCTCATCTTTCTGTGCCTACTTCCCAAGTGTAATCCAAGGATTACAGGGGTCAGCAAGCCTGGCTCTCTGGTCTTTTGAGACTGTAGCCCAGGATGGCCCTGAACTCTCTTCTAGCCAGACTGTTTCTGGGGATTGTTTTCCCCTCCTTCCCTCCTCCCCCCTTCCTTCTATTCTATTTTGGAAGCTTGACAGATTTATTACAGTTTAAAAGAAAAACCCCAAGGCAGGTGGGCTGTCAAGTTTAGGGAAAAAATCATGCTGTTCAGAATCTCACAGAGGTCAGACACATGGTGGACAGTCAGCCACTGCCAGGGAGTAAAGATTTTCTTTTCTTTTTTTTTTTTAATGTTTTTTCGAGACAGGGTTTCTCTGTGTAGCCCTGGCTGTCCTAGAACTCATTTTGTAGACCAGGCTGGCCTCAAACTCAGAAATCCACCTGCCTCTGCCTCCCAAGTGCTGGGATTAAAGGTGTGTGTCACCACCGCCAGGCAGGGAGTAAAGTTGTAGAGGAAGGAGTAAGGAAACCCAAAATGTCTGGGGAGAAGCCAGAAGTGCTAAGGGAAATAGCTTAGAGAAGAGATAGAAGAGAGAAAGGAATAATTCCAGAAAGGAAGCAGACCCACACTCCTGCATTGATTTACAAGCTAAGGCATGGCAGCCGTCCTGAGCAGCCACTGCGCAGCTGTGCCATTCCGTGCAAGCTCTTAGCAAACACAGTGCAACAATGCTTGTCTCTCTGGACACTCTGTCACCAGGCTGGAAATGTGTTTTGGTGTGGTATGTATAACATTTACATTTTGTAAAAGTTTTTTTTAGCTTTATATGTATGAGTGCTGCCTGCATGTATGCGCGTGGGTCCAGTGCCACAGAGTTTAGAAGAGGGCCTTGGGTTCCCTGAGATTGGAGTTCAAAATGGCTGTGACTACCATGGGGCCCATGGGTGCTGGGAACTGAGCTCAGGTCTTCCACAGAAGCAACAAATACTTGTGACTCTCAACCATCTCTCCATCCCTTTCAAATGTCTGTGGGGTAAGTATTGTTTAGAGGCAGTTTTGTTTGACTTGTAATCCACGCATGTAGATGTACACAGACGTTTCAGCTGGCGGCAGTGCCAGTGTGCTTTAGTAAGAAGTTTTCCATCCCCTAAGCTACAAAGACTCTCCAGTTGTGGGGTGGCACTGTCTAGTGTACTGTTGTAAGTGGTCTGTGGGCTGTTGCTAGTCAACACAGCAGTCCCTCTGGCCACCTGTGGCTCAGTCTGTACATGTCCAGTTTGACTAGAACTTTTTTTTTAATTGTCATGAATTTGAGATGGAATAGCGTTTGCAGTTAATGGCTGTTCTCTTGGACAGCACAGGTTTAAAATGCTGTTCTCTGGCTTGAATGGAGTGACTGTTAGTCAGCAGGTAGACCAGAGTGGGCTGGATATTGATGGATGAGTGATTCAACTCTCAGCGAGGTTCGATAGTTATTGGAGATTTTTGTTGGTTGATTGGTTGGATTTTTTTTTTTTTTTTTGAGACATGGGCTCAAACTTGGTTTATAGCCAAAGATGACCTTGAACTGGTCCCCTGCCTCTACCTCTGAACTGCTGGTATACAGGTATGTACCACCATGCCCTGTTCTAATTAATGCTTAATTCTAAATAAATTACAACATTGAAGAAAAATAGTGGTTTTGTAGTTCTTTAATGCATTCGCAGAAAAGAATTTTGTGAACATTGAGAAATGCAGTTTCAAGAGACACCTGAAGAGAAAAGTCTTTGTTGGAATTGGGCCAGCCCAGGACTGCTTTTGTTTTCCAGTTTTGTGAACCTGGGCTAGATGTGCGAGTGCTCTACTTGCAGGTATACCCGAATTTGCCAGAAGAGGGCACCAGATCACATTACAGAGGGCCATGAGTCACCATGTGGTTGCTGGGAATTGAACTCAGGACCTCTGGAAGAGCAGACAGTGCTCTTAACAGCTGAGCCATCTCTCCAGCCCCAAGATTTTTCTTCTTTGTGCCTCAGTTTCCTCTTTTGTATTATGGCAATAACGAGCACTCTTGGTTTCAAAGACTCGTTATGAAGGCAAAATGAAAATGATGTCTAAGAGTGTTTGGTAGTTACAATGGCAGCTGGCCCATGGCCTGTGACCTCATCCCTTTCTGTATGTTTATTACTCTGTAAAATTGAAATAATTCTCTTCAAGGCCAGGTATAATGGTGCATACCTGTAAGCACAGCCCCTGAGGTAGGAAAGCTTGGTAGGCTGAGGTAAGAATTCCCTGTAAGCTTGGAGTTTGTTTGAGGCAAATTCCAGACCAGTGTGATACAAATACTGAGACCCTGTCCAAAAAAACACATCATTAAGTGGCGGTGCACGCCTTTAATCCCAGCACTCAGGAGGCAGAGGCAGGCAGATTTCTGAGTTTGAGGTGAGCCTGGAGTTCCAGGACAGCCAGAGCTTCACAGAGAAACCCTGTCTCGAAAAACAACCAAAACAATCAGACAAAAACCAACACAAAAAAAGGAGTGAATCTAGTCAGACATCCTGGAGGATCCTTTGGAAGGATGGTGGGCCTTGAAGGACAGGAAAGAGCAAAATAGTTGCACATGGTAGTTGACAGCTCTGTCGTAGACTCACCTGGCCTGTGCTCTGCGCCAAGGTGAGGCCAGCACTTGCAGCATGAAGAGGAGAGGCGCTCTCACTGTGGAAGCGGTACATGTGTGGAAGGCTGGGGCTGGAGGAAAGGCCTTGATAGCCGTGGATTGGAGGGGCTGAGATAGAACAGGGAGCTGAGGACCCCAGTCAGCTGTCCAGACCTAACATGGCATTGATTATTTGGAGGGGTCAGAAAAAATTGCACAGGAACTGATTGTAGAGATAACCACAGAGAAGAGAGCTGGCGCCCCCTCCGTTGGCCATTGGTTAGGTCAGCTACCAGGATGAGAAAGAAGCTTTAAGAGTGAGTAGACCAGTGATAGGCAGTGATGTTTAAGAGAGGGCCCAGGAGGAAGAGGAACCTAGAGGTCCTTTCTGTTCACCTACTGCCTGACATCTATGAGAAGATGGGGAGCCTCATGGAACATATTCAAAGGCTGCTGAAGTCTGGTGTTAAGGAGGGAGACCCACGCCAGCAGCAGGCCCAGGCCAGCAGGTCTTACTCTGACATGGGAAACTCTGAGATCTGTTCTTTCATCTGAGTTTTGCATATGACCCACTGTACACTGAAGCTCTTGTGGGGTGGGGAGTTTGTTTTTCAAGACAGGGTTTCTCTGGGTAGTCCTGATTGTCCTGGAACTCTATAGACCAGGCTGGCCTCGAACTCACAGGGAACTGCCTGTCTCTGCTCCAGAATGCTAGGATTAAAGGCATGCGCCACCACTGCCCAGCTAAAGCTAAAGCTCTTAACCTGCTTATCTAGCTCAAGGTCCAGACTGAGGTGTCCAGATGTGTGCGTAGGTAGGCAGATAGCAGAGGAGCCAGCCTCAACCAAGGAAAACAGAGGAGATGCTGACATCAGTATTTGTTACTGTGCTTACTTTCTTTACTAGTATTGCGAGATCTAGGAGACAGTCAATCAGCACTGAGTTCTAGGGCAGGAAGGGAACAGTCTAACTATGTAATGTTCATCTCTGTGTACTTCTTACCCCAGACCTATGCAGAGATGGACCCCACCACAGCAGCCTTGGAAAAGGAACACGAGGCGGTAAGAATCAGCAGGTTTGGGGACCAGTGGGGTGCTCCCTGCCCTGGGGACCAGATGGGGTGCTTCCTGCCCTTTTTCTTGTTCCTAATGAGCTCTGAGCTGTGCCCTGTCCTCGTCTCTCTCTGTCTGCAGATCACCAAAGTGAAGTATGTAGACAAGATCCACATTGGGAACTATGAAATCGATGCCTGGTATTTCTCACCTTTCCCAGAGGACTATGGGAAGCAGCCCAAGCTTTGGCTCTGCGAGTACTGCCTCAAATACATGAAGTTCGAGAAGAGCTACCGCTTCCACCTGGTGAGGCTGGGTTACTCCCCTGGGGGGAGGGGGGGATAGGGATGAGTCCAGAGAAACTGGGGGGTGGGAAACACCCAAGGGACTACTAGAGCCCTCTGGGTGTGGTAGGGTTTCCTATAATCCTAGTGCCTAGCGGATGAACAAGGAGGTCAGAAGTTCAGGGTCATCCTCAGCTACATAGTCCAGGGTTGGCATAGCCTTTGGAGAGCTGGCTCAGGGCTTAAGAACATGGACTGCTGTTGCAAAGGACCCAAGTTCAGTTCCCAGCATCATCAGGCTCCTGTAACTTAAGCTCCAAGTCTAAAGCCTTCCTCCAGCCTCTGGTGGAACTTGTATTTATGGACACATGAGTATACATACATACATACACACACATATACATATTGTTAAGAATAAAAATCTGTTTGTTTGTTTGTTTGTTCATAGACTGGCCTTAAACTCATAGATATCCACCTGCCTCTGCCTTTGGAGTGCTGGTATTAAAGGTGTGTGCCACCATGCCCAGCTAAAAAAATAACCTTTTTAAAAGAAAGACGGAGGGCTGGAGAGATGGCTCAACAGTCAGGAGCACTGGTTGTTCTTCCAGAAGACTTGGGTTCAGTTCTCAGCACCCACATTGGCTCACAGATGTCTGTAACCCCAGTTGTAGGGGTTCCAGCATCCTCATAAAGACATACATATAGGCAGAAAAAAAAAACAAAACACTGATGTCCATAAAATGAACAAATTAACTTTAAGAAAAAGAAGAAGAAAGAGCAGCAGAGACAGGCGGATTTCTGAGTTCGAGGCCAGCCTGGTCTTCAGAGAGAGTTCCAGGACAGCCAGGGCTACACAGAGAAACCCTGTTGCAAAACACAAAAAAACAAATAAAAAGCAAGAAAAGAAAGGAAAAGAAGAAAAAAAAAGGAAAGAGTGCTCTCTTTCTGCTTCCAGATAACTGACCAGCTTACTGCCTCTCTTCAGACCTCAGTTTCTTCTACAGAATGGAGACCAAAATTTTCAAGTTCCTTGCCCTTTACTAAGACCTAGTGTTGGGCTCCTCATACAAAAAGAGGCAACCAATAGCTCCTGAGCAATGATGTCAGTCCATAGGAAGAAGTGCTTTACCACAGCTGCCAGGAAGGGGGCGCTTTTCACTAGCACAGCAGGATGTCTCCCAAAGCTAGACCCGAGATGAATGATGAGGGTTAGGAAGAAGTTTGAGCAAGTTATCAGCTCTGTGCCTGCCCACTAGGAAATGGACCCTATTCTGCTGATGAGAAACCGGGGTCACTGGATATAAGGTGTTATACACAGGGCCTGCAGATGGCAAAGCTAAGAGTTACACTGGGCCAGACTGGTGAGTGAACGCCACCTGGCAGAGATCCAAAGGTCTGAAGTGTGTCCCTCCCTGGATCCCCAGGGCCAGTGTCAGTGGCGGCAGCCCCCAGGGAAGGAGATCTATCGAAAGAGCAACATCTCTGTGTATGAAGTGGATGGCAAAGACCACAAGGTGAGCTGGTAGCCCAGGGCTTGTAGGAAACTCTAACCATCTTCTGGGTACGTATTATCACCTCTGCCGGGCAGAGGCCAGCCCCCAGTGAGTATCTATATCTACTCTTGGCCAAGTGAGGTCTCATGACCCTTGGTGCTTGGCCTGTATTGATATATAGTGAACACAGCCTCAGGCCAGGTCTCCCAGCTGTTTCTGGGGACTCCTTGGCTGACAGGGTGGTTCTGTTTGAGTAGTTCTGGAGCCTAGAGACAGACTGTCTTGCCTGAAGGTGCTCTTTAAACAACTTCCTCTTTCTGTGTGACCCAAAGATACTTGCCTGCAAATATAGAGATTTCCTATTCCACTCTGAAGCTGCCACCGAGTTCCTGCTTGTCACAGGAGTGACCCTATGGGAGCAGGCTTTGAGGTCTGCTCTCCCCCTGCCTGCTGGGTCTGAGAGAGCTTTAGCAAGTGTTTGAGCCTCCCCTGAAGGGCCACGTAGTACTAGGCGAGGAGGACAGGCTTCTCACAGCACCATGTCACTTCCTGGCTGGTCGCAGACAAGTTACCTAACCTTGTTTTGTTCTTGTTTCCGCATCCATAAGACGAGTCATAATTATTTACCTCATCTGTCTGCACAAATGAGACACAAATGTCAGGTATGTAGCACGTGCCTAGCATCTAGTAGGCTGTTGGTAAACACGGCCTTTGTTGTCTTTGGTGACCTTTGGAGCTCAGGTAGCCCTGTGCTAGGGGAATCCCTACCAAGCCTGGTTCTTGCTAGCTACTCTGGCTTACTTTAGCATGAACTGTTAGGATGACAGAAGGGGTTCCCACTCAAAACTGGGGGTGTTTAACCAGCTCCACCTTCTGTCAACTTTGAAGCCAGCCTCTTAAGTCTCATCAGACCAGCAGTGCTGGGCTCACACAATCTTAGATTAGATAAGAGCCGAAGTTAGGAGGTATCAAAAACCAGGCATCCTCTGTGTGGATTCATGCCTCCAATCCTAGCACCCAGGAGGCTGAGGAAGAATAATTGCTACAAATTGGAGGCCAACCTGGGCTATAGATTGCCTAAACCCTAAATGAGAAGAGCTGGGTGTAGTAGCACACACATTTAATCCTAACTCCGGGGAAGCAGAGGTGGGCGGATCTCAGAGTTCAAAGCCAGTCTAGTACATAAATCTAGACGACAGTAAGACGACTTCTCAAAATACAAATACAAAGTGAAAAAAAGCAAACAACCCCCAAACCCTTTACATCTGTACTAGGAACCCAGCTACAAGGGGTATTGTCTCCCAATGCTGGCCCTGGCAGGCCTCTGTGTCTGTGTCAGACTGAGGTCAGCAACTGTGTCCTGCCGCACAGACCCCCCAGGCCTCTCCAGTTGGCAGTTGCCAGCTTCCACTTAGCTTTGTACTGACTGCTTCAGGCTCACCCGTGAATGAGGCAGAGCCTGGGCCCAACTGAGTTTGTGTCCTGGCATTCACCAGCCTTGGAACCTAAACCGTTTTTCCTTCTGAGCCTCAGTTTCCTGCTCTGTGTGAGATGTAATGAAGCTAATGTCCGTAAAGATTGACTCTGGTTATGCATGTAAAGCCCTACCCTTTATTTGGCCCTGAAAAGTGGCTGGGTGGCTCAGTAGGTAAAAGTGCTCGTTTCGTAAGCCCAGCAGCTCGAGTTTATCCTGGAGCCCAAAATGGAAGGCAGGAACCAACACCCAGGAGTTGCTCTCTGACCTTCACACATGCACCACGGTGCCTGTGTCCCTTCCCACTGACCTTTAAGGCAGGCAGATCACTTTCTTTGTGTTTGAGGCCAGTCTGATCTGCAAAATAAATTTCAATGAAACCCTGGATGGGTAGATAAACAGATAGATATACAGACAGACAAAGTGGAAGCTGGTCTGCACAGTGAGACCCTGCCTCAAACAAATAAATTAATAAGAAGGGAAGCCATGATGAGTCTTGCTCTCCTGCACCTGTTGGTACCAACAGGCTTCACTTGGAGCCTGCTGTCTACCTCACTGACTGGATGGCTGCTTTCTGCTTTGAATTCTGTGTTCTGAGGAGGGGCCTACATCCTTTGCCCAACTCTGGCTCCTCTGTGCAGCCTGGTACTTAGAGGGCTGCAGAGTAGCCACCGGCAGTCCCTGGACATGTTTGCTTACCGTCTCTACCTTTTATCCCTAGATATACTGTCAGAACCTGTGTCTACTAGCCAAGCTTTTCCTGGACCACAAGACCTTGTATTTTGATGTGGAGCCCTTTGTCTTTTACATTCTGACAGAAGTAGATAGGCAAGGGGCTCACATTGTTGGCTACTTTTCTAAGGTACTGGAGAGCAGGGAAGAGGGTGTTATTAACTTGAATGGGGGCTAGCCCTCCCAAAGGACCTGAATACCCCATATTCTATAGGAGAAGGAATCCCCAGATGGAAACAACGTGGCCTGCATCTTGACCCTGCCTCCCTACCAGCGGCGTGGCTATGGGAAATTTCTCATCGCCTTCAGTGAGTAGCTGCTGCAGCCTAGGATGTGGGTCCTGGAGTTGGGGATGCTGAGGGCGGGGTGGGGCGAGGCTGGATCCTTAGGATTCTTTCTGCCACTGCCAGGTTATGAGCTCTCTAAGCTCGAGAGCACTGTAGGCTCCCCAGAGAAGCCACTGAGTGACCTGGGCAAGCTCAGCTACAGAAGCTACTGGTCATGGGTCTTGCTGGAGATCCTGCGAGACTTCCGGGGCACTTTGTCTATCAAAGATCTTAGGTAAGAGCCTTGGTTTCTAGCCAGGTCCAGAATACACTGTCCCACTGGGAACTTTGTGAAGGATCGCTTGGAACCCTAAAGGAAGAGGATCCCCCAAGATTGGCCATGGGTCTTGTCTGTCATCCCTTCGTTGATTCCATATGCTTGAATCCTTCTCAACAGCCAGATGACCAGCATCACCCAGAATGACATCATCAGCACCCTGCAGTCCCTCAACATGGTCAAGTACTGGAAGGGCCAGCATGTTATCTGTGTCACACCTAAGCTGGTAGAGGAACACCTCAAAAGTGCTCAGTATAAGAAACCACCTATCACAGGTGTGTGTGGGGTGTGTGTGTGTTTTGTGAATGCGTGTGTGTTTTGGCAGGGTGGGATAAGAACCAAGGACTCTTTTTGGCTGTTACAAGATTGTAAACCAGTTGAACCAGTTTCTAGGATGGCAGCCTAGAGGTGGTTACTCATTCCTGGGATCCCTTCCCCCGAGGTCCAAGGCTCCCTTTTGTTCTCATCCCGGGAAGGTGAAACCTGGCCTGCGCCCAGAGGAGCAGCCAGGCGTGAGCAGCCTCGGCCCAGAGGCCCTGCTTACCTCTCATGCCTCTTTCCTCCCACAGTGGACTCTGTCTGCCTCAAGTGGGCACCCCCGAAGCACAAACAAGTCAAGCTTTCCAAGAAGTGAGTGGCCTGTGCCCTGCTTGGGATCTCTGTTTCCTGGCCTCTAACCTGTAAATATGTGTACAGACCTGTTTTGTGTCATTTATTCATAAAGTAAAACCTGCTGGTGCACTGGACTTTGGAGGTACGGAGACACCAAAGGATGGTATTCTTCACTACATCTCACACACAGCCAGCTGGGTTAAAAACTCCTCGCTCCTTTTATTCCTCACCCTGACTCAAGCCCCAGCCAGCTCCGGTGGGGGCTCAGTCCTCCGGAGGCCAGGAGATTAAGGCAGAGCCCAGGAGGCAGGAAGAGGACAAAGTGAAGGAAGGGCTCATCAGGCAGGGTGGGTAGGGCCCGGAGTCAGCCTTGTGAAGCAGTCAGCCAGGCAGCTGCCCCGCGTGCTAGATACAGGCTGAAGTGAGGGCTCATTTTCCTAGCTGAGGCTTCTGGGAGCTCCATAGGAGCCTAGCCAATCAGCTGCAGGTAACAGAGAGAGGTGGCTAGAGTTCCGGCCCGCTCCACAGGCGGTAAACTTCTTGGCCCTAGATTATATAATCCCAAAGAACAAATGCAGAAGAGTGGGCTCAAAGATCAAGTCCGCATGTTGCCCTCCCGGACAGGCACATGTCCTTGGGCATGCTGGGGTCCTGGAAGCACGGTCAACTTTGAGGGTTAAATAGCTTAATGTTCAAGCCAAAGATAGAAGAGGCCCAGGGTCAGACCGAGTGGCAGGAAAAGTACGGGCCTTAACAATTTCGGGGCTGCCGCTGAGCTGAAGACAGGATGATGGTTGCAGAGGTGGCCATCCGGCTGGGACTCCTGAGTCTGGGGGATGACTCGAGGCTGGAGCTCTGCCACATGGTGATGAATCCAGGAAGCATAGGTAGAAGTCAGAGTGTATACTCCAGGCCTGTTGGGGGCACCACAGGCATCACCCCAACTCACAATGCCTGCCAAGTACCAGATGCCCTCCATGGGACAAGAGAGTGGGCCCCCAGAGTCACCCTAAGGAGAAAAAAAGAGCTGTCAGGACAGACCTCAGGCCAATAGTCACCCATGCCTGCTCCACTCAGCCCTCCAGCACTCAGTGTGCACTTGTCCCTTCTGTTACCTGGCAGGCATCCTTGCCTCCCTTCACATAGCCAGCACACAGCATGTCCTGCTGGATAGTGTGCGGTTCTTCAGGCACCGCATTAATGTTGTACAGGCAGCTACAGGTTTCCCGGCTGATGAGTGGTACCTCGAGCTGCTGCAGAGGCCTAGGGGTCTGGAGGCTCACTGTGGGGACAAAATGTGCTTACTCATGGTCCCCAATCTCAGTCGTCAGCCTCCCTTCCTTGACCTTTGGCACCCAGTGCCCCACCTCACCTGAAGGAGCCACATGACCCCACCCCGTGACAGTACAGTGAAGGCCGTTGGGAAAGGAAGCATTAGCTGCAGGGAGGCAGATGGGTCTGATGTAGCGGGAGAAGGTGACAGGGCTGCTGAGGCGGATGAGCGCGATGTCCCCCTGGGATCCCTCTTCTCGGTAGCTTGAGTGGGTGATGATCTGAGCCACTGTGTGGACCACAGTGTCATTGCTGTAGGAGTCTAGCTGGTGGGCCCCCAGCTTTACCTCGTACGCTTCCCTGCTGTGTTCTCTGCAGGCAGAGAGGCAAAGAGTAGGAGCTGAGGGACCTCTTCTGTCCCCTGACCCGGTTCTTTATGTTGTCCTCCCTCAGACCTCAAGGGTCCTTCCCTCTTCACTTCTACCTAGGATTGGTTTCTTCTTTTCTCCTTTCTTCTTTTTGAAACAGGATCGCACTATGTATCTTGGGCTGGCCTGGAACTCTCTATACCAACCAGGCTGGGCTTGAACTCACAGAGCTCAACCTGCCTCTGCCTACCAAGTGCTAGGATCAAAAGCATGACCTCTTTGTGTGGCCTAAGAACACTGATACTCCCAAGCCTACACCAGGAACTAGTCCAGCCTATGATCTGGACTGACCCATGACATACTTGTATCTTTTGAGACAGCGTCTAATGTATTCCAGGCTGGCCTTAAATTTACTATGTAGTAGCTATGGATGACTTTGAACTGGTCCTGCCTCTACCTCCCAAGTACTTGAGATTTCAGGCCCTTGTCACCCAAACCCTGTTTCCAACCCACGTGTGACTCCCCCTCTGCCCCTCCACTGAGTTAGTACCTGGGGAAGCAGTGAGCAGCTGACACCACCCATTTATTTGACACGAGCGACCCGCCACAAACATGGTTGCCATCGTAGGTGATGCTGACCTGCCAGGGCCACTGACCGGGCTTTGCACTGCCACCACCGGTGATGCGTGGCTGGATGACGGCACCACAGGAGGCTGCCCAGGGGAAGGGGGAAGGGAGGGAAGGTCAGGCCCTTCTATGGCCCCACAGCAGAACTTAGCCCTGCCACCCTGAGACTCTTTCAGAGCCTGGGAAGTGCACTTATACACGGCTCCCACCCCCACCCTGGGCTTGGCAGCCGTGAGGAGTTCAGTGCCCCCTGAGGCCTTATTCAAGTGTCACAGCAGCCCCTTCCTCTTAAGCCTTGCTTTCTACCCAGTCTGCTCCTTAAGTCTGAGTACACAAACCACGAGTCTGGCCACATCAGCCTTGCAGAACTCTTCCATGGCTCCATACTGACCTTAAGATACAGCCCAGGGACAGGAGAGCTAAGGCCTCTTGCAACCTCTGTATTTGGTTCCCAGCAACCACATGACAGTTCACAACTGCCCCTAACTCTAGTTCCAGGAGATCTGATACCTTCTGACTTCCCAAGGCATCGGGCATTCATGTGACACACAGGGCAAAACACTTAATTTTTTTTTTCCCCAGACAGGGTTTCTCTGTGTAGCCCTGGCTGTCCTGGAACTCAGAAATCCACCTGCCTCTGCCTCCCAAGTTCTGGGATTAAAGGCATGTGCCACCACTGCCCGGCACTTAATTTTAAAGAATTAAAAAAAAATAAATTGCAGATACATATGCCACTATCCTCTGACTATTGCACAGCCCCGCTTCCTGTCACAGCCACTGGGCCACTTACTCCTTACCACTGGACCTTTAAGACCAGTCACTCTATTCTAAATGCCTTTCCCGCCTTTCTCCACTAGGCTAGAGAGCCATCCAGGCACAGCCCCTTCATGGCGTGTTCAGATCAGGCCGGCGAGGTCACAGGTGTCGCTCTCAGCTTCCAGGGCCCTCTCCACAGTGTCTAGGCTGGCTGACACCTGTTCTCATGCCTATGACTGTTCCAACTGCACCAACCTGAGCGTTACCTAGAGACACCTGTTTCCACCCTCTCCCCATCTGCTGAGCACAGGAGAACTAGGGATGTGATTGAACATTGCAAGGAAATTGGATTCCTCAGGTTGGGGACCGCCCCCCCTCCCAAGCTAGCAGTAGGCAGAGAAAACACCTAGCTAGATTCTTCCTTCATTCCCTCACAATCCTGACAATGGCTACTACTCAGACTGCAGCTGAGGCGCGTCTAGGCTCCAAGGGGCTTTCACTTCCCAGTCTCCTGGTCTTCCTCACAGCCCTTGAAGAACAGAACTGAACAGCTTTTCAAGGCAAAGAAACTGGAGCTTAGAAAGACAAGGAGACAAGGCTACTAGATAGTTAGGCTCAGACCGGAAACCAGTCTACACTGGAGCTGATCTCCTCAGAACCACCTCCCGTACCCACACTGAGAGTCAGGCTTCGATTATGCCGGCGGACAGCTCACTGCTTCTCTTTACCTCAGTTTCCTCATAAAACAAGAGCCAAGATTGCATACACTCAGAGCTGTTGGGACACTTAGTGTGGCTAAGTGAGCAAGCTCAGCTGGGCGACAAGTGTTCCTACAACCCGCCAGGGGACACCGAGCCGCTGTGCCCTCACTCCCCCAACTCCCGCAGAAAGCCTCACCTTCAGTCCCGTCAGCTCCTGGAGGGAGAGAGAGAGAGAGAGGAGTTGGCAGGGAGGCCTGAGTCCCCAGAGCCCTTCACGCCAACCGCTTTCCCAGAGGGTGACTTCTTGTTTAAGGGACTAACAAGAGAAGAGGGGAAGACGGTAGGAACACGGAGATTCTCGAATTCAGGATGAGGCTGTGTTCTACACGGGGACCAGCCTGCTCTCACCGGGGCTCCTTCTCCAACCCTCCCTTCCGCAGATCCATACTTACCGATTCCCGACTGGAGCAATCCGATAAGGAGCAGAATGGTCACAGCTTCCAGCTGCCCAAGTCCCAGGCCCACCCTGAGGGCCATGGCCCAGGACAAGGGCCCCCCGAAGGAGCCTCTAGGTAGAAAGGGAAGAACCAGAAGGCTGGTTTTGAAGGCAGGATCTAGGTGTGGGCTCAGAGTGAGGAATCCCAGGATCTAGGTTGGGAAGGTGAAGCAGGCTTCTCGGCAGAAAATGGCCAGAGGGAAGACGGGACACACCTTTAGTCTCTCTGCAGTGACCAGCGTGGACCTGTTCTGCCTTACAATTTGGTCAACAGAGACCTCTCCAGGCACTTCAGGAGCCAACCACCTGTGGGCTCCTCCCTCAGCCACGCCCTCCTCCTCTGAAAGCAGGCTTTTTTTTTTTTTTTTTTCCCCTGCTCTGACCTCTGTGGTCCTTTCCTGGATCCTTTCGCAGTGGGTGCTTTTGGTAAAGGAAAACTGATCCTGGACGGTCAGAAAGCAGTCCCCGGCAGGACTGGGAACCCTAAGGGCCAGCCAACTACCTCAGGTCTTCCTGGTCTCACTATTAGTCCCCTCTTCTCCGACAACCTAGCCTGGTCTAGACCTTATTAAGGTAGGGCCACAGCCGCTGCTCAGCCCTTCCCTTCCCTCCTCAGGCCAGGTATCTAAGACTAGCATGGGGGAATGCCCCAGGCCAAAGCCGTTCGTGGCAGGCCCTCTGTAAAAACACCTTCCTGCAGGTGTTGAGCACGGCTGGCTATTGACAATCATCTAGTAAGTGTTTGCTAAGTACCTATCTGTGCACCCGGCACAAGTGGCAGACTGTACCATCTATGACCTCCTTGAGATGATGATGAAGTGGGGATGTCAGACTCGAATCAAGTAACAAAAGGCAATTATTGATTAATCATTTCAAATTAGGAGCTGTGATATAGACCCAATTAGCGGGACTCTCAACTGCACAGTAGCTGCAGGGGGTCGTGGTAGAAGAACACTGGGAACCAGATCCTCAGAGGGCACGGAGAGATGCCAACCAAACAACACTGGCAAACTTAGGCCAGGTGTGGTGGCACGTGCCTTTAAAGCCAGTCGTCCTTTGTCCCACAGAGGCACAGGCAGGCAGATTTCTGTGAGTTTGAGACTAGACTGGTCTACATAGCAAATTCTAGGATAGCCAAGGCTACATAGAGAAACTCTTCTCTTAAAAAAAAAAAAAGCCGGGCGTGGTGGCACACGCCTTTAATCCCAGCACTCGGGAGGCAGAGGCAGGTGGATTTCTGAGTTCGAGGCCAGCCTGGTCTACAAAGTGAGTTCCAGGACAGCCAGGGCTATACAGAGAAACCCTGTCTCAGGAAAAAAAAAAAAAAAAAAAGAATAAATAAAGACAAAGCCGGGGTGTTGTGAAGTAGGTAGGGTAGGAGTTCAGGGAAAGGCCTAGGGAAGGCTCAGTGGTAAAGCAATTCCCACGTGCATGCGCATAAAAACCCAAGTTCGGATCCCTGGCTTTTCGGTATAGCGTGAGTGTGGCGGTTCACAGCTGCAACCCCAGGACAGTCCTGGGTGGGAGTCAGCAGACCCTGGGGCTTTGCTGCCCAGCCAGTCTAGGCGAACCAGCAAGGTCCAGGTTCATGAAACCCTGCCTCAAGACAGGCTGGAGAGCAGCAGCCTGAGTTTGCTTGTGTGGGTGCATGCATACACACGAGTAACAGGAGCACGGGAGTTCACGGAAAGGCAGCCCGCGTGCCGGGCCGTCTGTGGGTATGGATGGGAGTTCACGGAAAGGCAGCCCGTGTGCCGGCCGTCTGTGGGTATGGATGGGAGTTCACGGAAAGGCAGCCCGTGTGCCGGCCGTCTGTGGGTATGGATGGGAGTTCACGGAAAGGCAGCCCGTGTGCCGGCCGTCTGTGGGTATGGATATGGGTTAGGTTTAAGATGAGGAAAAACTGACCCTTACTTCCTCTGCTGTCTGCAGCTGGATTCCAACCCAGCCCTGGGTCGGAGAATTCCTGGAGGGGGTGAATCAGAGGGAGGGAGGGAGGGAGGGAGGGGCAAGACTCTGGGAGTCACGTGCGGTGTGTTTAGGGAAAGGAAGAGGCAGATTCAGTGTGGGGCTTAGAGAGCAGGTGGTTGTATTCACTTCCTTGAGTGCCTGGAGAATATTCACTGTGGTACCTAACAGTGAAAGAAAAGAAAGCCTTTAACAACATCTCCCCTTCTCAGTCTCCCCGGGCCACCTACCAACTTACTCTAGGTCTCCCTTCCCTCGTCTTTGCCTGTATAATAATACACTGTGACCCCACCCCCAACTCTACCCTTTGTTTACCCATTGAGAAAGACTCCCACGTGTTCTTCAGCTCCGTATTTGCTGCCTTTGTGTGCTCAAACCTCATTCCTCCTCTGACCGTTTCTTGATCCCTAATCCTGGTGTGGATCCCTAATCCTTGGTGAACTTATTATTTCAGGTTCCAGTTGTCATACTTTGCCAGTTAGCAAGTAATATGGATTAATTGGTGAGTGTAGGCACAGAGGAGGGATTTGCATGGAGGTGGCCCTGATCCTGGGGACTCTGGTTAGGATGTGCAGGAGGGAGTCTCTTAAAGGGTGCAGAGATTCTTGTGTTTGTGTGTGTACACATTATACATTAGGGATTATATTTGGGGCTAGCTTTCACATCCCAAGGCCTCCTAGTCTGGGACATACAGAGCCAGGGCTGAGGTATGCTCCAGGTGCTGGGGACACTAATTCTAATGGAGAGGTGACACACAACCAGCTGTCCACCTAACCTCCCCCGCCCAGAGGCAGGAATGAGGGAACAGCTGCCACGTTATAGGGGATACATTTCCTGGGATCCCAAGACCTGAGTCACCAAGAGGGTAGAGCCCTATCCTTGGGGCTTTCCCCTTAGCTCTGAGGTGTTCAGCACCTCTGTAGCATAAGAGATGCCACAAAGCCACGTGTCTGTATTTACATTTTTATTGTCTGTTCCTCCTCCACCCCCAAGGATTCTTAGATTTAAAGTAGCCAGCACTGAGGTCCAATTATCTGAGAGCTGATGCAGTAGAGGTGGAAGAGGCCCTCTTCAGGCCCGGGAGCTGGCCGGTTGAGCCACATTCCAGCCCTGCTGGGTGGTGTGAAGAGGAGCCAGGCTCTCAGCGAGGGATCGGTAGAGCCAGGAGGAGGAGCAGAGTCAGAGCAGCAACCTTAGGGGAGCTTGCAGATCCTGCTAAGTCCTGGGGGCAGAGGTCACTGCCTTCAGGAGACCAGTAGGAGGAGCCACCGAGATGAAGAAAATGGGCTTCTCCCACGGTTTGCGATATCCATGTTGCTTCAGGGCCAATGGCTGCAAACAGCTCCCGGCTTCCTCGAACAGCCATGCCCACGAGAACCCAGGGACCTTCCTCAGTCTGGCACAGGAGGGGAGGTGCTGAGGTGACCTGCAGAGTTGGAGCCGAGGCCAAATGAGTCTGTCACCCTTCCATCTGGTTCTCTTCCCTAAAGTCCCATCACACAGCACTGCATATCTCACCCTTAGGAATCCTGGTTTTTGGCCTCTCTAAGGTCTAGCTCTGAAACAATACTTGATCCTATCTGGAACCCCATACCAAGAAACTCCATTTCTATTTGAAATAGGGTCTAGTTGCCCAGGACTACATCTCCCCTCCCCGCTCCAAGATCCCTAGGCCCCTGTACCTCACATCGATCCTCCTGTCCCTCTGAATAGAGGACACAGAAGGTTCCAGGAGTCAGAATACCCGGATAGAGGCAGTGACAGAGTCGTGGTGTCAAGATGGAGACAGCAGCAACTACAGGAACTAGAGAGGAGAGGGAACTGTAAAGGGTTCTGGCCCGAGGTTACTCCTTATTCCCATGACCCAAGGACTCTCACCTCTGTCCTGTGGGTTCTTCCAGCCCAGAACCCAGCAGCTGGCCCCTGGGGGAATACCCCCTGGGTGTAGGCAGATGGGAAGAGCTGATGGGGAGGGCTCCACCCGAGAGTTCAGCTCCAGTAGGGCCAGGGGAGGTCTAAGTCCTAAGTGCCGGGGCAGACGGATGCTGACGACGGACCGAGATACCTGGTGGCCCTGTGGGAGGGAGCTGACCCCTGCCCGGCCAAGATATACTTCAATGTAGGGCACTGTTGTAGAGCCCAGCCTGTGAGAACAGGAACCAGTGTAAGAACCAGCATCCTGTCTTATTTCTTCCATAGCTGGTGAAGTCCTTCCCAGCAGAACAGGGCTGACACGGTCTCTAGGACCCCCCATCAACTGCTCTGTGATTCCTCTCTCTTCTGCCTTCTCAAATCTAACCAAACCAAACCATCCCCACAAAGACACCCATGGCAGGCACTTTCCCTGGGCTGTGTGAGCCTAAGCGTGATGACGTCCTACTGCTGCAAGAATCCTTCATCTCTCGCCCAATTTTCCTCACCTTGCCTCCTAGCTAGGAGAGACCCACCTGAGAATACAGTGAGTGGCTGCTAGGACCCAGCCTGGGGCCACCAGGATCCCAGTGCAGACTCTATCACCAGTCACATGCACCTCCGTCAGCCAGGGCCACAACACACCAGCTGGAGTGGATTTTGGCCTTAGGCCACAGGCTAGAGAGAGGAGGCGGCCATGTCAGTGGGAATCCCAAAGCTGCCCCCTGAACATCTCACCAGGATCTAAGAATTACCAGGAACCCCTGAAACCTCACAGACCCCTGCTCACCACCGTGCTCAGTGTGTGGGGGACAAGTCTGTTTCTCGGTCTCCTCCCCTTCAGGGCCCCAGTCCCAGGTTAGCTGGTCTTCCAGGTAAGCTCCCTGAGTCACATGACGGATCCACAGACCATGAGTCTGCATTGGGGAAAAGGCTCGGGGTCGGAGACAACCATCTGAGAGGGTTCTGTATCCTGCCAGGAACCAGGTCCCCTCCTCACGGCACAGAAGGCTCCAACTGGAATCTTTCTGCAGCAAAACAGTATTATTACTCACATGAGTGCAGGCTGCAGGCCTATAGAGCCTCAGCTTGTAGGGCTTTCCTGGTTCTCCTTTCCTGCATGAACCCTTCAAGCCAAGTTCCAGCGCTGATTTGTATAAAACTCCAGCCCTCACTTGTCAAACCCCAATACTTTCTCCCCCCCCCCCCGTCTCGTTTTCGAGACAGGGTTTCTCTGTGTAGTTCTGGCTGTCCTCGAACTCTGAGATCCCTTGCCTCTGCCTCCTGAGTGGTAGGATTAAAGTCGCAGTGCATTTGGTTTCAACCCTCTCTTCAAACTGACAAGTTCAGGTTGGGAAGATGGCCCAGTCGGTAAAGAACTTGGTTCACGAGGATCCGGGCTTGGATCCCAACACTTTTTTTATTTATTTTTTTATTTTTTTTATTTTTTATTTTATTTTATTTTTTTAAAGATTTATTTATTTATTATATGTAAGTACACTGTATTGTAGCTGTCTTCAGACACTCCAGAAGAGGGCGCCAGATCTCGTTGCGGATGGTTGTGAGCCACCATGTGGTTGCTGGGATTTGAACTCTGGACCTTTGGAAGAGCAGTCGGGTGCTCTTACCCACTGAGCCATCTCACCAGCCCATATTTTTTTTTTTTTGTTTTTTTTATTTTTAAAAAGGAATAATCTGAGCGTAGTGGTGCACACTCAGGCGGATCTCTGAATTCATTTGAGGCCAGCCTCATCAACAGAGTAAGTTGTTTTGTTTTTTTTTTAATTTAAAAATTTTATGTATTTTTCTTTTATGTGCATTGGTGTTTTGCCTGCATGTATGCCTGCGTGAGGGAGTCATATATTGGAGTTACAGGCATTTGCGGGCTGCCATGTGGGTGCTGGGAATTGAACTGGAAGAGCAGTCAGGGCTCTTAGCCACTGAGCCATTTCTCCAGCCTCTACACAATTCTAAGACAGCCAGGGATACACAGAGGAACCCTGTCTTCTGGGGTAAGAAAAAAAAAAAAAAAAAAGAAGGAAAGAAAGAATAGAAATAAGAGCTTTGGCATCACGCAGAGGCCAGAACGCCCCTCTCCGTTCTAGCTCCTCCCACCTCCAGCTGGGTCCTGATCAGGACCAGATTTCTGCAACGAGTTCCTGCCGCTCACCCAGCATAGGCCCGCCTCTTCCTCCTCCTGGTAGGCGGGACAAAGCAAGTGCGGCGAGTCTCCTGGCCGCGGCACGGACTCCCCCTGGCGGCCGTACAGGCAATGACACCACCAGCTGTTTAACAGCTGCGCCTCCAGCTGCGCGCTGGAGCCCGGGGCGAGGTCTGGGAGAGAGATGAGCAGCGAGGGGTCAATGGGGCCGCCCGCGTGGGTTCCGCTCCGCCCACCCCACCCAGCCCTTGGCCCGCGCGGCCTCGCGCACCCCCGCGTCCCCAGCGAGCCAGGCGGCAGTGGCTCCCGGGCAGAAAATAGTGTTCGTGGTGGGGCAGGCACACGGCACTCGGGGCCGCGGTCAGGTTCACGCGCGTCCTCAGCTGCAGCAGCGCCAGGTCCGAAGCGAAGTCCCTGGAAGCGTTCTCGTGCGCCACGAGGCGCGCCACCCTCTCCTCCTCCGGACGGAAGGGCAGCAGCACCCGCCAGGTCTCAAAATCGTGGGGTGAGCTGTCAGAGGTGCGGGGCTGCTGGGTGGGGAAGCTGAGGAGTGTGCGCATTCCGCATACAAGATGCAAACCTAGCTTCCCACGCTTAGACTGCGTCTCCCGGTTGGAATACTGTGTCCAACACTGGAACCCCGCCCTTACTCTGATTCTCGCGTTCTGGACAGAGCCACCTACCCGCCCTTGCCAGACTCCCGGCTTTACGTTGGATTCTATATTTCCCACGACTTCACACTACAAACTGAGGTACAACTCCCACCCCAGAGGAAGGACTGGGCCAGGGAAAGGGGAAAGAGTGCCCGATGTATGGATTTTCACTCACTCACTCCAGAAAGCAGCTGGCGGGTGCCAAGACCCATCTGTCAGACACCAGAGCTCCATAGCAGGGTGTGGAGCCTGGTACCATCACCTGAGCCTCCCAGGGCCAGGTCCCCAGCCTTGGAGCCTTCCCGCACTCTTAAGAGATGAGAGGCCTGGGTCAGGGGGTCTGCAGAAATCCTTAACCCTGCAGCCTCCACCCCAATTCCTATCTGCCCAGCCCAGCCCAGCTCAGCTCAGTGTCAGTGCATCTGCCCTTCACCTGGTTGGGCAAAGGTACAGTTTTCTTCTCTGGGCTCCCAGGGTCCTGACTGTGGCTTCTGGAGCTGGCTGGGAAAGGCAGGCCCAGGTTCTGAACCCATCACGTGTTCCCGAATCCACGACTCATAGGGAGCCACTGCAGTGAAGACGCCAGGGCGGTTCCTCCGTCCACAGCCAAAGCCAAAGCTGGTGATTCCCGCCAGGAACCATCGGCCTCCGTCCTCACAGACCAGTGGTCCCCCAGAGTCACCCTAATGATAGATGACTCAAGTCAGAGATTAGTTCAAGAATTCTTACCACATTTTGGCGTAACATATAGCCACCTCTGGAAACCTTCCTGAGCTATCTTCACATTTGTATTATCTACAACTCTAATTAGAGGAAAGTCCGGTAAAACAGAATCACAGAGTGGCTAAAGCCAGGAGACAAGGTCTCATTGGAGCTGAATGATCCTTGGAAATAATTCACCCCTAAACTCTCCCTGATTTCTGAGGTTTCTTTTTTAAAGATTTATTTATTTATTTTATATATGAATACACTGTAGCTGTCTTCAGACACACCAAAAGAGGGCATCAGATCCCCATTACAGATGGTTGTGAGCCACCATGTGGTTGCTGGAAATTGAACTCAGGACCTCTAGAAAATCAGTACAGTACTCTTTGTTTTTGTTTTTTTCTTGACAGGGTTTCTCTGTGTAGCCCTGGCTGTCCTGGAACTCACTCTGTAGACCAGGCTGGCCTTGAACTCAGAAATCCACCTGCCTCTGCCTCCCAAGTGCTGGGATTAAAGGCATGGGCCACCACTGCCCGGCCAGTACAGTGCTCTTAACCACTGAGCCATCTCTCCAGCTGGATTTCTAAGGTTTCTAAGTTGCAGCTCCCAAGGTTTTGTTTTGGGCTGGGCTTGACCCTAGGGTCTCACAAATGCTGAGCTCTGCCCCTTTAAAAAGTAAATTGAGAAAGCTGGGAGGTGGTGTTGTATATTTTTAATCCTAGCACTCCAGAGGAAGAAGCAGACAGATCTCTGAGGTCAAGGCCAACTTGGACTACAGAGTGAGTTCCAGTGCAGTCTCTAAAATCAATCAATCAATCAATCAATCAAATACTGAGGGGTCTTGCTCACCTGGTGCTTGCCTTACAAGTTTAAGGTCCCAAGTTCCATTTCCATAACCCATGTAAAAATGTAGTGACTGAGCTTGCAAGTCCACTACTATAGAGGCATAGACAGCCAGTCTAGCCTAATTGGTGAGCCCAAGGCCAATGAGAGACCCTGTTTGGTTTGTTTGTTTGTTTGTTTTAAGTTTTCAAGACATGGTTTCTCTGTGTAACAGCCCTGACTGTCCTGGAATCTGATTTGTACACCAGGCTGGCCTCAGAGTTGCAAAGCCCTGCCTGCCTCTGCATCCCGAGTGCTGGGTGAAAGGCACGTGCCACTACACCTCTGCAAGAGACCCTGTTTTAAAGGAGGTAGACTGTATGTCCAATGACACCTGAGGTTGTCCTCTGCCTGCACCCCTGCACACACACATACAACACCGCCTCCATATGCACACACTCAGACACACAAACACAAAAAAATAAATTAAAGCCAAGGTACATACCTATAGTCCTAACACATGGGAGATGAAGGATCAGGGCATAGTTATTTTTAGGCTAGCCTGAGCTCCAGGAGACTGTCTCCAAACAAATAAACAAAAAATGGCTAATGGTCATATTGAGTGTAAAATGTACACGCAATAAATAAATGTAAAAACATTGAGAGATACTCACTGAGGAAGACCCTAGTAGAACTAGGCAAATATAATAGCTAAAGGAGCATGTATGGTGTCTATATCTATAGTCCCTGCGATTCAAGAGGCTGAGGCTGGAGAATCACTTAAGTTCAGGAGTCAAAGACCACCTTGGGCAACATAGAAAGATACTGGTTATAAATGAATGAATACATGAACAAATAAGTAAATACATTAATACATGGGTAGTGTGGGGGCTGGATAGATGGCTCAGCGGGTAAGAGCACTGACTGCTTTTCCAGAGGTCCTGAGTTCAATTCCCAGCAATCACATGGTGGCTCACAACCATCTGTAATGGGACCTGATGCCCTCTTCTGGTGTGTCTGAAGGGAGACAGTGTACTTACATACATTAAATAAATAGTTCTTAGAAGAAAAAAAAAAGAGTGGGGAGTGTGAAATCAAGTGAGGAAAACCTAAAAAGAGTGGACACACAATTGGTATGGGGCGTTGTTATTCTATGTTGTCTGTTCTATAACCCAGCTCAGGAGTTAGAAAGAAATCTGGGGGGGGGGGGGGCTGGCGAGATGGCTCAGTGGTTAAGAGCGCCAACTGCTCTTCCAAAGGTCCAGAGTTCAAATCCCAGCAACCACATGGTGGCTCACAACCATCCATAACGAAATCTGATGCCCTATTCTGGAGTGTCTGAAGACAGCTACAGTGTACATACATATAATAAATAAATAAATTAAAAAAAAAAAGAAAGAAATCTGGGGCTGGAGATATGGTTAAGAGCACTCTCGACTCTTCCCAGAGGATCCAGATTCAACTCCCACCCACATGGTGGCTCACAATCATCTGTAACTACAGTTCCAGAGATCTGATGCCCTCTTCTGACTGCCTTGGGCACCAGTCATACACATGGCGCACAAACGTACATACAGGCAAAACGCTGATACATGCGAAATAAATTATAAAATGTGTGAAAGTGGCTGCGAGAGATGGTTCAGAGGTGAAGGCACTCTCTATCTGTTCTTCCAGAGGATCCAGGTTCAGTTTCCAACATCCATCTAGCAACTCCCCACTGTCCAGAACTCCAATTCCAGGGGATCTGCTGCCCTCACACAGACACACATGAAGGCCAAACATCAATGCACATCAAATAGATAAATGACATGTTAAAAAAAAAAGAAGGCTCAACATTTTGTGGAGCTATGCTACAGAGAGTAGTAGTTAATGGCCCAAAGCAACTGTTTTTGAAGATCGATTTTAGTGTTTTATGAATATGAATGTTTTGCCTACATGTGTGTTTGTGTACCACAAGTGTGTCTGGTGTCTGTGGAGGTCAGAAAAGTGTTGGATCCCTGGAACTGGAGTTAAAGAGGTTGTAATGGTCCTGGGAATTGAACGCTGGCCCTCTGCAAGGGCAGCAAATGCTGTTAGCCACAGACAACTCGTAAGCTCTGATCATTCAGATTTAGATTCAGTTTTAATTTCTCAGGCCCCCAGCCCCACCCCTTCCTCTGTTTTGTTTTAGTTGAGATAGGTCTCAGGAATCCCAAGCTGGCTTCAAACTCATTCTGTAGCTGATGTTGGCCTTGACTGCTGAACTGCTTCTACCACTTCACTTATGAGTTCTGGGGCTGTAGGCACAGACCTCCACGCTCAGCTCCAGAGGCACAGACCTCCACGCTCAGCTCCAGAGGCATAGACCTCCACGCTCAGCTCCAGAGGCATAGACCTCCACGCTCAGCTCCCGTGGTGCTGGCTAAGCCAAGCACCCTAACAGCTGAGCTATACCCCAAGTCTGTCTGTCTGTCTGTCTCTTTCTTTCTTTCTTTCTTTCTTTCTTTCTTTCTTTCTTTCTTTCTTTCTTTCTTTCTTTCTTTCTTTCTTTCTTTCTTTCTTCCTCTCTCTCTCTCTCTCTCTCTCTCTCTCTCTCTCTCTCTCTCTCTCTCTTTCTTTCTTTCTTTTTTTTTTTTTTTTTTTTGGTTTTTCGAGACAGGGTTTCTCTGTGTAGCCCTGGCTGTCCTGGAACTCACTCTGTAGACCAGGCTGGCCTCAAACAAAATCTAAAACTTTAAGAGACTGACTATGTCAATGGGTCCTGGAACCCCAGAACCATCTATTTTGTATTCACACCATTACCATGAATGCTGGGCTAATTTCTCAAAAAAAGTTGTTTCAAATATACTGTTTTGGCCATCAGCCAATTATCTGGAACATTCCCTCTGTGAAGAATTAATTCGGCCCTTGGTCCTGTGAAGGTTCTATGCCCCAATATAGGGGAATGCCTGGGCCAGGAAGCTAGAGTGGATGGGTTGGGGAGCAGGGGGTGGGGGGAGAAGTTTCGGAGGAGAAACTAGGAAAGGGGATAACATTCGAAATGTAAATAAAGAAAATATCTAAAAAAAAATAGTAAAAAAAAAGAATTCATTTTTCTTAATAATTATTTGTAGGTACCCACTAAGCAACAAGTGTTGTGCTATATAGGCTGGGTTTTGCTTTTTAGATCGTAGTGAGGTCATTAACTATGGTGACAATCCTTGACATATTATTGTCATCTTCCAGATATGAAGTTTGAACATTTGGCAAAGTTGAATATTTAACAGCTGGTGGTGCTGGACTTGTGAAAGGGAATAGAGGATGCCCTGAGTGAGCAAATTCTCGAGTGTACTGTTGACGTGGACAAGACCAGGTCAAAGGCTCCAAGGCCTTGGAACCATGGGATACTGGCAAAGCTGTATCCACATATGGGTCATGCTCAAGATGGGTGGCAGAGCTCAACCCCGGAATCCAAAACAATTGATCAGTGTGTGTAAAGACTAGCAGCTGCAGCTTCCTCTGAGAAGTTTGCAGCCCCAAACTATTGGTCTACAGAGACCTCCTACTAAGACTTAGTTAAACCTTGTCACTGTGCTATGCCCAGTGAACACCTCAAAGTTCCCAGCTACAGTGGGGAATCTAACCCCAGCTTTGCTGTATGTGTATCTGTCCTTCCTTCATTTTCTCACTAGACGTAACCTGGGTTCCACAACGCCTGTCTCATGGGATGCAGGGTAGATGTAGCAGCAACTGGCACTTGGGAGTCTGGGGCTCTGCTGCATCATACTCCTAAGGGTAACAGTACATGTGTTGAGTCCTAGTTTCCATCCATCCACCTCTAATCTTTATGCCAGTCCTACTCATTGATACTCTTTTGCTTTGTTTTGAGCTGGGGTCTCAGGGAGCTTAGGATGACCACTGTGTAGCTCAGACAGGCCCTGAGCAGTTCACCTGGCTTCGCCTCTATTTACCAAGTGCTAAGATTACAGGTGCTTCCTGCTATGCCAGGCTCCATTGGCTGTCTTTGGGGTTTTGTTGCCAGAGGTTGAACATAGCACCTCCTAGGTGCTAGGCACATTCTGAACCCATGAGCCATACTCCCCAGACAAGATTCCATTGAAGATGAGGCTCAAATTTTCATCTACTGCTTAGGTGCTTCCTATGGGCGAGGAGATCTTACCTGGCAGGTGTCCCTTCGTCCCGCTGGATAGCCAGCACACAGCATCCCTGGCAACAGCTGGAAAGTCAGGTTGAAAGGGCCAGGACGGCTGTAGAGACATTGACAGGCAGCCTCTCCCAGCAACCTTAGCTCCACTTCCTGTAGAGCCCAGGGCAGAGGCAGAGGGACTGAGGGCAGAACAGATACTGTGAGTTAGGTAGGAAACACTCATCTCTCCATACCTTTGCTTTGTCCCTTTCAGAGGCCACCTAGATATTTCCATCAACATGCCTCTATCGAGTCAATGTAGCTCAGTTGGCAGGCTGCTTGCTAACATACACAAAGGCTGTGCTCAGTCCCCAGGACTGGCATGTGCCTGTAATCCCAGAACTTGGGAACTAGAGGTGAAGAATCAGAAACTCAAGATCATCATCAGCTACATAGCAAGTTCAATGCCAGCTTGGGCTATGTGGGACCTTGTCTTGGGAAAAAAAAAAAGATGGCTCCCTAGCCTACCACTTCCACCACACTATCTGTTGCTCACTTGTTCTTTCTTTCTTTCTTTCTTTCTTTCTTTCTTTCTTTCTTTCTATTTTTTTTTTTTTTTTTTTTTTTTTTTTTTGGTTTTTGGTTTTTTCGAGACAGGGTTTCTCTGTGTAGCCCTGGCTGTCCTGGCACTCACTTTGTAGACCAGGCTGGCCTCGAACTCAGAAATCCGCCTGCCTCTGCCTCCCAAGTGCTGGGATTAAAGGCGTGCGCCACCACGCCCGGCTTCTTTCTATTTTTTGAGACAGGGTTTCTCCGTGTAGCCCTGGCTGTCCTGGAGCTCACTCTGTAGACCAGGCTGGCTTCGAACTCAGAAATCCACCTGCCTTTGCCTCCAAAGTGCTGGGATTAAAGGCGTGCACCACCACTGCCTGGCCTGTTGTTCTTTCTTCTCTCTAAATCCTATTCTTATGTTTGGCCCCTGTAAGCATCCAGCAAGAGCTGTTACAGATGCTATAGGTTGTGAACTATACAAGGTCCACAGACAATAATGTATATATGTTAGCACTAAAAACCATCAAGCTGTCAATCCTGATGTGGAGTAGGTATTTGTTCAAAACCAGAGCAACCTTTACACAAAAATATCATGTGTATTGGATATGGTCTTATATCCATTTACCAAACACAGAAACTAGACTTTAGGATAAAAATTTGGGTGTTGGGCTGGAGATATGGCTCAGCGGTGGCACTGACTGCTCTTCTGAAGGTTCTGAATTCAAATCTCAGCAACCACATGGTGGCTCACAACCATCTGTAATCTGTCGCCCTCTTCTGGTGCATCTGAAGACAGCTACAGTGTCCTTAGATACAATAATAAATAATTTTTTTTTTTTTTTTTAAAGAACCTGGGTATTAGCCAGGCATGGTGGCACAGCAAGTCTCTGAGTTCAAGGCCAGCCTGGTCTACAGAGTGAGTTCCAGGACAGCCAGGGCTACACAGAGAAACCCTGTCTTGAAAGACAAACAGACAAACAAACACAAAAAAGTAAAAACACAGCAACAAAAATATGGCTGTCATCTCTGTCTCCATTTTAAAAGATTATTATGTATGTGAGTGTTTTACCTGATTGTAGGTGTGCACATTACATGTGTCCCTAGTGTGTGCATACAAAGGTCAAAGAAGGGAGCTGGTGAGCTGGCTCAGTGGTTAAGAACACCAACTGTTCTTCTAAAGGTCCTGAGTTAAAATCCCAGCAATCACATGCTGGCTCACAACCATCCATAATGAGATCTGATGCTCTCAGTGTACTTACACTGAGCTACAGTGTACTTACATATAATACATAAAAAAAAAAGGTCAAAGAAGGACCCAGGATACCCTGAAACTGGAGTTATGTGGAGTTACAGTTGGTTGTGAGTGTCCATGGAACCAAACCTGGGTCCTTTGCTCAGCAACAACTCCTTTTTAACTGCCAAGCCTTCTCTCCAGCCTCCCTGACTCCCGTTTTAACTCAGCTTCCCCACTTAGCTCCCAAGATGTCCCACTGTGTCTCTGTATCCTCAGTGTAACTTCCCAGTGCAGGCAGCATAAGCTGGGGCCTGAATGGTCAGCCCAGCTCCTGAGTGGTCAGTTTCCTAATTCACTCTGTACCTGCTACTTCCAGGAGTAAATGGATGTTGCAGGCTCAGCCTGGGGCCCCAGTGCCATCATTCTGGACTCTAGGTGTATGTTACTACTTACAGCTACTACCTTTGTTGTTGTTGCTGCTGCTGTTGTTGTTAACACGGGGTGGGGTCCCCCTCTGTAGCCCTAGCTGTCCTGGAAGTCCCTATGTAGAACATTCTGACTTAAACCCGCAGAGATCCATTTGCCTCTGCCTCTAGACTGCTGAGATGAAAGGTGTGCGCCACTGCAATCAGCCCGTGCTACTTTTTTTTTTTTTTAAAGATTTATTTATTTATTTATTTATTTATTTATTTATTTATTTATTTATTATATGTAAGTACACTGTAGCTGTCCTCAGACACTCTTGCTGGGATTTGAACTCTGGACCTTCGGAAGAGCAGTCGGGCGCTCTTACCCACTGAGCCATCTCACCAGCCCAGCCCGTGCTACTTTTGGTGAAAAGACTCAGGAGCCAGAGAGGGACAGGGAATGTGAAGAGGTCCCTCTAGACTCACCAAAATCCTGAGAGGTCAAGCTATGGCTGAACCTGTCCATGGAACTCAGCTAGAGTGCTCTGGGGGCCTTGGTAGTGCCACTGGTTGGCACTGCTCTGTCCTTCAGTCTCAGCATGACTTTAAGATCTTCTATACCCACCCTCAGCATCCTTGTGAGCTTTGCCCTGCCACTCAGTGTAGCACCCCAGGGTTTCCCTAGGGCCCCCAGGATGGCCTCTATTTAGCACATCCTCTCTCCACACAACCTCCTTCCCAGTGATCTCCTGCTGTGAAGGCCCACTGTCAGGACCCTCTGGTTCCTTCCACAAAGATTTCCTAGGTGTTCGTGATCACCGTTTCCTGTTGGTACCCCTGCAAGTCGCAGCTATGGCATCTCCATCACAAAGCTCCTTTCAAAGCCCCTAGTCCTGGAGAAGTCTGACCCAAGCAGATGTAGACTAGCTATGTACCCATAGCTATGTTTACTAGCGGCAAAGTAACAGCCAGTAATAGGGGTGGTAGAAAATGGAAAAGAGTCTGCCTCCAACACCACTGTGCTAGCCACTGCTGATAGGCATTACTTGGGTTTTCTCTGCCCGGTCACCCAACACCCAGGGAGCTGTTTTCCTCTTTTCACAGGAGGAAATGTGCAGGGGGGAATGCTTTGTCTGAAAGAGCTGGGATGGAACCCGAATCTGACCTAAATCCAAAAGAGAAAAGAAAAGAAAGAAAGAAGAAAAAACAAAACAAAACAAAAAAACGGAGAAAAGGCGAGGCCGGGCAACCTCGGGTACATAAAAAGAGGTTAGGAATTTTCCGTGGATCAGAACCAAATCTACCAAGCTCCGCCTGGGTCCCATTCTTTAGGCTCAGCTTCCGAGGAGGTAACCCACTAGAGGATCCAGCTTTCAGGGCCCACACTTGCAAGGGCGGTGGTGCGTCCCACTTACCAGCCTCCTGGACGTCCCCCCAACCAGTGGCCCAGCAGGCAGTTCCGTGAGCGAAGAGGTGTGAGGCACGAGGCAGGCAGACCGGCCGCACAGAGGGGCCCAGCTTAGCTGGCGAGGCCAGGCGCAGCAGAGCCAAGTCTGCGCCTAGTTCCACTGTGCTGTAGTTGTCCGGTATCAGGATGGTGGCCACTGAGCGCATGTGTGCTCCTTCCAGGGGCCCGTCCTGGGAGTGCACGCCCAGCAGAACTGACAATTCGTCCGCGGGCTCCAAGGTCCCATTCCTGCTCCAGTGTCGGGGAGAGAAGGGGACTAGGTTGGCCCTACGGAGTCAGTCCTTGGGACTGGGGACTCAGAGCCAAAGGGGAGCTAGGGTCAGTAGGAGCCCAGCGAGAGAGTAGGTCCAGATTGTTCACCGTAGAAGTTGAAAGGGTCAAATAGGTCTTGGAGATGTCAGTGGGAGCGTTGGAAAGATTTCTATTCCAGGGTATTCAGCCTGGAAAGCGAGGCATTGCCAGGCAGGAAGGATAAGCAGGGAAGGTTGAGCTGCAGCGCGGGGTTTGCTGTAGGAGAGAGCCTGGACAAAGACTATACTCACGTCACGAAACAGTGAGCAGCAGAGAGGACCCAGGAAGGGGCGATGAGGGAGCCCCCGCAGATGTGGCCCCCACCTTGATGCAGGCTCACCTGCCATGGCCAAGTGCCAGGATGAGCGTCCGAGCCCCCCACGATGCGGGAAGAGGACTCAGGGCGGCCGCAGTCTGCAATAGAGACCCCTAGAAGTCAAAGCTCGGTTAGGGTTCCCCTCCTCTCCTAATCCCTCGGACTCCAGAGACCCTGGTAACTCGGGGAGGGTGGTGGTGGAGCCTGAACCCCTTCAGTTTGCCCTTCTGAATATGAGCACGGCACAGCTGGAGGGCCCGGGCACTTCCAATTCACTCATGACCTCGCCAGTTTGAAACTTCTTTAGGATTCAAGACAGCCTTTAATGCCAGCGCTCAGGAGGCAGAGGCAGGTGGATCTCTGTGAGTGTGAGGTTAGCCTGGCCTAAGAGAATGAGTTTCAGGATAGCTAGGACTATAGAGAGAGACCCTGTCTCAAAAGCAAAGCAAAGAAAAATAAAACAAAAACAAAAACAAGCAAGCAAACAAACAAAAATCAAGATTGAAGGTAACTCATGCCTCTCACCTAGGTCTTCAAATTCTCCTTGGGTAGGACTGACCACTAGAAGACAGAAGACAGAGAGAGAAAGACGCTCTTTACTTCAACTCTGACACTGCCAGCACCGTCTTCCTGCTCTTCCTGGGCTTTTGCTGCCCTCAGTCCCCCAGTTCCCTGTTTCAGCCCTTTGGTCTGCCTACACTAAGGCATCTAAACCCAACTGTCCCCAGTCCATCAGTCTTACCTGAGTCCTGGAAGGCTCCTGGGATGGGACTGACCACTGAGAAGACAAGAGGGAGGCAAGGAAAGTCTGGAGAGATGATGCACTTAGGTGTGGCTCTTTCTCCCTCCATCCTATTTTACAGTGTTCCATCTTCCCAGGGCATGCAGGCCTCCTTTCCCTTTCCCCTTCTGCAGTATCCCTCGGGCTCCTGGTATGGCCCTCTCCTCCTTCCACCACCCTCCCGTCCTTCCTCTTGACACTCTGCTCCTCTGCCTACTCTGCTATCTTACTGCCATAAGGGATGCAGGGTATATCTCCTGCTTTTCAGCTCTCTAGGGTTGGTATCCAGGCTTCTTAAAGCCCAGTCCTCTGAACTTACCCATGATTACAACTGGGAGAATCAGGTGTTGGGACATGGTCTACTAAAGTCAGCTGGAGGCACAGAAGCAGGTGAGAGGTTGCTTCCTGCCACCACTCTGTCACCGGACTATGTAGCTGGTTCCTCCTGATGGTCCCAGGGGTAGCCCCACCCTCCCTGGCTGGAGCCCATCTGTGGGAATCTGAGAGGATCTGGGCCTGAAAGAGGAAAGTAGGGAGGTCAAAGGCCCCACCCTGAACTCTGGTGCATCTCACATATCTGGAGGCTCAGAATGGAGGTAGGGCGGTGTCCTCGCTCCAGGACACCTGTTGGATGTGGAAAGTTGAGCAGGGAGCCCCGTGTGTTAAACGGAATCAGAGGACTGTGGTGGGTGGAGTGCTGGGAGCACATGCTCAGGGTCTGTGGAAGAGCTGGATGGGGCTGGGCAGTAGCCCTTGGCATGACTCACCTGAGACCTCACCCTTGATTGGGGTGTGGCTTCCCCAGTGGCTTGGCCTTTTCTTCTCACACAGCTCTGGTTACTGGAGTTGCTGGCCAGGCCTGGGACAGGAACTCTAGGGAATTCAATTCCATCCTAACAAAGGGATCACAGATTCTGCCTTGTTGAGCAAGGCCTGGGGAGGACTGGAGAGGACTAAGCAGCCTGGCAAAGCTGGAAACATCCCACTACCCTCTGTGCTGGGGTGATCGCCTCTCAATGCTGTCCCTTGCTTGCTCTTCATGTGACTTAGAAAAGTCACTCAGCCTCTTGGTACACTGTTTATCATTAGGAGTCTATTTAAGGAAGGTATGGCACTGGGTATGGTAGTACCTGTGACCCCAACACTGTGAAGTCTGAAGGCACTCCAGGCCACAGTTCCTAGACTGCACAGGAGCTGAAGATGTGGGTTAACTGCTATGATTGCTTGCTGCTCTTCTAGAGGACCTGAGTTCAGTTTCCAGAATCCACACCAGCTCACAACCTCCTGTTACCTCAGCTCCAGATTTGGTGCCCCCTTTGCCCTCTCTGTGGGCAATAGCACCCACATGGCATAGAGGTGTGTGTGTGTGAGTGTGTGTGTGTGTTTGTGTGTGTGTGTGTGTGTGAGAGAGAGAGAGAGAGAGAGAGAGAGAGAGAGAGAGAGAGAAACAAGGGAAAAAGCACATGTTTGGGTAGAAGATATAGCTCAATTGGTAAAATGTTTGCCTAGAATGCATGAAGTTCTGGGCTTGATCTCCAGTTTTACATAAAGCTGGCACGCTGGTGAATGCTTATGATCCTAGTACCTAGAAGGTAGAAGGCAGGTGCAATATCAGACGTTCAGTATCGGGGCTGGAGAGATGGCTCAGTGATTAAGAGCACTGACTGCTCTTCCAGCTGATGCCCTCTTCTGGTGTATCTGAAGACAGCGACAGTATATGCACATACATTAAATAAATAAATAAATATTAAAAAGGGGGGGTGGGTTGGAGAGATGGAGAGATGGCTTAGTGGCTAAGAGCACTGACTGCTCTTCCAGAGGTTCAGAGGTTCAGAGGTTCAGAGGTTCCAGAGGTTCCAGAGTTCAATTCCCACCAACCACATGGTGACTCACAACCATCTGTATGGGATCTGATGCCCTCTTCTGGTGTGTCTGAAGACAGCTACAGTGTATTCATATACATAAAATAAATAAATCTTTAAAAAAATAAATAAATCTTTAAAAAAATAAATAAATCTTTAAAAATAAAAATAAATCTTTAAAAAATATTTTTAAAAAAGGAGTTCAAGGTCATTTTTAGCTACATTAGGAATTTAAGGCCAGCCTGGGCTACATCCATAAGACTTTGTCTCAACAAACAAACAAGCAAACATGACTCTGCTTAGAGGAAGTCAGTGTTTGAGGATAGAGCTTTTTGCATGTGTGGGTAGGCTTGAAGGAAACCAAAAAGATGAGGAAGCTCTAGCTGGCTGGAATGGAGAGCCTGGGCTGGGGCTGGATTGCTGTCTCCATAGGTAAGAACGATTGTTTTGTAAGCACGAGGAGAACCTGAGATCAAATCCTCAGAACCCGTGTAAAAAGTTAGGCACAGCTGCCCTTGGAACAAGACAGAGGCCAAGAGCTCGAGGGCTAATCAGCCAAAACAGTGGAGCTCTGGTTCTATGAGAGATCCTGTTTCAAGGCTACAAGGTGGAGAGTGGTAGACAGGAGTGGCAATGAGAGAGCCTTTGCTGCCTTGCCCCAAAGAGAGAGAAGGAAGGAGGGGGACAGAGAAGGAATAGAGAGTAGTTTCTGGCACTCAAGAAGAGCTCTGTCTGTGCAAAGAGCCAGCCAGTAGAAGCTGCAGTCCTCAGTGGAAAAGCGTGACCTTCATCCCCATCAGGGAAGAAGCTTGGAGGGAAGCAGTAAGAACAATACACAGCCAGTTAGTGTAGTGGTGTGCTCCCATAACCACAATGCTTGTGAGGCTGAGGCAGGGGAACGGTGTGAGGCCAGCCTGGCAAGCTAAAGGGAAGCACTCTGCATTATTGAGTTTCTCATTTTGTGAGTGGCTGGGCTCCGCTGAGCTGCTCTGTCTGTTGTCCCAAGTGTTTTGTAGTCAGATTTGTCTGAGATTGGAAGTATAACAGGGCCCTAGACCTTAGCACATCTGACTCCATGATGGAAGAACTATTCAGGCTGTAAAACTTAGCACGTAGACAGCCCTATCTGCCAAAACTAAAACAAAGGCCTAATCCATCAAAGTCTTCAGATGCACCAGAAGAGGGAGTCAGCTCTCATTAAGGATGGTTGTGAGCCACCATGTGGTTACTGGGAATTGAACTCAGGACCTCTGGAAGAGCAGTCAGTGCTCTTAACCGCCGAGCCATCTCTCCAGCCCCCATGGAAGTCCTTTCTGGTGACTGCACTGACTGAAAGGAGCACAGAAAGCTCCACACCTTGACTAGGCGATGACTATGTAGAAATGGACGTCTCACTGACCTCTATTCTTTGTGGAACTCGCTCTGGAGACCAGGCTGGTCTCAAACTCAGAGATCTGGCTGCTTCTGCCTCCCAAGTGCTGGGATTAAATGCCTGTGCGACCACCTCCTGGTTTGAGCCTACCTTAAGAGTACTGCTTTTACAGCCGGGCATGGTGGCGCACGCCTTTAATCCCAGCACTCGGGAGACAGAGGCAGGAGGATTTCTGAGTTCAAGGCCAGCCTGGTCTACAAAGTGAGTTCCAGGACAGCCAGGGCTATACAGAGAAACCCTGTCTCGAAAAACCAAAAAAAAAAAAAAAAAAAAAAAAGAGTACAGCTTTTACACCTGAGTGAGGAGACAAATAGGAGTTTCTAAATGGATTCTAGGGTCAGCTAAGGAAACACAAATGAATCAACTCCAAAAAATGTTTTCCTTGACTGAAAATGTGGGTAAAAGTGCAACATAGTGCAACATTACATCAGATATTCCAGGGTATTTGTGCTATGCAGCTTCTCAGAGTGCCGGGAAGATAGAGAGACCTTTCAGTGCTGGGAAAAACAGAGGTATTCTGAAGCCAGGCTTTTGATATTACATTTCCTGATAAAAGAGATGGTTTATCTTAAGAAAAAGGTTCCAGGTCACTATTTATTTGTTTTATTTTTGAATTGACTTCAGAGAGAAAAAAACCAGAAAACAAAGAAAACTGATTGTCACTGTTAGAAAAAAAAAAAAAAAAGCATTCCTTAGATAATCCACTTTTTTTTTTTTTGTTCATTTCTGGACTGGGGAGATAGTTCACTGGTAAAGGGCATAGTGCGTTCACAGTGCAATGGACGGAGTACAGAAAACATTTAGAATAGAATGTGTTGGTCTTGGTGGTGAACACCTGCAATGCCAGCACTTGGGAGGTAAAGGTGGGATCAGGAGCTCAAGGCTAATTTTGGCTACATGGCTAGTTTAAGGCCAGCCTGGGCTGCAAGAGGCCCTGTCTCAATCCTCCCCGCTCCTTCTACAAACAAAAGTAAATAAATAAATTTAATAAATACTGACTGGGTTGGGGTACAGCACAGTGATATAGCACTTGTGTAGCACATGAGAGGCAAACAAAATAAAACAAAACCTACAACAAACAAAAAGCTAAAGTCAAGACTGTTGCCTCGGCAGAGCTGAGTGTGTTCCAGATCAGCTGGACCAGGCAGGACTGACTCTCCCGGGAAGAAGTGCTCAGGCGAGCATGGCCACTCATACTGGCAATTTCAGCCCTTGGGAGGCTGAGACAGAGTGACGGGTTCCCAGCTATCCTCATCTACACAGCAAGATCAAGGCCAGCATGGGCTATATAAGACCTCTTTCTCTCAAAACAATAAAAATGTGTTCAGGATCTGGAAGCCACCCCACTTCTGGTAGGGTTACTCGGTTGAAGACTGTGTGGGCAGTGCCATGTCCTCAGAGAAGAACCTGGCTGTCTATCTGTTCCGCCACTCCAAAGGCAGCCCAAAGATCCAGAAATGGGTTCAACCTGGGCTATAGGAGGATTCCTGGCAGTTAGGTAAAAGCCAGCATTCCTTGGAAACTTGTGACACTGATTTCCATCTACCTGAAGGAGTCATTTCTTTTACCTCTGGCAGAGGGACATGTGGCTATCTGTGGTGCCCATTACATATCAAAGCTCATGCTGGCCTTCTCTCAATATCGCAAGTACCTGTTACACATGTCAAGGTTCACGATGGCATCCCAGACCTTCTGACCCACCCTACCGAAACTCTCTCCAGCATCCTTTTGCTCACTACTCATTCTCCTTATCACCCTGCTATTCTTGCTATGCTTGTTCTCCCTCACTGCACCCCCCCCGCCCCCTCTCCTCTCTGCTCCTGCCTCTTAGACTGTTTTCTTTATTCTCCATGCCTGTTATTCTCTCCTCTTCTCATAGGAAGCCCTGACTATGTCTGGTCTGCTGGCCATGTTCAGTTTACTTCTTTCTCTGCTCTGGACTCTTCCACATGCCTCTGGCTGATTTCTCGTTCTCATATCTACAAAAATCCTTTCCCCTTAATCATACCATGGGGCCATCAGGTTATCAGTTTATACAGTAGGTGATATATATATCAAGAAATTCATTCATCTTGCTTAGATTTTCCAGTTTGGTAGAATACAAATTTTTTTGTTTTTGGGTGTTTTGTTTTGTTTTGTTTTTTTGAGACAGGGTTTCTCTGTGTAGCCCTGGCTGTCCTGGAACTCACTTTTTAGACCAGGCTGGCCTCAAACTCAGAAATCTGCCTGTCTCTGCCTTCCAAGTGCTGGGATTAAAGGCGTGCGCCACCACTGCCTGGTGAATATTTCTTTTTGGGTGTTGTTTTTTGTTGTTAGAGAGCTTTTAGGTGTGCTATTAAGTTCCAAATATGAGATATCTCCAATTTTTTGATGTAGACAGAGTGCTATGAATTTGCCTCCTAGAAAATAGATTTTGTCTATAGATTTTGTCTTTGTCCCATAGATTTTGTTTTCAATCTTATTTAGTTCTAAAAAGTTTTTGGTTTTCTTCTTGATCTCTGCCTTGACCTATTTCTCATTCGGTAGAGAAGTGCTCAGTCACCATGAGTTTGTGGCTTTCTGTTGTTGATATTCAGCTTTAAGCCATGGAAGTAAGATAGGATGCAAAGTGTTATTTTCATTTCCTTAAGTCTTCTGAGATTTCCTTTGTGTCCAAACATGTGATCAATTTTGAAGAATGTTCTATGAGCTGATAAGAAGAAAGTATAGGCATCATCTTGAGTGAGGTAACACAATCACAAAAGAACTCACACAATATGTATTCACTGATAAGTGGATATTAGCCCAAAACTTAGGATACCCAAGATATAAGATACAATTTGCTAAACGCATGAAACTCAAGAAGAATGAAGACCAAAGTGTGGACACTGTGCCCCTTCTTAGAATTGGGAACAAAACACCCAGGGAAGGAGTTACAGAGACAAAGTTCGGAGCTGTGATGAAAGGATGGACCATTTAGAGACTGCCGTATCCAGGGATCCATCCCATAATCAGCTTCTAAACGCTGACACCATTGCATACACTAGCAAGATTTTGCTGAAAGGACCCAAATATAGCTGTCTCTTGTGAGACAATGCCGGGGGCTAGCAAACACAGGAGTGGATGCTCACAGTCAGCTATTGGATGTATCACAGGGCTCCCAATCGAGAAGCTAGAGAAAGTACCCAAGGAGCTAAAGGGATCTGCAACCCTATTGTTGGAACAACATGATGTACTAACCAGAACCCCGGAGCTCTTGTCTCTAGCTGCATATGTATCGAAAGATGGCCTAGTCAGCCATCACTGGAAAGAGAGGCCCACTGGACTTGCAAACTTTATATGCCCCAATATAGGGGAATGCCAGGGCCAAAAGAATGGGAATGGGTGGGTAGGGAAGTGGGGGGCGCTATGGGGGACTTTTGGGATAGCATTGGAAATGTAATTGAGGAAAATATGTAATAAAAATATTAAAAATTAAAAAAAAAAGAAAGCATATTCTTTTGTGTTTGGGTGACATGGTCAATAGATATGTTAGTTTCATTTAATTTATGATGTTATTTAACTCCAGCATTTCTCTGGTTTTTGTCTGGATGGCCTGTGTATTGGCAAGATCTTTACTGTGTGAGAGTCAATACATGATTTTTTGTTTGTTTGTTTGTTTTTGTTTTTTGTTGTTTTTTGTGGATTTCTCTGTATAGTCCTGGCTGTCCTGGAACTCACTTTGTAGACCAGGCTGGCCTCGAACTCAGAAATCTGCCTGCCTCTGCCTCCTGAGTGCTGGAATTAAAGGTGTGCACCACCACACCCGGCCTCAATACATGATTTTAACTGTAATAGTTTTTCTTTTATGAACTTGGGAGCCCTTGTATTTGGTACATAATGTTTAGAATGGCAATATCTTCATGGTGAATTTTCCCTTGGATGATCATGAAGTATCCTTCCCTACCTATTTTGATTCATTTTGGTGTGAAGTCTATTTTGTCAGATATTAAAATGGCTATGTCTCCATTTTAATGCTAACTTCTTGGGTCTACTTGCTTGGAAAACATTTTCTCACCTTTTAGTCCTAGGTGATGTCCTTGATGGTGAGATGTGTTTCTTGGATGCAGTATGTGGGGCACAGGCAGCCTGGTCCCCGGTCTGGAACCCTAATGACATGATTGGTGGTGACTTCCACCAGCATGGGACAGCAGGTGTTTGGCCATGCCTCCTGGGCCCCAGGCTCCTGTGGAAGCTACAGCCTCCAACAGCCCCCTCCCCTCCCCAGAGAGGTGTGTGGCCATCAGTCAAGTAGGAGCAGCACCAAGCCCTCCCACATGCAAATAGGTTTCCCCAAAGCTCTCAGACCAAACCAATGAGAAGTACCTGTTGTCAGATGCCGCAGACCCTCTGGTTCCCTTTGTCTGCATGGAATGGGTCTCTGGGGCAGGTGGGCAAAGCGTCAGATGGAATGACAGACAGATGTACACAGGAGAGGTTGTGTAGAATCTGAATGTAATTTGTCAAATCGAGCATCAAACTTTTTATACAGAAGAAAATAAGGAAGTTGGGTGACACACCCGCAAGGTACAAAGAGGTTACTGGATTTTTCCATAAAACAAAGGAATGTAAACACAGAAGGTCTAACAGGAACCACCTGGGATAGAATTCATTGTTAACAACTGGGATCAACAAGAGCTCCACCTAAGATTCACTTAATCTTAGAAGCCAGGGTCAAGGGCTTCGTGCCCTTGCCATAGTTCCTATTTTAGTCTATTATATAGTCCACCTTTCCTTTAGGCCATTGTAAATATGTGTGTATGGGTGTAACTCAGCTATCTATAGTTCTAAGTATCTATTCTGGTTCCTCTTTAGGTCTCAAATTTCCTTCTTCCTAGAAGATGGTAAATTCCTGTGTAGGGCAATGACTTAGCTTTTATTCAAAGTGATAGTGTAATACCAGAGGCAATTCTGAATGTCATTGAGTAGGCAACATTCTTACTGAATTCCAAGCCCATGGTCAGCTCAAGGACTTTCTAGGACGTTGGAACACTGGTGAAGGCTTGGCTATGTCAGAATTCAATCTTAAAAGGCACTTATAATAGGATAATACTTAAGAGAGCACGTGGATCCATACACCAGACTAATGCGGGAATGGAATATTAATGTATGGGTTAGAGAGAACGCCAGACTCCAGGAGTTTCTGTGAAACTCTCTGCCTTGTGAGTGGCTTCCAGGCCTCTTGGCCTGTCAAGCTGACTCGACCAGAGTGCGTGGCAGTCAGACCCTTACCCACCTCCACAACTGTATATAAGAATCCTATCTGGAAGGATTAAAGATGTGTGAGAACTACTCTGTTATCCGAGCCTTCTGTCCAAAGAGCTGTAACACTTGGGAAGAGGTCTGCTCTCCCGATATGCTGCCTGAAGCTCTGCCGCACTCCTCACTGGCTAGTTGGCCTTTATTTGGCCCAGCCCTACCTGACTCCGTGAAGGGCTGAGTGGAGTAAAAGAGTAACCTGGAGGCCAAGAAGGAAGTGAAGCCAACTGCAGCAGCAGAAGCTGTGGAAGCGACCTCCCATCCCTGCCTGCACTTGCTTCCTTTCGCTGGAACTCTCACACCAGGCCAGGCCAGAGATCTCCATGGAAAGCCTCTGGTACACAGGCCCACAGTAGTACAAAGATGAGTCCTGTTTTCTAATACAATCTGCTAGTCTTTTATTGGTACTGAGAGTCATCAATGAACGGTATTTATTGATTCCTGTTATTTTGTTGCTATGGTGTGGGTCCCCCCACTCTTGTGATGCTCTACTCTAGAATTATTTATTCCTGTGACTTCTTGGGTGTTTGTTAACCTCTTCAGATTGAAAATTTCCTTCTAATGCCTTCTATAGAACTGGATTGATAGATAATTACTGCTTACATCTGGTTTTATCATGCGATGATGTCTTTTATTCATTTTATTTTATGTGCCTTGGTGTTTTGTTTGCTTCCCTGGGGTGCCAGATCCCCTGGAACTGGACTTAAAGACAGATGGGTGCTGGCAATTGAACCTGGGTCCTCTGGAAAAGTAGACCTTGCTATTAACTGCTGAGCCATCTCTCCAGCCCCGTCATGGAGTGCTTTTTTTTTCCCTCCGTTGACTGTGATTGATAATTTTACTGTGAGTAGTTGCATCTGTGATCACCTAGAATTTGTAGACTATTTGTCCAGGTCCTTCCAGCTTTTAGAGTCTCCATTGAGAAGTCAGGTGTAATTCTAATGGATCTGCCTTTGTATGTGACCTTGTCTTTTTCTTTTATAGTTTTTAATATACTTTATTTTGTACATTTAATGTTTTACTATGTGCAAATAATATTATTATATATTATAGCTATGTATTATATAACATATATCATATAATGTATTATATGTTATACTATATATAGTAATATTATAATAATATTATGTGTCTGGTGTTGTCTATTTGGTATTGTAATTATTTCTTGTTCCTTTTTTTTTTTTTTTTAAGATTTACTTATTATTATATCTAAGTACTGTAGCTTTCTTCAGATGTACCAGAAGAGGGCATCAGATCTCATTACGGATGGTAGTGAGCCACCATGTGGTTGCTGGGATTTGAACTCCGGACCTTCGGAAGAGCAGTCGGTGCTCTTAGCCATTGAGCCATCTCTCCAGCCCCCCTATTTCTTGTTCCTTGATAGACATCTCCTAATCCCAGCACTTGGGAGGCAGAGGCAGGGGGATCTCTGAGTTAAAGAATAGCCTTGTCTTCAGAGTAAGACCCAGGACAGCCAAGGCTACAGAGAAACCTTGTCTCAAAAGAACCACCACCACCAACAACAATAACAGGTGTGTGGCGCCATGATTGGCTCTTCAGTTTGGGTTTTCTTTAGTGATTCTTTTTCTGCTTTCACATCCTGAATTATTTATATTAATCCATTCAACAATTTCTTTGTATTTCATAGTCATCACTAAGGGATTTATTCGTATCCTCATATTTATACTTGCTGTTTTGAAGCCTTCGTCTTGTGCTCCAGCTATCATCCGTTTTCAGGGCCTATATGATAGAGCGCTTGTGTTTGGGTGGAGAAATAATGTCCTGGCTGTTCATGTCTGTGTTCCACAGAGGTCGGGGCTTCTGGAGTTGTGATGTTTGAGGTGTTGCTTGGTGTTGATGCTTGTCTCTGTTGGGTGGGTCTTCCATGCTTTGGTTGCTGTTGCCCTCTTGGGATCCTAAGCCAGTGTGGTCAGAATGCAGGTCAGAAGGTTGCAGGAAAGAGTGCTAGGAGGAAAGCTGGGAGGGGATATTAGAAAGAGCCAAGGAGGTCGGGTTCACAACTGTCTGAGTTCGCAGGGAAAGGAGGTGTGACTGTGGCAGAAGGAGAGGATCCTGCAAGCTGCTGCAGGTCAGAGCATAATGGAGGGCAAGAAGGGTAGTGAGGAGCTCATATCCGAACCCCAGCCCAGTGTAACGTGCAACTACCAGCTCTGACTTCACTCTTGACTGGCATCCATTCTGGAGTTCTCCTGTGGAAGCAAGAATGACTGTCCCTCTTTCCATTTTACTCAACCAGAAATGCCCACCTCCTACTCTAGTCACGTGGTCTCCAGGGACCAGACTGGCATCAGGTCACCAGGTCCACCTTTCCTCTTTTATCCCAATATTTCCTGGGAGGTGTCACCTACTAGACCCAGAAATGACCATAATACTTTGGTCTTTTTTTTTTTAAGATTTATTTATTATTTATTTATTTATTGATTATTATTTTTTTGGTTTTTCGAGACAGTGTTTCTCTGTATAGCCCTGGCTGTCCTGGAACTCACTTTGTAGACCAGGCTGGCCTTGAACTCAGAAATCCGCCTGCCTCTGCCTCCGAGTGCTGGGATTAAAGGCGTGCGCCACCACGCCCGGCTAGATTTATTTATTTATTATATGTAAGTACACTGTAGCTGTCTTCAGACACACCAGAAGAGGGAGTCAGATCTTGTTACGAATGGTTGTGAGCCACTTTGTGGTTGCTAGGATTTGAACTAAGGAGCTTTGGAAGAGCAGTCGGGTGCTCTTACCTGCTAAGCCATCTCTTCAGCCCAGTACTTTGGTCTTAAATGAACTACATTACTTCAAGTGTGACTCCCTTTAAGTGAAATGCAGCATGTGCCATTTAGAGGATGTTTCCTGATAGGCTAAGAGAATTTCTGGGCTGGAGTCTGAGGAGTAGTTAACTCATTGGGAGAGAAATCCTCTGCCTTTGAAGACAGTGACTGCAGGGTGCTTCCCTGGCAAACTAGATGGGCCCAGTTGTAGCCCCTAGGGTTGAGAGTAGGCCAGGAAATGGTGTGGATGACAGCAAGACTGTGGCTGGAGACAACAGATCTGTCTAACTCTATGGCCCATGTATAGAAAGCCTCCTGAACTGTTCTGGTAACTGTGGTAAATGGGGGCCTTGTGGGCCTTTCAGTAACTCATGCCATAGTAGATGTTGGTTATCTGTGTGACTTCCAGGCACCTAGGCTACAGGGTGAGACCTTGGCTTAAATGTGAAAAAAAAAAATTAGCCACTATAGGAATCAAACTTAAAAATGTCAGCTGGGCGTGATGGCGCACACCTTCAATCCCAGCACTCAGGAGGCAGAGGCAGGCGGATTTCTGAGTTCGAGGCCAGCCTGATCTACAAAGTGAGTTCCAGGACAGCCAGGGCTACACAGAGAAACCCTGTCTCGAAAAACAAAACAAAACAAACAAACAAAAAAGTTTACCAGTGGGAGTGGGAGAGGTGACTCAGGAGTCATGACACTGGCTGCTATTTCAGGAGCCCGGGTTTGGTTCTGAGCACTCATAACTACTTGTAACTCCAGTTCTAGGGAATGTGACTGTCTCCCCCCAGCCCCCATTTTTGGCCTCCACAGGTACAGCATATAAACCGTGCACTTGGATACATGAAGGCCAAATTCTCAAAGTCATAAAATAAAACTAAATACATCTTTAAAAGTATAGAGAGGGCTCAGTGGGTAAGAGCACCCGACTGCTCTTCCGAAGGTCCAGAGTTCAAATCCCCGCAACCACATGGTGGCTCACAACCATCCGTAACGAGATCTGGCTCCCTCTTCTGGAGTGTCTGAAGACAGCTACAGTGTACTTACATATAATAAATAAATAAGTCTTTAAAAAAAAAGTATAGAGAAGCCTGTAGCTGGGAGCAGTGTTGTGGTGGAGTGCTCGGCCAGCACACACCGGTTCCTGGGCTCAGTCCTTCGCACCGTGCAGCAGGTGCTCACACTGCTCACACAAAGACAAAAAAAGGAGAGGTCCTTTGGGTAACATCACCTTATCCTAATTGTAAAAATCATCATCATGTAGCTAATTTATATGTAAGGAAAGAAATCCATGTGTATTCACAAATCTGTTAGTAATCCCCAAACGTTTTGCCCCCTTGTGGTTGTAGAGAGATATGAACTTGTACATTGTACGTTTTGCCCCCTTGCGGTTGTAGAGAGGTATGAACTTGTACATTGTACGTTTTGCCCCCTTGCGGTTGTAGAGAGGTATGAACTTGTACATTGTACGTTTTGCCCCCTTGCGGTTGTAGAGAGGTATGAACTTGTACATTGTACGTTTTGCCCCCTTGCGGTTGTAGAGAGGTATGAACTTGTACATTGTACGTTTTGCCCCCTTGCGGTTGTAGAGAGGTATGAACTTGTACATTGTACGTTTTGCCCCCTTGCGGTTGTAGAGAGGTATGAACTTGTACATTGTACGTTTTGCCCCCTTGCGGTTGTAGAGAGGTATGAACTTGTACATTGTACGTTTTGCCCCCTTGCGGCTGTAGAGAGGTATGAACTTGTACATTGAGCCAGATGTGCGTCAGAATAGTTTTTCTATAGTGTTTGTTTTATAACAAGTATTTTGTTTTATTTTGTTTCTCAAAACAGGGCTTCTCTGTGCAACAGCCCTGGCCTTTCTGGATCTTGCTTTGTAGACTAGGCTGGCCTTGAACTCACAAATATTTGCCTGGCTCAGCCTTTAATACTGGGATTAAAGGCATGTGTCACCACGCCTGGCTAACAAGTATTATTATATAAGATTATTATTATTTTAAGGATTTACTTTATTTTTTAAAAGATTTATTTATTTATTTATTTATTTATTTATTTATTATATGTAAGTACACTGTAGCTGTCTTCAGACGCACCAGAAGAGGGCGCCAGATCTCATTACGGGCGGTTGTGAGCCACCATGTGGTTGCTGGGATTTGAACTTCGGACCTTCGGAAGAGCAGTTGGGTGCTCTTACCTACTGAGCCATAAAGATTTATTTTTTAAAGATGTATTTATTTATTATATGTAAGTACACTGTAGCTATCTTTGGACACCCCAGAAGAGGGCATCAGATCTCATTACAGATGGTTGTGAGCCACCGTGTGGTTGCTGGGATTTGAACTCAGGACCTTCGAAAAGGCAGTCAGTGCTCTTAACTGCTGAGCCATCTCTCCAGGCCAAGATGTATTTGTATTAGTCAGGGTTCTCTAGAGTCACAGAACTTATGGGTAGTCTCTATCTAGTAAAGGAATTTAATGATGACTTACAGTCTGCAGTCCAACTCCCAACAATGGTCAGTGGCAGCTGTGAATGGAAGTCCAAGGATCTAGCAGTTGCTCAGGCCCACATGGCAAGCAGGTGAAGTCATCTTCCTTCTTCCAATATCCTTATGTAGGTCTCCAGCAGAAGGTGTAGCCCAGAATAAAGGTGTGTGCCACTACACTTTTAATACCAGATGACCTTGAACTTGGAGATCTCTCTGTCTTAATCATCTGGAATTCATAGCCACTATGTCTCAAGATCTCCATACCAAGATCCAGGTCAGAAACTTCTATATCCCAGCCTCCAGATTAGGATCACTAGTGAGCCTTCCAATTCTGGATTGTAGTTCATTCCAGATATGGTCAAGTTGACAACCAGGAATAGTTACTATTTATTATTATATTATGTATTGTACTATACTATGTGTAATATTATATTATATGTATATATTATATTATGTGTAATCTGTTATCTGGCAGTAGTGGCTCACGTGTGTAATTTTAACACTCAAGAGATTAAGAGCAGGATGTCTGCCATAAGTACCAGGCCGGACTAAGCTACACAGGAAGACCCTATCTTAAAAAGAAAAACATCAGAGCAGATGTGCTGAACCACACCTATAATCCTAGCCCATGAAAGAAGTAGGCAAGAGAATCATGAGTCCAAGGTCATCCTTAGCCACAGAGGGAGTTGGAGGATATCCTGGGCTTTATCTCAAAGAAGCTCCCCCAAGAAGGGCTGGGCATGTTGAAGAAGCTGGCAGCTTAAGGCCAGCTTGGTCTGCAGAGGGAGTTCTAGGACAGCCAGGGATACATAGAGAAACCCTGTTCTGTCTTGAAAAACCAGGGGCTGGGGAAAGAAAAATAAGGCTAGGCATTGTCTTAGTTAGGGTTTTACTACTGTGAACAGATACTATGACCTAGGCAAGTCTTTTTTTTTTTTTTAAGATTTGTTTATTTTTATTTATATGAGTACACGGTAACTGTCTTAAGACACTCCAGAAGAGGGCATTGAATCCCATTACAGATGGTTAGGGTTGCTGGGAATTGAACTCAGGACCTCTGGACGAGCAGTCAGTGCTCTTAACCATTGAGCCATCTCTCTAACCCAATGCAATTTAATTGGGGCTAGCTTACAGGTCAGAGAGTCAGTCTGTTATCATCAAGATGGGAACATGGCAGCATCCAGGCAGGCATGGTGCAGGAGGAGCTGAGAGTTCTACACCTTCATCTGAAAGCTGCTAGTGGAAGACTCACTTCTAGACAACTAGGACTAGGGTATTAAAAGCCCACACCCACAGTGACTCACCTACTCCAACAAGGCCACACCTCCAATAGTGCCACTCCTTGGCCAAGCATATACAAACCATCATATGCGGATTGATGCACACTTTTAAACCCAGCACCTGAGAATCAGAGACAGGAGGATCTCTGGGAGTTTGAGCCCAGTGTGGTCCACATGACAAGTTCTGGGCCAGTTACTTAGTTACTTAAAAAAAAAAAAAAGGTGGAGAGTGGTAGAGAGAGCTGGGACTGTACCTCAGATCTCAGTTGGAAGAGCACTTGCCTGCAGGGAGCCCTAGGTTCCATCCTCGGCCCCCCTTAAAACTGGGGAGGTGGTTAGACTCTTGTCAACTTGAGATAAGACAACTGCATTTGGGAACACGGAATCTCAAGTGAGAAAAACGCCCTCGTGAGATTGGCCTGTAGAACATTTGCTTAGTTAATGATTTGTTGCGGGAAATATTAAAAAGAACAGCAAGTTCCCACCTATACCCAGCGACTCTCTGCCCCGCTAACCCTGCTGCCTCCACAGCTAGCTCCATGCAGTGGCCAATTGCAGTCTTCCCAGCTCTGGTTCACTTGCCTCAGAACCGCTAGTTCCTTCTCAGCCATAAACCCCCTGTGATTGGCGACCCCACTTTCCAGTAACACGGTAAATCAAAACTCTTGAAGCTTATAATTAACTAGTCAGATTTACATATCAATAAATTCTCAACTCACAAGATGCCCACACAATAATTTCAGAGCCAATTGATAATGATACAAGCTGCCCACCTAGATTAGACAAGTTATCCCAATTATTCTATCCTTTATGATATTTATGGCTACCCGTGTCTACCAAAAGCCACTCCGAATCTGAATCAACTTCCTCTTGCTCCATCTTTCTTCCTTCTCTCTACCTGTCTCCTCCTGTCTCTGTCTCTGCAACTCTTTTCTCCACCTCCCTTTTCTCTGTCCAATCACAGGCTTCTTGTTGTATTAATATTTAAAGTGCCTGGACAGGGAAAATTCTGCTACATATCATCCTTTCTGTTTAAAAAACAGAAAGATTTCAGATTTAAAAAAATCCTTTCAGGGCTGGTGAGATGGCTCAGTGGGTAAGAGCACCCAACTGCTCTTCCGAAGGTCCAGAGTTCAAATCCCAGCAACCACATGGTGGCTCACAACCATTTGTAACAAGATCTGACTCCCTCTTCTGGAGTGTCTGAAGACAGCTACAGTGTACTTACATATAATAAATAAACAAATCTTTAAAAAAAAAAAAGAAAGCAAATATTTCTTAAAAAAAATCCTTTCAGATTAAAAAAAATCCTTTTTCTCTCAAATATAAATCGAGCACAACTCTTATCACTCTGTATTTTATAAGGTACAAGATAGACTTAACACCCAGTCCATCATTTTTGTTAATAAGATAAAACACTGTCATCTATTCTAACTTAAAGGACTTATAATTCTACACTTGGCTTACGTCCTGGCTTTAGATTGTATGCCATCTGAAAGCCATCCTCTCAAATCTGTTCTCTCAATGTTAAATAGACTGGGTTGGCTATGAAACTATAAGTAGTCTTTCAACCCTATCAGAAATCCAAGAATGACCCACATTATCTGAAGATATAGGAAGCCTAACACAGCTACCAGAGCTGAGACAAGTTGTAGTTGTAGAGACAGCCCCAGTAAGTCAGGAAGTTGGAGCATCAGTGATTCATGTGGAAAGGCTCAGCCCACTGTGAGCCCACTCTGGGCAGGTAGCCCTGAGTTGTATAAAAAAGCAGGCTGAGCAGGCCATGGAAGGCAAGCCAGTAAGCAGTGTCCCTCCGTGGCTTCTGTTCCCATGTTTCTGCATTGAGTTCCTGTCCTGACTTCTATTGGTAATGCATTGTAATGTGGAAGTGGAAGTCAAATAAACTCCTCCCTTCCCAAGTTACTCAGGGCAAAGCTGGGTTTACACATTGTACTGGCTAGTTTTGTGTCAACTTGACACAGCTGGAGTTATCACAGAGAAAGGAGCTTCAGTTGAGGAAATGCCTCCATGAGATCTGGCTGTGGGGCATTTTCTCAATTAGTGATCAAGGGGGAAAGGCCCCTTGTAGGTGGGACCATCTCTGGCCTGGTAGTCTTGGGTTCTATAAGAGAGCAGGCTGAGCAAGCCAGGGGAGGCAAGCCAGTAAAGAACATCCCTCCATGGCCTCTGCATCAGCTCCTGCTCCCTGACCTGTTTGAGTTCCAGTCCTGACTTCCTTTGGTGATGAACAGCAGCATGGAAGTGTAAGCCGAATAAACCCTTTCCTCCCCAACTTGCTTCTTGGTCATGATGTTTGTGCAGGAATAGAAACCCTGACTAAGACAAATTGGTACCAGCAGAGTGGGGTATTCCTGTGACAACCTGACCATGTTTTGGGGAGGACTGTGGAAGGACTTTGGAACTTTGGGCTTGAAGATCCATTCGTTGTTAAGAGCTCTGTCAGATGTTGTGTAGGAGCTTGGAAGATAATGTTGAGAACAGTGCAGAAGATGGAGATTTGGTTTGTGAAATTTCAGAGGGAAAATTAAAGACTCTTTTCAGGGCCATTGCTGTTTTGATTGTGAAGATTCTGTAGTTCTGGTTAGCTGGGGCTGAAGAATCAGCTGTGATTAACAAGATACCAGAACTACTAAAGCAAAAACTTTGCATTACTGGGACTATTGATGCTGGTTAGCTGGAGCTAAGAAATTAGCGGTGATTAAGAAGAGACCAGCATCGTTGAGGTGACATCTTCTGGGAATTGTTTTCTGAAAGCACAAAGAGGCTGTGTTCCAGAGATAGTCAAGGTTGTACTCCTGCTGCAGCGGGACTTGGTAATGTGTAAGGGTCACCCAGATGGTACTGGTTTTGAAGGCATGAAGGGGTCACACAGAGCAGCTGAAGCTCGGCACTGTGAGAGGCCATGGAAGGCCATTGGTGAAGGTGCAGCCTCAGTTGTAATTGAAGGCCCAGGACTGAAGAGGTCATGCAGCGTTTTGGAGATGCCAGTACCATGAGATGACCACCAAGAGCAGCAGCAGCAGTGGAGTACAGGCATCTGGAGCCCAGAGGATGACATGTGTGCTACAAAGGGCATGGCTGGAGAAGTGACCCAAGCCCTTGGAGGAGCCCAGAAGATCGTGAGTTGGATCCCAGATGTTGGACGGTTGGAGATTGATTTTTGCTTTGATTGTGACTGTGCCCTGATATTTTCCCTCTTGAAGGAAGAAGCTGTTTTAGTGGAGCCCACAGTTAAGAGACTTTTAATTGTAAAAAGACTTTGGATTTTAAAAGAGATGGATATTTTAAAGAGAGATTGAAATTTTAAGAATTTGTAAAGACTATGGGACTTTTAAAGTTATTTAGACCTTGGGGATGAATAAGAATGTAAGGGTTGAGACTTACTAGTGATGTGTTTGTGTGTCAAGTTGACAAGGGGTCAATTGTACTGGCTAGTTTTGTGTCAACTTGACACAGCTGGAGTTATCACAGAGAAAGGAGCTTCAGTTGAGGAAATGCCTCCATGAGATCTGGCTGTGGGGCATTTTCTCAATTAGTGATCAAGGGGGAAAGGCCCCTTGTAGGTGGGACCATCTCTGGCCTGGTAGTCTTGGGTTCTATAAGAGAGCAGGCTGAGCAAGCCAGGGGAGGCAAGCCAGTAAAGAACATCCCTCCATGGCCTCTGCATCAGCTCCTGCTCCCTGACCTGTTTGAGTTCCAGTCCTGACTTCCTTTGGTGATGAACAGCAGCATGGAAGTGTAAGCCGAATAAACCCTTTCCTCCCCAACTTGCTTCTTGGTCATGATGTTTGTGCAGGAATAGAAACCCTGACTAAGACATACATCCTTTTCCTTTTGAAAATACTTAAATAGCTTAAGACAAAGCCAGAGCAAAGTTCCCTAGATCTTGAAACTTTCTAATATATTTTAATTAGTATGCTTTTTGATGTAGTCAAATATTCAGGAAGTTCCTTAAATAATATTCCTGGAAAGTACTACAGAAATGACTTTAAACACACATGCCTTTGATTCCAGCCCTTGGGGGACAGAGGCAGGTGTTTCTGGTGGATCTTTGAGTTTGAGGCCAGCCTGGTCTATAGCGCAAGTTCCAGAAAGCCAAGGCTACACAGAGAGATGCTGTCTGGAAAAACCAAACCAAACCAAACCAACCAACCAACTAACCAAAAATACTACACAGAGGGGCCGGCAAGATGGTACATTGAGCAAAGATTCTTGAGGCTAAGTCTGGTGACCTAAGTTCCATCCCTGAACCCACATGGTGAAAAAAGAGAACTGACTGCCACAAACTGGCTAAGTACACACAGGTACACACACACACACCTCACCCACAACACATATACCATATACACCACACGCCAAACACACCATAGACACCACACACACATATCACATCCCCATATATATATTCATTAAAGGCTGCATAAGGGCTGGAGAAATCTCTCAGCAGTTAAGAGCACTGACTGTTCTTCCACAGGTCCTGAGTTCAATTCCCAGCAACCACATGGTGGCTCACAACCATCTGTGATGGGGATCTGATGCCTTCTGGTGTGTCTGAAGACAGCTACAGTGTACTCACATACATTGAATAAATAAATCAATCTTTAAAGGCTGCATAAAGAAGGGCTGGAGGCATCAATGACAGGATGCCTGCCTGAGGTCCGTGGCTAGCAACTGGGAAAGCTCTCAGCCAGAGAGTGGATTTGATATATTTTGGTTTTGTTTCTGAGATAGGGTCTTGTTACGTAGCACTGGGTAGCCCGAAACTCTTGTCTGTAAACCAGGCTGGCCTTGAACCTGCTGTGATGCTCTTGCTTCTGCCTCCCAGGTTTTGGGCAGTATTATCTCAGGCTAAAAATTTCTTGAGCCATTAATATGTCAAGATGGCTTCTGAACTTCAAAACTTCTGATAAATTCAACAATTTCTCCACAGTTAGATAGATTTTTATATGACTATCAGAAGACTTCCAAATTGTTTGGAGACTGGCTTACAGAGTTTAGTTTATTGTCAACAACAGAAAAAATACCACTTACTAATCCTGTTGAGCAAAAAAGCTACATTATTCCCTTCTGTGAACTGAAACAAGCTGTGCCTATATCTCTGATTTTATAGTGAGGTTTCCTTCTTCTCTTCTCTCTCTCTCTCTCTCTCTCTCTCTCTCTCTCTCTCTCTCTCTCTCTCTCTCTCATTGTGGTTTTTCGAGACAGGGTTTCTCTGTGTAGCCCTAGCTGTCCTGGAACTCACTCTGTAGACCAGGCTGGCCTTGAACTCAGAAATCTGCCTGCCTCTGCCTCCCGAGTGCTGGGATTAAGGCTTCTACATTCTCTTTTCCCCGTTTGAAACAGGGTCTCTCCATGTCTTCCAGGCTGGTCTGGAACTCAGAGAGGTCTTCCTGCCTCTGTCACCTGAGCAGTGAGACTAAAGGTGTACATCACCACTCACAGCTCCCAGAGTGACTGAGGTTTTTTAAATTTTTAAAAAGATTTATTTATTTGGGGGCTAGAGAGATGGCTCAGCAGTTAAGGGTACTGACTGCTCTTCCAGTGGTCCTGAGTTCAATTTCCAGCAGCTAAAAGACTTATAAAAAAGACTTATTTATTTTTATGTATGTACACTGTCTTCAGATACACCAGAAGAGGGCATCAAATCCCATTACAGACGGTTGTGAGCCACCAAGTAGCTGCTGGGAATTGAACTTGGGACCTCTGGAGGAACAGTTGGTGCTCTTAACCACTGAGCCATCTCTTTAACTTGTGACTGAGGTTTTTAAGTGACATGATGGCACATCTCTCATAACAGAGTAGAGACATCTTCAACTGAAAGTAAGTGAAGCCCAAACTTACCAATGAAAGTATCCTTCTTTCTCAATAAAGCATCATTGTGCAGGAAAGACCCTGAACCGCGGGGCAGGTTTCCCTGCTTTCCTATCAGCTTTCAAGATTTGCTCTTTTCTCTCCCTTCCCTTTCCTTCTCTTTTCTTCCTTATTCCCTCCCTGACCCCCTTTGACAAAGAGCCTAGTGCAGGCCAAGATGGTGTATGCACCATACCTAGCTTATCTATCCCTTCTTTGTTCCAGAATTTGTTTATGTATCCCTGGCAGTCCTGGAACTCACTAAGTAGTCTAGGCAGGCCTTGAACTCTTGCTCTGCTGCCTCTGCCCCAGAGTGCTGGGACTAAAGGTGTGTGCCACCACCCACAGCTGCTTTCTTTCTTAGTTTTCCCTCCCCCTGCTTTGTGGTTCTATCTAGCTTTGAATAGACTGAATATAGCTCAGAATAGTCTCAAACTCTTTTTACTTGTGTGTATGTGTGTGTTGGTAAGTCAATGCTGTGGTGAGAGTATGGAAGTCAGAGGAAAACTGTGTGGAGTAGGTTCTCTCTTTCACCATGTGGGTCCAGGGCATGGAGCTCAGTCCCCAGGCCTGGAGGAAGGAACCTCTACCTAATGATGCCTGCTTTTTAACTACTTTTCTCCTTCTCCTTCTTCAAGATTTTATTATTATATCTAAGTATACTGTAGCTGTCTTCAGCAGCACCAGATGAGGGCATCAGATCTCATTACGGGTGGTTGTGAGCCACCATGTGGTTGCTGGGATTTGAACTCATGACCTTCGGAAGAGCAGTTGGCACTCTTAACCACTGAGCCACCGCTCCAGCCTGCTTTTTAACTTTTTAAGACAGATTTCAAAATTGTTTCATATGAATAATTTATGAGAGAAAGGAAAGCACTGCAAAACCCTGGTCCCCTCTCCCCTGTCTGTCTCTTTCTCTCTGTATATGGGGGTGGGAGGGGAGAGGTTTGTAGGAGGCCAGAGGGCAACATCAGCTGTTTTCCTCTATTGTTAACTTATTGTATTTATTTAAAAAAATTAAAGATTAGGTTAGAGAGATGGGTTAAGAGCACTGGCTGCTCCTCCAGAGGTTTAATTTTCAGCACCCACATGGCAGGTCACAACTATTTGTAATCTCCAGCTTCAGGGGATTCAACATTCTCATACATTCACATAAAATAAAAAACCAAATCCTAGCCAGGTGGTGGTGGCGCACGCCTTTAATCCCAGCACTCACGAGGCAGAGGCAGGCGGATTTCTGTGTTCAAGGCCAGCCTGGTCTATAAAGTGAGTTCCAGGATAGCCAGGGCTATAAAGAGAAACCCTGTCTCGAAAAACCAAACCAACCAACCAAACAAACAAACAAAAAAACAACAAGATCCTAAACCATTAAAAGAAATAGATTGATATGTGTGCATTGTGTATGTGTGTGTGTGTGTGTTTGAGTCTGTGTGTGTACCATATGTGTACAAGTGCCTTCAGGGTCCAATTTTCCAATTTTTTACCTGTAGCTGAAGTTACAGGTAGTTGTGAGTTACATACTGTGAGTGCTGGGAATTGAAGCCAGGTCCTTTACACACTGAATAGGTGCACCATCTCTCTGGTCCTGCCTTGAACTCACAGAGATCTGCCTGCCTCTGCTAGGATTAAGACCTGTGCCACCATCACTTTGCTATAATTTTGTGAGCGCCCAACTTGCCAGCAAAAAGACGCCACAACAGGATCCTTCTGCACACGTTTATTGGGAGAGCTTGATTTCGAAGGCAAAAGACCCCGAGCCCCAGAACTGGCACTGCTTATATAGGCCTAGGAGAGGCGTGTCTACACCCAATTGGTTATGCTTTCAGTACCTCATTTGCATGCCTCGAGCCAGTCAGTGACTCGGCAAAAAAAACCAACAACTCTACTGCACATGAGCACATTGGTTGTTTACCCAAACTTATGGGTGGTGGCCAGTGGTAGCCAGTGCCATCTTGTAATGGCGTATGTGGCTTCCCACATCTCCCCCTTTTAATTTTAATAAAATGATGCTGGACTAGGCCTGTGCAGTTATGTCCATCCGCCGCGGCTCCTGTTTTAGGTCGTTCCTCTAGTGTCACAGCCTTACCTGTCATAGGGTAACCCTATTGCCACCAGGCCCCGTGTCTTAGATTTGTCTGTGCACGAGGAAAGTTGCCCATCTTTGGATACTGCGATGCTGTGTGACAGCAACTGCTAAATGACCTAGGGTGAACTCTACAAAAGAGGCCAGCCAAGTTTTAAGGGAATGAATTAGCGGGGAAATCATGATCACCCTATCGAGTGCAATGAGGAAACCTCAGCGATGTGCAAGGGCTGATCAATGATCGTTGAGTCTCTCTCATCCCAGTGCAATGGATCCATAAATCCGTGGGGTGCAAGAGCAGAGGACTCAGATGCCGACTAATTCTTGAGTATAGATAACCAAACTTCATGGGAGGTGCTGTTTTCAATGGCTAAAAGTGCCTGAGTTATAATCACCTTGTCACGTTTTTGTTGGGTTCTGAATTTGCAAACCAACCAAAGCATGAACGCCAGTCCACAGCATATGGCAGCACGAAAAAAAAAAATCACTCCCACCCATTCCTTAAAGTAAGAAAATGCAGAGGTAAGCCAAGAGGTAAAGCCTCCAAGGGTCACTGGTTCCACTCTGGTTCCATTAAGGTTCAGGATCTGTATCTGCAACTTCGTCTGCAACCTTTCCAGCTTCTGTGACCAGTTCCCCTTCAGATAATTCGATAAATCTGTACTTTTAATGAAAGAATTGTTAATATACCTAATGGGAGTAATGCACACATGCGGAGTTGATGCCACACAACTCATTTGTATGACATCCATCATCTGTTCCATGTTATGTTGTAAAATATCCACTCTTTGATTCACTAACATTAACCCTGAGGCGATATGAGAATCCACCCTTTGCAGGGTAAGCAATGCCTCAGACGTTTTTTCTGCTATCTGACTTATGGTGTCATCAGTATTAACTTGATTGGCCATAGCAATTCCTGAGGTAACCGCTGACGCTGAGGACACCACAATGGCAGTAACAATGGCAGCTGTGATTCCAAAATCTCTCTTTTGCCGCACAAGACTCATAATTGGGAACTTCTTTGGATCTGTCTCAACAGGCACAGGGACAAAGGTTGGTAGATGTACCACTAAGACTAAGAAAGTGGTTCCATTCCAGCATTGCGTCAAAAAACAAGTGACATTTGTACAATCTAACCATTCTGTATTATTTTGAAATTCAGCCAATATAAAGAAAAATGGAGGATTAACACAAACTTCTACTGGAGAAGTAGTCATATTTCTGATAACTATTAAATGTCACATTATCTTTTTTTTTTTTTTAAAGATTTATTTATTTATTATATGTAAGTACACTGTAGCTGTCTGTCTTCAGACGCACCAGAAGAGGGCATCAGATCTCATTACGGGTGGTTGTGAGCCACCATGTGGTTGCTGGGATTTGAACTTCGGACCTTTGGAAGAGCAGTCGGGTGCTCTTACCCACTGAGCCATCTCACCAGCCCTAAATGTCACATTATCTAAATGAGCAGAGGTATTGGAAAGTGTGGCAGAAACATTCAATATCTCATGAAAGGTTCCAGTCAGCAATGCAAAGGCTGACAAACTGGTACTAGCACCTGCCTCATTACTTAAAATTCATTGGTAATATGGCCAAATATTCTCTTTTCCTGTAGCATCTCCTTTTCATTCATTACGGCAAAATCCAACGGAGGTGACAAAACAAAACCCTTTGCTATTTCTTTCCGAGGAAAAAATTTTTGATTGACAAGGTGAAAAAACTATAGGAAATGCAAGGTCCGGATGACACTAGGGCACACTGCGTATAGCAGTAGCATTGCCAATAGGCTATCGTGATCTTTTGGGAATAGTCACATTTCCCTTTATCATAATAGTGGTGATGTTTATAGGTGAAGTTACATTATTTCCAACATCACTTGAGCCTGACTGTGCTCCTTGAACAACTTGTGTTAAAGCATTAAGTAACACTCCAGATCTCACTTTATTTTGGCTAATGGGATCTGCCCAATTAGAGATAATCTTTTTCTTTAAAAACATACAGGGTGTAGAAGGTTTATCCACATTATGCACAAAGCATAGTGTATAATTTAAATGAAAACTCGTACTATTATACACCCGTGGCTCTTGAGGAGTTTGTCGTGCACAAGGCGCATCCAAAAAACATTCAGTTGCAAAAAACAAAGGCAAGGTAGAAGAATTGGAATGTACTGGTAAAGGTACTGGCCATGATCTCACTACGGCCCACAAAGGTATACTTATCCCTGTCTCAATCATCAGGAGTAAGAATAACAGGATCATCTTGGGATTCATCTTGATCTTTCACGGTTCTTGTCAGTCGCGTCGGAACCCAAAGTGGATTATCTTCACCCTGTGGAAAAACACAAATAGCTCCCCTGGGTCTGATTAATATGGGATCTGGGCCATACCATTTATTATCAAGGACATTTTTCCACTTGACCATTTCATTGGGCGGTTGAGGCCATTGTCCGTGCCTTTCAGCTGGTGATCTTCCAGCATCATCCAATTTTAAAAAATTAAGAGTAAATATTGTAAGGGATAGAGCCATCTTTGGCATCATAGCCTCTATTCCCCATTTTTGTTTTTGCAAATATTGTTTCAAAGTACGATGGACTCTTTCAATGATGCCTTGGCCCGGTGGATTATAGGGCAACCCAGTAATATGTTTCACTTGCATTTGTTTGCAAAATTGACTAAATTTAGAAGAGGTATATGCAGGACCATTATCTGTCTTTAGCAACAGGGGCTTGCCCCATGCAGCCCAAGCCTCCAAGCAGTGGGATATGACATGAACTGCCTTTTCCCCTGTCAAGGGAGAGGCATGTAGGACACCAGATGGACACATGTACATATTGTAATTTTCCAAAAGCTGGGATATGCGTGACGTCCATCTGCCAAATATCTAGGGGTCGCAATCCGCGAGGATTAACGCCCACAGAAGGTGCATTAATAAATTCTACACACCTACCACACTGTAGGACAATATCTCGAGCTTCTGTTCATGTGAGCTTAAACTTCTGTCGCAATGTAGAAGCAGGGACATGATAAAGTTGATGAAAATTCTTAGCACCTTCTATAGAACTTTGTGATAGCAAAACCATATCTCTGGTGGCTGAATCAGCAATTGCATTTCAATTAACCATAGGTCCAGGTAATGATGTATGTGCTCTAATATGTTGAATATAAAAGGGGTACTCACGCATCAAAATATAATCCTGTATTTTCATCAAAATTTCAGGTACTGGACTAGACTGCTTAAAATTTCCAGCAGTCTCTAATGCTAATACAGCATTAACCACATAAACAGAATCAGAGACAATATTTATTATTATAGAGATAATATTATTATTTATTATTTTTATTTATTTATATTATTAAATATATTTATTTTAATATTTATTAAATATTTTATTATTATATTATAAATAATATTAAATATTTATTATTTATTATTAATATTATAGAGATAATATTTATTCTCAAGCCTACTCTTTTTAACCTTTAAACACTGCTTTTGCATATGACCTGTTTGTCCATTGACCCTGACCTGTAAGCATTTCAAAGCTCCATGCTTGTTGCCTGTGGAGAGCCGTGCAGCGAGCAATCGCTGTGGAGAGCCGTGCGCGTGCCGCGAGCAATCACCATTATAAGATGGCGCTGGCCTCCGCCGTGACTAACTAGTAAACAAGCCTTGTGCGCAAGTGCGAGAGTGAACTCACTCCTAGTCACTGCCCATTCTCGGGGTGTAATAGTGGTGTGATGGGCGAGCAACGAATCAAGAGCTGTCACGCCACATCAGGTGCTGAAACGTCATGGCTGAGCACTATATAAGGGACTCCATTTTCTGGGGTCGGGATCTTCCTGAGAAGTAAGCAATAAAGCTTTGCCGCAGAAGATTCCGGTTGTCCTGAGTGTGTTCTTGCTGGCGGGGACAAAAGCTCGGGATACCGAAGACCCAGGGACTTTATACCATCACACCGGCGCAAGGAAGATCCCTCGTTCGCGGGGCGGAACCAGAACTGCGGGACACTACAGCTCTGCAAGGTAAGTATAGTCTTGAAATTTCTCCAGAGTTAGATGCCCTTTTGATTGTTTGCACTTTTGCACTTTTGATTGATTGCACTTTCCCTTTCGGTTTAGTTTTGCTTCCACCGCTGGAACTGCTGACTGGTTCCCAGTCGCAGTCAGGCTCAGACAGCACCTGGACAGTGCCTGGACAGTGCCTGGACAGCGATTAGTTTCAGTCACGGTCAGGACTGGATAGCGGCAGTATGGGAATTTCTCACTCTGTAGTAGTGGCGTTAAGGTCAGTCCTGAAGCAGTGTGGCCTAAAAATCGCCACTAAGAGTATAGAGGCATTTGTCAGGGAGGTAGACCGTGTGGCACCATGGTATGCTTGCTCAGGTTCGTTAACTGTCACTTCTTGGGACAAACTGAAAGGAGATCTAGTTAGGGAACAGCAGAACGGCAAACTTAAAGCAGGGATCATGCCGTTATGGAAATTGGTCAGATCATGCTTAACAGATGAGGATTGTCAGCAAATGGTAGAAGCAGGGCAGAAGATTTTGGACGAAATTCAAGACAGTCTATCAGAGGCAGAGTGGGGAGAGAGATTGAAAGTTGGGACGAAACAAGGTGCACCGAAGAATTTAGGCCTTTCCACGGGCCTTGAGCCTGAGGAAAAGAGATATAAAGGAAAGAATGCCTTGGGAGAGATTAGAAAAAGGGATGGAAAGGGAGAGAAGAAGAGAGAAAGAACTGGAGAGGCACATAAGGAAAGGAGCCTCTACCCACCATTAGATGAGTTTAAGGCACTAGCTGTCAGTAGCTCAGAATTGGATAAGGAACTTAGCTCCTCTGAGGAGACAGACTTAGAGGAAGAAAGATACCAGCTAGATGAAAGACGAGCTAATCAGTCACAGAATAACATAAAGAAAGCAAAAGTAGCTAGAGACAAATGTCAAATCACTATGCGATCTTCAGATCCGCAACCTCTGGGTCCTAGTACACCTCCGCCCTATGTGCAGAGGTATCAATCAGACTCATTCATTTCAAAAGAGGAACAGAGAAAAGTGCAGCAAGCGTTCCCAGTCTTTGAAGGCGCAGAGGGCGGACGCGTTCACGCCCCAGTGGAGTATATACAGATTAAAGAACTAGCAGAGTCAGTTCGTAACTATGGAGTCAATGCCAACTTTACTGTAGCCCAAGTCGAAAGGCTTGCGACTCTGGCAATGACCCCCGGCGATTGGATGACCGTAGTAAAAGCCGCATCTCCTAACATGGGAATGTATTTAGAATGGAAAGCTTTGTGGCAAGACTCCTGCCAAGCACAGGCAAGGGCCAATGCCAATGTTGAAGGGGACCAAGGAACATGGACTTTTGAGTTGCTTACAGGTCAAGGACAACACGCTAATAACCAGACAAATTACCATTGGGGAGCTTATGCTCAGATCTCAGCTGCTGCAGTTAAGGCATGGAAGGCACTCTCTAAGAAGGGAGAGGCAAGTGGGCATTTGACCAAGATCACCCAGGGTGCACAGGAGTCATTCTCAGATTTTGTGGCTAGAATGACAGAAGCGGCAGGGAGAATTTTTGGGGACCCAGAGATAGCTATGCCTTTAATTGAACAGTTGATCTATGAACAGGCTACCCAGGAATGCAGGGCAGGTATTACACCTAGAAAGAGCAAGGGACTGCAGGACTGGTTGAAGGTTTGCCGTGAGCTTGGAGGGCCACTCACTAATGTAGGTTTAGCAGCTGCCATTCTACAAGGGCAAAAACGCCCTGACATGGCTGAGTTCAAACTCTGCTATAATTGTGGCAAACCGGGACACTTAAGCCCTTGTCAAAAGGAGAGCACCAGGACTGTGTACTAAGTGTGGAAAAGGATATCATTGGGCTAGAGATTGTCGTTCAGTCAGGGACATTCGAGGCAGGTCCCTGCAGCCAGGATTCCCTCAAGCAGTAGATAATGAGACCATTCCAAAAAACCAGTACAGGGCCCTCAGGTCTCAGGGCCCGAAAACATATGGGACCTCGACAGGCAAAAGGTGGACCCCACAGTCCGCAGGGCAACAGAAGGATCAGCTGGGTTGGACCTCCGTACCACCACCCGATTCATGCTAATGCCCCAAATGGGGGTACAGCCTATTCCTACTGACTATAAAGGACCTCTGCCATCCAGGAGTGTTGGCCTAATATTGGGCCGGGCCTCCCTTACCTTACAAGGTCTTATTGTTCACCCTGGAGTCGTAGATCAAGACTATGAAGGGGAACTTCAAGTTCTCTGTTCCTGTCCTCAGGGTGTCTTTTCTATTTCACAAGGGGATAGAATAGCTCAGTTAATAATTTTGCCAAGCCTACATGGCTGTTTTCCTTCCTCTGGTGTCCCTCGAGCTACCAGAGGGATTGGTTCTACTGGAAATGATTCTGCTTACTTAGTGATGCCTCTTGACTCCAGGCCATTCTTAGAATTAGTTATAGAAGGAAAACAATTTAAAGGGATTTTAGACACAGGAGCAGATAAAAGTATCCTTTCTTCCCAATGGTGGCCAAAAACTTGGCCCGTTACTCAGTCATCACGTTCTTTGCAAGGTTTAGGTTATCAGTCCTGTCCCACTATTAGTTCCCGTTCTTTGAGCTGGACAGCTCCTGAAGGTCAAACAGGACGATTCACTCCCTATGTTTTACCACTCCCAGTAAATCTCTGGGAGAGAGACATCTTACAGGCACTAGGACTGACCTTGACTAATGAATACTCTCCACAAGCTGTTCAAATAATGAAGAAAATGGGCTATAAAGAAGGAAGGGGATTAGGGAAAGGAGAGCAGGGTAAACTTGAACCTATCCCTCAAAAAGGTAATAATGGGAGACAAGGTTTGGGTTTTTTCTAGGGGCCGTTGAGGGCTCCATGCCCATACCATGGCTTACAGAGGAAGTTGTATGGGTTCCTCAATGGCCTCTCTCCTCTGAAAAGTTAGAAGCAGCTACAAAACTAATTTCTGAACAGCTATGCTTGGGTCATTTAGAGCCCTTTACCTCACCCTGGAATACACCTATTTTCGTAATTAAGAAAAAATCTGGCAAATGGCGCTTATTACATGATCTTAGAGCTATTAATGCACAAATGCGTCTATTTGGACCAGTTCAGCGAGGGCTACCATTGCTTTCTACCTTACCCAAAAATTGGGAAATTATAATTATAGATATTAAAGATTGCTTTTTCTCTATACCTTTATGCCCTCAAGATAGGCAAAGATTTGCATTTACCATCCCAGCCATTAATCATTTAGAGCCGGATCAAAGATACCAATGGAAGGTCCTACCTCAGGGGATGGCGAATAGTCCCACCATGTGTCAACTGTATGTGCAATTGGCACTTAAGTCAGTTAGAGAGCATTTTCCATCATTACAGGTGATAATTTATATGGATGACATTTTGATTTGCCATAAAAATTCACAGTTATTGCAAGATGAATACCCTATATTAATAAAAACGTTAGGGCAATGGGGATTGCAGGTGGCCACTGAAAAGGTGCAAGTTGCTCAAATGGGAGCCTTCCTAGGGTCACTCATTTATCCTGACAAAATTGTTCCTCAAAAATTAGAGATTCGCAAAGATCAACTACATACCTTGAATGATTTCCAAAAATTGCTAGGAGATATTAATTGGCTAAGACCATTTTTGAAAATTCCATCAGCAGAATTAAAGCCCTTATTTTACATATTAGAGGGAGATACCCACATCTCCTCCCACAGAGCACTTACCCCAGCTGCATGTCAAGCTTTACAAACGATAGAAAAGGCCTTACAAGATGCTCAATTACAACGCATTGAGGAGTCAAAATCATTTGAATTGTGCATATTAAAAACTGCACAGTTACCAACAGCAGTCTTATGGCAAAAAGGACCCTTATTGTGGGTCCATCCTAATGCTTCCCCTGCAAAAATTATTGAGTGGTATCCTAATGCAATTGCTCAACTTGCACTTAGGGGGATAAAAGCAGCTATTACTTATTTTGGGAAAGAACCTCATATGCTAATTTTGCCTTATACTTCTGCTCAAGTTCAAACCCTGGCAGCAACAACTAACGATTGGGCAGTCTTGGTTGCCTCTTATTCAGGACAAATTGATAATCATTATCCAAAACATCCAATTTTACAATTTGCCTTAAGCCAAGCCATAGTGTTTCCAGTAATAACAGCCAAACACCCACTTCCGGATGGGGTAGTAGTGTATACAGATGGATCCAAATCTGGCATAGGTGCATATGTAGTAAATGGCCAAGTAACATCTAAACAATATAATGAGACATCACCCCAGGTTGTAGAGTGTTTGGTAGTTCTAGAAGTCCTTGAAACTTTTCCGGGACCGCTCAATATTGTATCTGACTCTTCATATGTGGTCAATGCAGTTAATATGCTTGAAGTTGCTGGCTTAATTAGACCCTCTAGCAAGCTTGCTCACATTTTTCAGCAAATTCAGTCAGCCTTGTTACATAGAAGACATCTTGTGTATATTACTCATGTTAGGGCTCATTCTGGCCTTCCTGGCCCCATGTCTCATGGAAATGACTTGGCAGACAAAGCTACTAGAATCGTGGCTGCTGCTCTGTCCTTGCAGGCAGAGGCTGCGAGGGAGTTTCATAAACGCTTCCACGTGACGGCTGAAACATTACGCCGCCGTTTCACTTTAACTAGGAAAGAAGCTCGTGACATTGTCACCCAATGTCAAAACTGTTGTCAATTTCTGCCTACTCCTCATGTAGGGGTAAACCCCCGAGGCATCAGACCATTACAGGTCTGGCAAATGGATGTCACTCATATTTCCTCCTTTGGAAGAAATCAATATTTACATGTTTCCATTGACACCTGCTCTGGTGTTATGTTTGCTACACCTTTAACAGGTGAGAAAGCCTCTCATGTTATACAGCACCGTTTAGAAGCGTGGAGTGCTTGGGGCAAGCCCACAATTCTTAAAACTGATAATGGGCCAGCATATACCTCTACTAAATTTCAGCAATTTTGTCATCAAATGGATGTCACTCACTTGACTGGCCTTCCTTATAATTCTCAAGGACAAGGCATTGTGGAACGTGCCCACCGTACACTTAAGTCTTATCTTATAAAACAAAAAGGGGGAGTTGATGAGACTCTGCCCTCAGTGCCAAGAGTAGCTGTATCTATGGCACTCTTTACACTTAATTTTTTGAATCTTGACGAGCAAGGTCGCTCTGCAGCTGATCGACATAGCTCAGACCCTGATAGACCAAAAGAAATGGTCAAATGGAAGGATGTCTTAACTGGTCTGTGGAAAGGCCCGGATCCTATTTTGATAAGATCCAGGGGAGCTGTTTGTGTTTTTCCACAGAGTGAAGACAACCCATTTTGGCTGCCAGAACGACTCACCTGCAAGATATTCATCAAGGATGGTGCAGAAGATGCAGACCTCCCGAGGACTGCTCCTGATCCTGACAATGCTGAACTTGTCTCAGGTTCCTAGTATGAGGGGCGAACAGAGATGGGCCATTCTCTCGACTTTCCCTAAACCAATGCCAGTTCGCCATAATGCTATAGTTTTTCCAAAATTCTTTACTACTAATAAAACATTAGATTTGCCATATCTACCCTATGATCCCACCCGAGCACCATTAGGGGAAAATCGCTCTTTATTAGAACAGGGTTCTTTATGTTTTCAAATTAATGGACCAGGAAAATGTATCAACCTCACAGCTCGAGCTTTGGGGAAGTTTAATGAGCACCGAGGAGGTTGGGTAAGCACAACCCAAGATACTTCCAACGCAGATATAACCTTTACAAATCGGACCTTTTGGCAGGAGGCAATTTGGGTTAATGGTACATTTCTACCACCTAACTTTTCAGACAAAGAACGTCCCCACCAACCAAAAATAGCCCCTCATTGTAGCTTGGAAGATGAAGGGCTGATACTGCCTTGGTCTGATTGTCAATCCTCCATCAATCGTTGGGCAGATCAGAGTAAAACCTTTTCCTTTTCTCCCAACATGATAAATGACCCAGAGAAGGAATTTGTTATGAAAGAGGGACTTTTCATACAGGACTTTAGAATGCATCCCTTTCACAAGTGGGTACTTTGTGGAGTCAATGGCAGTTGTACAGAACTCAATCCTTTGATCTTTATCCAGGGAGGAGCAGTTGGAAAGGCTTCTTTTACTGGCATCTCAAGATTTGCTCAGTATTGGGGAATACATGATGCCTCCCAGGACTCTTATGGATATACTAATACCAGTGTAGAGATCACTGGGTTCAATAAAACTTTGGTAAACCAGATTAATTATCCATCTACCCCAGTCTGTGTTTACCCCCTTTCTTGTTTATTCTTTCAAATGATTCATTTGAAGTCTGTTCCAATGATTCTTGTTGGATTTCTCAATTTTGGGACATAACAAAGAACACCCGTGCCATGGTAGCACGGATCCCACGTTGGATCCCTGTTCCGGTGGAAACACCCTCCACCTTATCCCTGTTTCGACAAAAAAGAGATTTTGGCATTACTGCTGCCGTGATCATAGCAATTTCAGCCAGTGCAGCTGCTGCTACAGCTGCAGGGTATGCTATGGCTAGTACGGTTCAATCAGGCACAAAATTAAATCGGCTTTCAGCAGATCTGGCTGATGCCATCACTGTCCAAACTTCTGCTAGTACCAAGTTAAAGGGAGGGCTGATGATATTGAATCAGCACCTTGACCTGGCAGAAGAACAGATAGGAGTTCTATACCAGATGGCCCAGTTGGGTTGTGAAAGAAAACTGGAAGCCCTGTGTATTACCAGTGTCCAATATGAAAATTTTACTTATGCAGCTAATCTGTCTAGACAGCTTTCCTTGTATCTTGCAGGAAATTGGTCTGAGGGATTCGATGAGACTCTTGAGGCCCTGAGGGTGGCAGTTTTAAAGATCAACTCAACGCGAGTGGACCTGTCATTGACAGAGGGCCTCTCCTCCTGGATTTCATCTGCATTTTTTATTTTAAGGAATGGGTGGGGGTGGGTTTATTTGGTGTTGCCACCTGCTGTGGACTTGTGTTCATGCTCTGGTTGGTTTGCAAGCTCAGAACCCAACAAACACGTGACAAGGTTGTGATAGCTCAAGCACTTGCTGCCATTGAGCAAGGCGCCTCCCCCGAAATCTGGCTATCTATGCTCAAAAATTAGTTGACATTGGTGGCTGGCCTCTTTTGTAGAGTTCGCCATAGGTCATTTAGTAGTTACTGTCACATAGCACTGCGGTATCCAGGTATGGGCAACTTTCCTCATGCACAGATCATCCTAAGACACGGGGCCCAGTGGCGATAGGGTTACCCTATGACAGGAAAGGCTGTGACATTGGAGGAACGACCTAAGACAGGAGCCACAGCAGATGGCCATAATTACACAGACCTAGTCCAGCCTCAATTTAATAAAATAAAAAGGGGGAGATGTGGAAAGCCATGCAGCGAGCAATCGCTGTGGAGAGCCGCGAGCAATCACCATTATAAGATGGCACTGGCCTCCGCAGTGACTAACTAGTAAACAAGCCTTGTGCGCAAGTGTGAGAGTGAACTCACTCCTAGTCACTGCCCATTCTCGGGGTGTAATAGTGGTGTGATGGGCGAGCAACGAATCAAGAGCTGTCACGCCACATCAGGTGCTGAAACGTCATGGCTGAGCACTATATAAGGGACTCCATTTTCTGGGGTCGGGATCTTCCTGAGAAGTAAGCAATAAAGCTTTGCCGCAGAAGATTCCGGTTGTCCTGAGTGTGTTCTTGCCGTCGGGGACAAAAGCTCGGGATAGTTGCCCTGCAGCAGCATTAGCACAGGCCTGACTCAAACACAGATCATGCCATATAGACTTCCAGTCTAGATACTGTCCCATCGTAAGACATGCCTTTACCACACTCATCCAATCAAAAGGAGTCATGGCATGGTGAGCCAGTCTATCAATTTGGGACTGAGTAAAAGAGGCATTGACTCCATAAATCCTTACCGATTCTGCTAAATCTTTCACTTGTTTATGTGATATTGGCTCATAATATCGCTGTTGAGCTTGATCCTGAAAAACAGGAAAAGCCTGACATATTTTCCGCAACCCTCTAGGACTACAAAAAGAGTGGCCATTGCCAATTGTTTTCTTTTCTGTATAAGGCGGAGGTGGTGGGGGACCACTGATACTCCTCCCTATTGGACCATATCTTTCTGCCTCGTACTCTGCAACAGCCTCCTCCAAATCTTCCTCCTCCCCTGCTGATAATTCCGAGTCCTCCGAGCTAGATAATTCTAATAACTCAAAGTCCTCGAGAGGAGGGTAGATTGACTTAATTTTTCTTTCTTTTTTTTTTTTTTTTTTTTTTTTTGGTTTTTCGAGACAGGGTTTCTCTGTGTAGTCCTGGCTGTCCTGGAACTCTGTAGACCAGGCTGGCCTCGAACTCAGAAATCCGCCTGCCTCTGCCTCCCAAGTGCTGGGATTAAAGGTGTGCGCCACCACGCCCGGCTGACTTAATTTTTCAATCTTCATTCTTTATGTTATCTTTTGAATCTCTATATTTTGGTTTCTTTTCCTTTTCTCTTTTTTATATCTCTTCCTTTACTTATTTTTCTGTGCGCTCCTTCCTTTTCATTTCTCTCTGTTTCTGACATGCTTTCCTGGTGCTCCTGCAAAAGTCACTGCCCTTCCTTAACAGCTGGTTCACATTTCTTGTCCTGGATACAAGCTTTAATCAATTTCCATAACTGTCTTGTTCCTGCTTTCACTTTCCCTTCAGCTTCCTCTCTTGCTATATCTCTCCCTAACTTTTCCCAACTAGGCAGCGTCAGCGACCCAGTGGGGGTAAACCTAGGAGCGAGTCTGTCTATCGATTTTAAGAACCCTCTCACTGTACTTTCAGAAATCTTTAAACCTCGGGTTTTTTTGTTTGTTTGTTTTTGTTTGTTTGTTTGTTTTTGTTTTTGTTTTTTTTTTGTTTTGTTTGTTTGTTTTTCGAGACAGGGTTTCTCTGTGTAGTCGTGGCTGTCCTGGAACTCACTCTGTAGCCCAGGCTGGCCTCGAACTCAGAAATCTGCCTGCCTCTGCTTCCGGAGTGCTGGGATTAAAGGCCTGCACCATCACGCCAGGCCTAAACCTCGTTCTTTAAGCAAGGCTTGCACCGGCCCTACTAACAGCATAGACTGGCCAGTACCCATGATCGTCCTGGACTAAAGTGTCCTTGAGACACTCACTTATCTACGTGAAATTCTTAGTCCCAAGGTCGACTCATGAGTTTATCTACACTCACTTTATGATCTTATGTATCTGCCAAGCTATTCCCAGCAGATACACTCGTGTCCAGGGCAATGAAAATTAAGACAATAACACAATATCAGGACAAGAAAGAAAACAAGCAACACAACCCCAGCAACAATTACCGGATCTACTCTGTAGGAAAGCATATAGAGACTTACATTAATTTCTTTTTACTTACCGGTACTGTCGTTCCCCAGCTGAAGAGTTCTGAATCCACAAGGTCGAATCCTTCTCAACAGCCTTTATTGCGGGAACACTTCTTCTCCCCGTGATGCAGTTCTGAATCCTCCTTGTAACAGGTGGTCTTCACTTGTACCTGAAGATGTCTCGTCCTGGGTTTCGGCACCATTTGTGAGCGCCCTAATGGCCAGCAAGAAAGACGCCACAACAGGATCCTTCTGCACATGTTTATTGGGAGAGCTTGATTGCGAAGGCAAAAGACCCCGAGCCCCAGAACTGGCACTGCTTTTATAGGCCTAGGAGAGGCGTGTCTACACCCGATTGGTTATGCTTTCAGTACCTCATTTGCATGCCTTGGGCCAGGCAATGACTCTGCAAAAAAACTCTACTGCACATGAGCACATTGGTTGTTTACCCAAACTTATGGGTGGTGGCCAGCGGTAGCCAGTGCCATCTTGTAATGGTGTATGTGGCTTCCCACATAGTTTTTTTTTTTTTTTTTTTTTTTGAGACAGGGTTTCTCTGTATAGCCCTGGCTGTCCTGGAACTCATTCTGTAGACCAGACTGGCCTCAAACTCAGAAATCTGCCTGCTTCTGCCTCCCAAGTGCTGGGATTAAAGGTGTGTGCCACCAGTGGCCGGCAATTTTTTTTTTTTAAAGAATACTTATTTATACTTATTATGGTCAGGCCCAGTTAAAGGTGATTTACAGGCCAGGTTGTGGTGGTACACAACTTTAATTCTAGTACTTGGGAGGCAGAGGCAGGAGGAGCTCTGAGTTCAATGTCAGCTTGTTCTAACAGAGTTCTCGGATAGACAGGGCTACACTGAGAAACTCTGTCTCCCCCCTCCCCAAAGGTGGTTTACAAATGAAAAAAATCACATAATAAAATCTACAGTGTGCTCTCTTTCTCATATATATATATATATATATATATATATATATGTATGTATACATATTTAAGGATCTTACACTAACCTAGGCTGGGTAGAACTCACTTTAAGGTCTAAACTGGGCTTGAACTCATGGCAGGCTTCCTACTTCAGCCTCCTACTGAGCCATTACATCTGACTTATTCTTCTTTTGATTGACATGAGATAGGACTGTCCAATACTGACTGTAGGGCCTTCACATGGCTGAGTAAAATCCAATCCCTATTTTTTCCTTGCATCCAGAAGGAAGGCAATCTTCAGACAAGCTGCAGTCTAGAGGAGGCCTCCCTGCCTGTCCCCGACCTGCTTCTCACCATCTCTCCACACTGTTCTGTGGGCGGGCCAGCGAGGGTTCCTAAGAGGAGGACAATGTCTATATTTTCTCCAATGCTTCCTCTCAGGATACAGCTAAAGTGGCTTCACAGAGCAGGTTCTCAGTCAAGCTTGGTCCTTTTTGTTCTTATCCACTACGTAAACTCACAGTAGAAATGTCATTTCCTCAGACCCATCCTAACCTACTCATTGCAAAATGAATTACCTGATCTCTGGGATCCCAGAGTCCCTGGTATTGGATTTACAGTTGGTTGTTTGCCCACATTCGGGTACTAGGAATTGAACCTGTGTTTTCTCTAGAGCAGCTGTCTCTCCGACCCCCTTGAATTTCGTTTTGTCCTTGAACTGACAAAAAGTGTACATGCCTTTAAATGCTTTCAATCATTTCCTGTAACCAAGAAGCATTTTGTAGTTCCCCAGACTTAGACTTTAAAGATCAGAAGGTCTGACCCTGAACTGCCTCGTACTCATTCACGTTCTTAGTCTAGTTGCTCACTGCTCTAAGATCCATCTCCCTCCACCTCTGCCTAGCTCCGGGACTGGAGATGTACGCAGGGTCATGCACAGGCTAAGCGATCGCTGTATCATTAAGCTACATTCCTCAGATTTCTTTACAAGATGATGATGGGGGGAAAACCAGGACGACTGTAATTCCAGAATGCACAGGGCTAAGGCAAATAGAATCAAGGATTCGAGATCAACTGAGCGGCACTGAGAGGCCAAATTAAAAAAAAAGGCGGGGGGGTTAATTGTGGGTTTGAAGCCTCTTAAGTTGTATACATATGCGTTATTGTTGAACCAGCCTAGGGGCCATAGGGTCCAGACTAAAGCTCATCTCCTTCCAGGTTAAACGTCACAATCTATAAATCTTGTTAAGGTCTAAAGAGCAGCAAGCTGAGGCATTCCTAAGTGAAAAACGAGACTGATCAGTGTGCTGTCTGTCAGGAGAGAATGTGGAGTCAAAGGCAGAGCGACACTGCGTTTGAGTCAGTTGCTAGGCCAGGGCAAGCGAAAGCATGCTGCATCTTCCCCAGTGAAAGTGGGGCCCAGCCGCGGGGCAGGTCGGAAGGATTTCGGTTCCCACACCCGGAGACTCCAGGCCTTGACTACACAGTTCCGCTCTCGGGCGCAGGGCCCTGGCCCCGCCCCTAGCGGGAGGCCGGGTCATACCATTCTGCCTCCAGAGGGGTAGAGGAGTGTCGGAGGCGATCCCCGGGCGACGGACGAGAGCCAACGGCCGCAAAGAGAAAGCGCGTGCGAGTGTTGCGTGCGAGTGTTTGGGTACGAAGCGAGTTCGTTTTCCCTCTTGTCTTCCTGGGCTCTCCGTATCCCCGGGGAGGGGTGGGGACCTGGGCGTGCCTCCCCCTCGCGCTGCTCCACTTGGTACGTCCGGGTGGCGCGTAGGCGGCAGGCGTACTTAAGGCGGGCGCGGGAGGCGGGGCCGCTCAGTCCTCGCGGCGTCGCTTCGCGGTCGTCTGGAACTCTGTTGCTTGGCGGCCTGCGCTGCGCGCGTGCGCGGACATGGCTTCAAACGGTATGTGGGAGCGCGAGGCGGCGACGGCGCGTCCCTGCGAGGCCTCGTTTCCTCGCAGCAAGCCTTTCGGCTTTCCGCTGGGCCTGCGGTGGTGGGCGAGTGTGGGCTCCCGCACCTCTGGCGGGAAGCGGCGGGTGGAGGGAAGGGGAGGGCGGTGTCGCCATTTTGTTTGGCTCCCCTGGCGCCTTTGGCGCGGAGACCGTGGGCTTTCTCATCTGGCCCGGTCACTTGGGTCGAGTGTTGAGAGAGACGCTGCCTGGCGACGTGGGGTGACCGGGGTGAGGGAGCTCTGGGTCACCGCAGCCTCGCCCCACCCCCTCCCTCGGTTCCCGGCCTCGCTTTGTCGCAGTGCTGCATCCGGGCACTTGGTGCGCGCACGCGCTCCTCTGGCCCCTCCCCCTTCTCGCCGCGGCCCCCCTCCCCCTCTCCCGCCAGGAGTTGGTCGGGTTTTTTTTTTTTTTTTTTTTTTTTTGCCTTTTTTTTTTTGTCGCGAGACCCTCGGCGAAAGACTTGTGGTCCGATGCTGGCCTCGCCCTGCTTACTGGGTCTCTTGGGAAGGGGCGGGGCCTTCTCTTCCCGCCTCCGTGGCCGCCCAGCGGGAGCGGAAGCTCATGGCTGCCTCGCGTGTCCGTGGGATTGGGAGGACCTCAGGGGGATGACCAACGGAGTCAAGAGACCCCGGCCTGGGTTTCCCACTTCAGAGTTGAGTTTTCCTGAGGCAGGAAAGAAATCAGAGGAGTCGCTCTCCGAGACCACACCCTTTCGCTGTCAGTTTTGCCCCAGTGCGGGGGTAGAGCTTGGGTTTCCGGCAGATTGTTGAAAGTGCTGTCTGCTTTGGGTGCGCATGGTAGGCGGGAGCTCAGTTATTTGGAGCCACACTTCGGGAACCTTGAGAGAGCACCATGCCATTTGGGGGTTGGAGAGTCCCATTCTTTTAGCTGCTTCCTTGGGCTTGAACTCCACTGTAAAACTCCACTGTGTAATAGCGCTGTCAAAGTTAATCTTGACATCCGGTTATACCACCTTTCCTGTATACAGAGCTGCTGTGAAGATACAAAATGGTGGCGTGTGTTGCAGGCCTTGGAAAGACTGCAACAAGTCAAAAGGATTTTTAAACTTCAGGGATGATCTGTATTTTGAGGTTTTTTTTTTTTTTTTTTTTTTTTTTTTTTAAAGATTGAGCCAGGTTTGGTGGCACACACCTTTAATTTCAGGACTAAGAGGTAGAAGTAGGCAGATCTATGTGAGTTCGAGGTGGTCTACATACTGAATTCTGGGATAGATACATAATCAAGACTTCTGTATCAAAAAACAAAACAAAAAGGCAAAAAGGACATGATGTTGGACTTATTTTCGAGACAGGGTTTCTCTGTATAGCCCTGACTGTCCTGGAACTCCCTCTGTAGACCAGGCTGGCCTCGAACTCAAATTCACCTGCCTCTGCCTCCCAAGTGCTGGGACTAGAGGCGTGCGCCACCACACCTGGCTATTTGGACATCTTTAATCCCAGCATTTGGGAGGCAGAGGCAGATGGACCTTTGTATGTATTAAATTGGAGGCCATCCCGGTCTACAGAGCGAGTTATGGTACAACTGGGGCTCTGCAGAGAAACCCTGCCTCAAGATAGAGAACCAGTCCATCCACAGAGCTCTGTGGCTGTGATGTTCAGTGGTCGCTTATTTAGCGGGACCCAAGCAAGCCCTGGGTTCTACCCAGAACAAAATTCTAAGACTTACTGGTTTCTAGAAATTTGTGCTTTCTTTGCTTTTTGTAATAAAACTTGGCCATTTTGTCTCATGAGGAATTAACTTAGGCCTGTTTTTGCAATGTTTTTGTAGATTTGTTTCATCTGGGGTGCCTAGTACAAAAGTTGAAGAATTTATTTCTATTCCATTCTTAACTAAAATTAAGACCTTTTTCTCTCCCATCTTTTACAGACTATACCCAACAAGCAACTCAAAGGTGAGTATACTGTTTCTGGTCTGGAGCTAGAAGACAGCAAGGGTGATTAATCTAACTTGAGTTTTATGTATTTTTGTATGCTTTTGTTCTTATTCTTTCAGTTGAAGATTACTGGTCTGTTTTCTTCTAGCTATGGGGCCTATCCTACCCAGCCTGGGCAGGGCTACTCCCAACAGAGCAATCAGCCCTATGGCCAACAGAGTTACAGTGGTTATGGCCAATCAGCTGACACTTCAGGATACGGCCAGAGCAGCTATGGATCTTCTTATGGACAGACCCAAAACAGTGAGTTTCTTAGTAGAACACATCTTCATTTCTTTATGGATGTTAACTTTTCTTAAACCTGAACAATACTGAAATTCCCACCTTTCCCCTAAAGTTTTGTAGTCAGTCTTTTCAAACAAAATACTGGTTTGTAATTGATTCTATATTGGACTATTTTCTCCCTGCTTACTATTTTTTGTGAAGAAGCAAGTTTGCTAAAGAGAGAACCAGTTTAGGATGATGGATGGGAAGGAAATGGTCTGTTTGGGAATTCTTGAAGTTGGCTGACAATCTGTGATTCACAGAGGTGGTGCCATTTTTTTTTTTTTTTTTTTTTTTTTTTTGAGACAGGGTTTCTCTGTGTAGCCCTGACTGTCCTGGAACTCACTTTGTAGACCAGGCTGGCCTAGAACTCAGAAATCCGCCTGTCTCTGCCTCCCGAGTGCTGGGATTAAAGGCGTGCGCCACCACGCCCGGCTGAGGTAGTGCCATTTTTACCTCACAAGGGCAAAACATTTTACTGTCCATATTAGCTACATTTAAAATGTAGTTAGGGCTAGGAGTGGTGGCACACACACCTTTAGTTCCAGCATTCTGGGAGGCAGAGGCTAGTGGATCTCTTCTTGAATCTTGAGTTGGAGACCAGCCTGATCTACAAGGTGAGTTCCAGGACAGCCAAGGGCTACACAGAAACCCTGTCTTGAAAAAACAAAAACAGATTAAAATGCAGTTTGTAGGAATCTTTTGTGTTACGATTAGTGGCACAGGTGCCTAGATTTAGGACAGATAGAATGGAATTGAACCTTTATTAAAACAGTGATATTAGTGAAATTGAAGATGTGGAATGCTGCTGTAATCTCAGTACCTGGGATGTGGAGGTGGAGAGTCAAGGTCTTGTTCATTTAGGACTGGTTCTCAACCTTCCATTAGATGGAATTAGCTGTAACCCTTTAATACAATTCCGCATGTTGTGTGACCCCCAACTATAAGATTCTTTTCCGTGCTACTTTATATACTGTTCATGGTAACAGATATGTTCAAAGAAAGAGGTGTCACTTGACAGGTTGAGAACCACTGATTTAGAAGTCGAGGCAGCTTGAATTCTGTGAGACCTGTCATAAAGGATTGGGTGGGTGGGTGGGTGGGTGCAGAGATGACCTAGCAGCTGAGACTGGCCAGATACTTGCCTATATATTTGAGGATGGTCTTGAGCCTTCTGATTTTCCTGCCTCCGAGTGTTGGGAGCAAAAACACTTATCACAATACTTGTTTTTTTTTTTTGAGACAGTGTTTCTGTGTAGCCCTGACTGTCCTGGAACTCACTTTGTAGACCAGGCTGGCCTCAAACTCATAAATCCGCCTGTCTCTGCCTCCCAAGTGCTGGTATTACAGGCGTGTGCCACCACACCTGGCTATTTTTTTTTTTTTAATACTTGGTTTGTTGAAGATCAAATGAACTTGTATGTATGATAAGTAAACACGGTCAGCTGAGCTACATCTCCATCTCACTCCCCTTTTGCTTGAGATGGCTTCCTGATTTTGAAGATCACCATGAAACACTGGGCTAGATTTGTTTCAAGATTAACAAATTTTTAAAAATCAGGAAGTGTATTTTTTTTTTTTCCAATCTAATTCTTTCCCTGTCTCCCCCTTTCTCACTAAGTAGCTGTGTTTGACCTGAACTGGATATGTAGACCAGTTTGGCCTCACACTGAACAGAGATCTTCTGTCTCCCAAATGCTAGGATTAAAAATGAGCACTACATACCTGGTTCTTTTTTTTTTAATTGTACTTATAACTTTTTTCTTTGTAGCAGGCTATGGAACTCAGTCAGCTCCCCAGGGATATGGTTCCACTGGAGGCTATGGCAGCAGCCAAAGTTCCCAATCTTCTTATGGGCAGCAGTCGTCCTACCCTGGCTATGGCCAACAGCCAGCTCCTAGCAGCACCTCAGGAAGGTAAGGTGGTATAGGAGAGGGGAAAGGCCAGAAAGAGTCGGTGAGCTGCTGGGTCTCGGATGGGTAATGAGAGGGAATGGACTAAAAGTAAAGCAAGCACTTTGGCATTTTACAAATCCTAATTCTGGTTTTCATTGTTTTCCATTTAGTTATGGTGGCAGTTCTCAGAGCAGCAGCTATGGGCAACCCCAGAGTGGAGGTTATGGTCAACAGTCTGGCTATGGTGGACAGCAACAAAGCTATGGACAACAACAAAGCTCCTATAACCCACCTCAGGGTTATGGACAACAGAACCAGTACAACAGCAGCAGTGGAGGTGGTGGAGGGGGTGGTGGAGGTGAGGAAGTAGCTTTAGTTCTATCTTCTTCTCCAAACTTGCTCATGTCCTAAAATAGTGGCTTTCTTGTTTACTTGGTCCCTAATGTTTACTGTCCTTTTAGTGGTACCATTGACCCTTTCCATGATGCTTCACATCCCTTCACTTTTGTTGCTGAGAACTGAAACAAATTTGTGTATGCTAAGCATACATGACTACTAAGCACCCCTCTTCACATTAAAAAGGATTCTTTGTTTTCCTTACAGGCAACTATGGCCAAGATCAGTCCTCTATGAGTGGCGGCGGTGGCGGTGGCGGTTATGGCAATCAGGACCAGAGTGGTGGCGGCGGTGGTGGCTACGGGGGAGGCCAGCAGGATCGTGGGGGCCGTGGCAGGGGCGGTGGAGGTGGTTACAACCGAAGCAGTGGTGGCTATGAACCCAGAGGCCGTGGAGGTGGCCGAGGAGGCAGAGGCGGCATGGGGTAGGTGTCTCATAAGCCAGGGAGTACCTTCAGTGGGGAATGTTGCATGGATTTCCTTTGAAGTCAATCCCTAGTGCATGGTTAGTATTGTTCTCTGGGCATTATGTAAGGGCTTCAGTTTGTGGCCAGTAGTGTTTCTTTGTATATTCATTCATTCCTATTACGTTTTTGTGAGAACTTGGGAGCCAAAAATTTCATTTATAGCTCTTGAGTAGAGATTTGGGTATTGGTGTATTTATTTCCAAAGAAAAAGAATATACACAGATACATATGGATTGAAGTCATTGTTAACTCAGGCAAGAAACTTGGGAGTAAAGACTTGTTTGCAGGGGAAACCTATTCTATTCCTGGGAAATAATAGGGACACTTGTTCTGTGTATTCCCATGTGTCTTCCAAGGGAGTTGGTAATGGCTAACTTGACCTCAGCTTCTAGGAATTGGCTATTTACTCATCTATATTCTGTAGTTACTTGAATCATGAGCCTGATTTGCACTAATTTGACTATGACTGTGTGTGACTTGGTTCATTTATGGGGTCTTCTGACTGAAGTGTGCAGGGTAAAATGCACTTTACAGTGGTATTCTGCTTTCTCATTCCACTGTTTACCTTTTCTTGGTCAAACATCAAATCAACTTGTCCAACCGTATTTCTTCTAGTTGAAGTAAAACCTTAGATTTGATGTTAAAACAGTTTGTCAAGTCTGTTGGTGACTTTGAAGGGACCTTGTTTCCCTTGAAAGGGGAAAATGTCAGTGGTATTTCTTTTTTTGAAGAAAGGTTTTTTGAAGAAAGTAGGTAGTTTGTACATGGTAAGTATTCAGAGGTGGGTGGGGGCATTCTCAAAACCATGCAAAACTATGAAAAACTCTTGTTGTGTGCGTGTGTTTAATGCAAAACTTTAAAAAGAAAAACAACTGTTATGTGACTGTTAACTTGCTCTGCATTTTATGTGCCACAGGTATGAAAGGTGACATTGCAAAATACTCCGCTCTTCTCACAGTGTAGAAGGGGTGACCCCGGGGGTGAAGGGTGATTTAAAAACAGCTCAGTAGTTAGGGTAGGGCTTAGCTGAGTTTGTCTTGCTCTAAGGGGAAATTGCCTTTGGTTATGACTTTTTATGGAACGGGGTTGGGTCTGTTTGCTGCTTTCAAAGCAAAATCCACAAAACAACAATGAAAAATCACGTGTTCAGGGCTATCTCAGGGCCTGGTGTGAAATGTCTTCTGGGAAATTTGGGGTAGATCTTTTAAACCAACTGCTGGGTTGTCCACCACTTGATACAAGAGGAAAAAACATCTACGTCAGAAGAACAACCAAGGAAAATGAGCTTTTTTTTTTTTTCCAGAGGATATAGATAAAACTTTTTAAAGTAAAATCCTTAACTGTGTCTGAGAAATTGCACACGTGTGTGTGATAAGCTCAAAGGTCAGACAAGGGTGGTCAGGAAGGTATATTTTAGTAGCCACTTGAATCTTTTTCCCAAAACAATCCATGTTTGGGGAATATTAAAACAAAACCCAAAAAAAAAAAAAAACCAAAAAAACCAACCCTTTTGTAGCCGTTGGAAGCTTCATGTCCTTTCTTCTAACTTGTCTTCTCCAGCGGAAGTGACCGTGGTGGCTTCAATAAATTTGGTGGTAAGTGAACAGAGTTTCCAAAATTCCCAACTCCCAGCAATGCTTTGTCTGATTGTTCATTTGCAGATGTCTTAGCGTGTTAAGTGTCAAAGGTTTCTAAAGTGTCTGTAGCCACCTCCAGAAGGGGTGGGGTAGAATGCCTCCTGCTGCCAGATGTGTGCTAACCTGGAGGCCAGCAGGGATAAGCTCTTGGCAGTCTGTTATGTTACTAAATTGGTTTTATACAAGTTAATAGTATTATTTAGTAGGCCTCTTGGTGGGTGTTGCCACATCTAGCACTTAGTGACCACACCATCATGGGCAACTGGGGAATGTTCTGGAACATGTGGTGCCAACTTGGCTTTAGGATCCTTTTGATCAGTGTGTCCAAGGTGTGTGTGCGTGTGTGTGTGTATGTATAATCTCCCAAATGTTTTAATTTAGGGAGAGGGACATGAAATAGTGCCCTGATCTGAAGATGGTAAAGTTGGTGTATATATATTTATATTAAATAGTGATGTCAATGCAATTCTAAATATGTACTCAGACAAATATATAGGAACTAGATCTGGGAAGGAAGGTGTGGACTACAAGAAAGGTCTTGAGTGTATTGCTCATGGGAAATAACGAGGTTTTACACAGCACAAACTTGAATTCATGGAAAAAAATGGCAAATTTGAGAAGTCTCCTAGTAAGCTGGAACTTTTCTGGTTTGTTAAACAAAATGGTTTCTTGATTTGTCTAAAAACACTTAAAGCCAAAGGCTTGGGTTCATGACTTAGGTGTCATTGTGTACAGGTACAATATTTTTATATGGTGAATTTAGATAAACATTGGTTAAAGATGGTGTCTGGAAAAATAATAGGCTGTATTATGAAAACACTTCTGGTCTGTTCCCTGGGACATGCTTTTAAAATACAATAGTAGCTACTATGTATGTTTCTTATTTTCATGTTGCTTTGGGGAAACAACATGGTTAAGAATGGTTTTCAAGATGAAATTAAAAATTGTTCTACAAGGGTTGTCTTTGGTGTAAAAGTTTGGAGAAACTGGATGGATGCACTTCACATTGCTGGTGTTGAGCTTATCCTTCTTCTCTTGTGAGAGAACAGGGCCAAGTTATGTATGAGTTGGTTGGTTAATTTAAAAGAATTCCTAATGTCCCTACCCCCATCTGTGCTGAGGACATTTCCCAGCCTTAGCTGGGGGAAAACAGCATTTTCTTGAAGTGTGTGGCATTATCTATGGGGAGTCAAAGTAGCAGATCTTAAGAAAGAGGCCCTTGTCTCCTTCTAGAATTTTCTCCACTGGGAAGGCCTCAGGATAGGGTTTGGAGAGAGGCTGGAAGCAATTACCTAATACATTCCAAGAATTTGCATTTGATGTTAATTTATTGCCTTATCTGTCCTTTCCTGTTAGCTAATGGCTCCTTTTCCTTGTTTTTGTTTTCTTTTTTTTTTCATGTAACTAAGGTCCTCGGGATCAAGGATCTCGTCACGATTCTGGTAAGCCATGGGTTTGTATTCACTTAGATGGGTTTTGTATTCACTTGGACTTTCTTTGAAACAAAAAATACTGCAAAAGTGGAGAGTGACAGGAGGGGCTGTATAAATACTAGAAACACTGGATCTGGAAGTTTAGACTTCAGAGTTTGGTATTTATTATTTCTAGTACGTCGTGGGTCTTGCTTGAGAGCTGTTCTTTTAAAGTTGATGGTGTTTTAAAGTCCACAAATAACTAACTCAGACAATTTTTTATTTTATTTTTTGTTTTTTTGGTTTTTTTGAGATTGGTTTCTCTGTATGACTCAGAAATCCACCTGCCTCTGCCTCCCAGGTGCTGGGATTAATGGCACGCACCACCACTGCCGGGACAGACATAATGTTTCATACCTTTATTCCTAGCACGATGATCTCTTGAGTTCGTATCTAGGCCATCCTGCTCTACAGACCTAGTTCCACGACAGCCTGGGCTATACAGAGAAACTAAACTCAGTTTTAAAAACCAAAACAAATGCACACATGTAAACTGTTGAGTAACATTAGGTGGATAAAAAGACCAGACTGAAGGAAATGTAAGGGAACCACTTTACTCGATGTTTTTTGATTATATTCCTATTGCTATACTACATTTGAATGTGAAATTGGTCTCAATTCTTTCTTTTGATTTTTTTTTTTTTAAAGATTTATTCATTTATTATATGTAAGTACACTGTAGCTGTCTTCAGACACTCCAGAAGAGGGCGCCAGATCTCGTTACGGATGGTTGTGAGCCACCATGTGGTTGCTGGGATTTGAACTCTGGACCTTTGGAAGAGCAGTCGGGTGCTCTTACCCACTGAGCCATCTCACCAGCCCCTTTCTTTTGATTTTTAGTTAAAGTCATCTACTTAATTATTTTGAGGCAGGATCTCTACATAGCCTTGGCTGTCTTGAAACTATGTAGACCAGGCTGTTTTTAGAATTCAGAAATCTGGGGCTGGAGAGATGGCTCAGCGGTTAAGAACAGTGACTGCTCTTCCTGAGGTCTAATCCCAGCAACCACATGGTGGCTCACAACCATCTGTAATGGGATCTGATGCCCTCTTCTGATGTGTGTGAAGACAGCAATGTACTCACATACAGAATTAATTTTTTTAAAAAAAATTCAGAGATCCACTTGTCTCTGCATCCAGAGTGCTGATATTAAAGGAGTGTTCATTCCACGATGCCCTGGCATAAAAAGATTTTTTTTAAACTAAGGAATCTAGAAATGAAAGTTTGGAAACTGGTTTTTATATTGGGTGTTGGTGTTTCAAGGACAGTAATGAGAGTAATTGTAAAAATTTTTGAAGGAAGTAGATAATATTTAAATATGGATTGTTTTTGATTATCCAATAAGATACTGTGTAACTGGTAAGAATCCTGAGCATTTTTCTTGAAAGCTTTAAAAGTACATATATACGGTTGGTATACCTGGCTAACTTTTGTCTTTGTTTGTTCTTCAAACCTTTTTTTTTTTTTTAATGTGTCGTTGAACAAGCAGAACAGGATAATTCAGACAACAATACCATCTTCGTGCAAGGCCTAGGCGAGAATGTTACAATTGAATCTGTGGCTGATTACTTCAAGCAGATTGGAATTATTAAGGTACTTGATAAAGAGTAGGTACTTCTCTTAACTGTACATAGGCTCTTAGACTTCATGCCATTAGAAACAAGTCTTAGTGATTCTCAGTAGTAAAAACAAGCTTTGGCATTTTTTTGAGATTAGAGTACAATCCTTTTTTCAAAAATATATTTAATCTGTTCCCAGCAGAGACAGATGATCTCTGATTTAGGTTCGTGACTAGCCTGGTCTATATGAGGTCCAGAATAGCTAGAATTTTGTATGACTGTCTCAAAAAATAAAATTCAATGGAATGTTGGGATTTTAAGTGTATTCCTCTTATAGCTAGCAAAACCAATGGTTGTTGCTTTTTAAGAAGAAACCACAGAAAGATAACATCTGATGAAGAACTTGCTCAAAGACAGTGTAAACCAGGGCTAGATTTAATCAAGTCACAGGACAGGAGGAGTAATGGGGAAGAGAGGAGCCAAAGTTTGTAATGAGTGTTAGGGGAAGATGGAGGTTTGGGTTCTACAGGCTCTGCATTTGTAGATAGAACTAACTTTAGATCAGGTGTGTTTAATTTCAACTTGTCCAGATTAAAACAGTATAACAAAACAACTACACAACATTGCTATTTAGGTATCATTGTAAGTACTGTGAAGTTTTGGTGCCTTGTTGGAGATTGAGCCCTATGAATTGTGGCAGAGAAAGTACTGTATCCACTGAGTACATCCATAGCCTATGGAGATATTAAAGGGAGTACAGTGAATTGTATGTAGGCTATATACAAGTACTAGGCCAAGACTTGCATGTGTCATCTAAAAATTGGTAATTTTTTTTTGTTGTTCAGACAAACAAGAAAACTGGACAGCCTATGATTAATTTGTACACAGACAGGGAAACTGGCAAGTTGAAGGGTGAGGCAACAGTTTCGTTTGATGACCCACCTTCTGCTAAAGCAGCTATCGACTGGTTTGATGGTATGTATCAAAACGAGGGTGGGCTGTTGGGTTAGGGAAGCAGGTTCCATTTTGTTTTTTTTTTTTTTAAATTGTGTATGGAAAGACGTTTGATGTTCAGACAAGGACTTGCAGGTACAGTTCTTTTAAGTGGTTCATAGGGAGTGGTCAGGCTTGTCATCAAGCACCTTTACCTGCTGAGCCATCTTGGTGTGGTTTCATTTTTGTTCACGTCCCATTAGTATTGTATACATCTTTCCAAGAAGACAGTTTAGATCTTTTGGATCTAAGTGTTTTGGATCTGCAGGTCTCAGCATTTATTGTGTACATGGGTGGGCGTGTACACGCCATGGCATAAGTAGCAAACCATCTGGGGTAAATTCCTTTACCATGTGGGCTCATGGGATTGAACGTGGATCATCACTAAATCAGACCCTTCCATATTACACTGCTTTTACAGCCCTCCTCTCTCCCCACCCCGTCTTTTGAGACAAGGTCTAGCCTTGGCTGGTCTTAAACTAGAGATCTGCCTCTTGAGTGCTAGGATTGAAGGCATGTGCCACCACTGACCGCTCCAAAACCTTTATAGCTATTTGTAAAAAACAATTCTCACTTTTAAAAGTTAAATTAGCCCCTTAGGAGGAACATGAGCTAACCAGTACCCCCAGAGCTCCCTGAGGCTAAACCACCAATCAAAGAAAACACACAGAGAGACTCATGCCTCCAGCTGCATATGTAGCTGAGGATGGCCTAGTCAGTCATCAATGGGAGGAGAGGCTCTTGATCCTGTGAAGGTTTTATGCCCCAGTATAGGGGAATGCCTGGGCCAGGAAGCGGGAGTGGGTGGGTTGTTGGGGAGGGGGAAGGGCTAGGGCATTTTCGGAGGGGAAACTAGGAAAGGGGGTAATATTTGAAATGAAAATAAAGAAAATAATAAAAGTTAGACTGAAGCTGGGCATGGTGATGTGTGCCTTTAATTCCAGCCCTTGAGAGGCAGGGGGAGGTGGACCTCTGAGTTTGAGGTCAGCTCAAATAAGTGAGTTTCATGACAGCCAGGGCTACATAGTGAAACCCTGTCCCAAACAAACAAATAGTAAGTTTCCACAAAAGTTATCAAACATACTTCATTTGGGTTAAATCACCCACTGTTACTTCTTTAGGTAAAGAATTCTCTGGGAATCCTATTAAAGTTTCATTTGCTACCCGCCGAGCTGACTTCAACCGGGGTGGTGGAAATGGTCGTGGAGGCCGAGGGCGAGGAGGTGAGTCTTACATTATTCTGGTGTAAAGAGGTTATGGAACACAATGTAGAAGATGGTGAAAATAAGTTTTATGGAAGAGGTAGGCTAACCAAACTAAGGAAATGGTTAATGATTGCATGTGTACTAGGACCCATGGGCCGTGGAGGCTATGGAGGAGGTGGCAGTGGTGGTGGTGGCCGAGGAGGATTCCCCAGTGGAGGTGGTGGAGGTGGAGGACAGCAACGAGCTGGAGACTGGAAGTGTCCTAATCCGTGAGTATTTTGCTTTTCTTAAAAAGTTCTTGTGTGGTGTTAATATTTTAAGTGTTTGGAAGTTTTTTTTTTTTTCCCTTTTAATTACTGAGTGTCAAAGTCATGTTGTCAATGGAAGATTGACATGATAGTTTACCTAGGAAGGCCAGTTTTTAGTCTTTGGACATACTATCTTTTCAAGTGCATGTCTAGAGGTTTAGGGGAGTACAGAACCCTATTTGTCTTTTTTTAAAGACAGTTTCCCTTTGTGGTCCTGACCCAGCTGGCCTGAAACTTAATATATACACCTGTCTCTACCTCCTAAAGTGCTGGGATTAAAGGCTTGTGCCCCAAACACCTGGTTTTTAGTTAATTTCCCATTGCCATGATAAAACATCATGACCAAAGCAACTTAGAGATAGTGTTTAACTTGGGGCTCAGTTTCAGGGGGTTAGAGTCCATGACCTTAGTGGTTGGGAGAATGGAGCTGAGCAGGCAGCCACGCATGGGGTAATAGCTGACAACTCATCTTGAGGCAGTAACTGAGGAGAGAGAACTGGGCTTTTGAAGTCAGCCCCCTAGCCCACCTCCTAATCCTTACCACCTGGGAACCCAGTACTCAAACATGAGTTTAAGCCTCCAATTGCCATTCAAACTGCAAATACTAGATACTAAGAGACCTATAACAGATTTGAAGTGGGTAGATAGTGCAGGTAGCATGGATGTGCTGGACAGAAAGGTGATGGATGATCATGTGTAGATAACAGTGGAGTAAGACTTGATTTCAAACATGAATTACTGAAACTTTGTTGACAGCTGAACTGTGGCTAACCTAAAATGTGGAAGGTTGAAAGGTAATTGTTTAGGTTTAATAATAACTTTTGTTTTGGTTCTTGGTGAGAAACAGGTCTTGAAGTCTTGTGAATTCAATTGTACCTCTTACAAATTGCCTTTCATTTCTTTAGTACTTGTGAGAACATGAACTTCTCCTGGAGAAATGAATGCAACCAGTGTAAGGCACCTAAGCCAGATGGCCCAGGAGGGGGACCAGGAGGCTCTCATATGGGTAAGAAGGGAGCAGAGCTGGAATTGAGAGGCCCAGAAAGAGCCCCACACTTGAGATTTGCAAAGGTCATGGGAGAGAGGGAAGGTAGAAGAATTGAAGATGATAACATGACTTTTTTTCTAGGGGGAAACTATGGAGATGATCGACGTGGCAGAGGAGGATATGACCGGGGCGGCTACCGGGGCCGAGGAGGGGACCGTGGGGGCTTCAGAGGGGGCCGGGGTGGTGGGGACAGAGGCGGTTTTGGCCCTGGCAAGATGGACTCCAGGTGAGTAAGTCAAAAGTCAAGAAAATTGGTCAGAGATCATGAGGATATCAGGTTTCCCTGGGAAAGGACAGCTTAGCTGGTTACATTTTGGGAAGGAAGAGGAAAAGTTCAGAACCCAGTCTTTGAGGCTGTTTTGCTTTAAAGTCATTTGTTGGGTAGCAGAGACTTGAAGGTTGTGCATGGGTAGGGTAGTTCAGTAACAATCAATCTAACATATAACTTTTTCTTTCAGGGGCGAGCACAGACAGGATCGCAGGGAGAGGCCATATTAGCCTGGCTCCTGAAGTTCTGGAACTCTTCCTGTACCCAGTGTTACCCTTGTTATTTTGTAAACTTACAATTCAGGATCGCTCATGGATATTTTTTTGGGGGGGTGGGGCGGTTGTGTGTGTATGTGTGTGTGTGTGTCAGACTACCCTAATTGTAACCATATCTCTGGTTCCCATTAAAAACCATCATTTTAGTTAAATTCTGGTTCCCCCAGTTTACTTTCTGAAGAATGGGTCCATGTTATTAATGTGGGGCAGTATTCCCCCAGAAATGTGTTGCACAGCAAGAATTGGAATAATTTTTTTTTCCTACCTAGCAGGAAGTAAGATAAAGTTAATTTTTTTTTTCCCCCCGGAGACAGGGTTTCTCTGTGTAGCCCTGACTGTCCTGGAACTCACTTTGTAGACCAGACTCAGAAATCCACCTGCCTCTGCCTCTGCCTCTGCCTCCCGAGTGCTGGGATTAAAGGCACGTGCTATCACGCCTGGCTCAGATAAAGTAATCTTGATGCAGGAGAGAAAAGACAATTTGTCTTGTGTGGTTTCTAGGAAAGTAAAATAATTGCTATTTTCTCATGAAAAGGACAATACATACAGAGGTCTAAGTGGATCACATCTTGCCTAAATCCAGCTGTGTCTATAAGTCATTTGACATTTGATGCTTTGAACTCAACATTGGGTTTCAGCTGAGATTATAGAATTATAGAAAATTAATATAGCCCTGACCTTGAAACTGCCTCCTGGGTGCTAGGATTAAAGGTGTGTGCCCTTCCTGGCTACAGTTCTTTTAAGGGAAGTTGAATGATAAAGGGAAACTGGTGAAGCCAGTGAGTGGTAACGCCTTTTTGCTTGTTATGTTTAACAACAACTCAGATTTAGCAACATCTGTTGAATATTCAAATTAGTATGTAGAACTGAAAACATTGGTAATCCCAGCACTGGGGAGGCAGAACTTCCAGCTTGATTGAGCTACATAGTAATACCCTGTCCCAAAGCTAGCTAAGGCAAACCAGTTGAGCATGGTTATGGATTTCTGTATTTCTGGTACTTGGGTGTGGAGGTAAGAGGATCAGAAGTTCAAGGCCGACATGGACTGCAATCATGCAACCCCCCTCCAAAAAGACAATTTTCCCAAAATAGGCAGGCATCATGTCTCAGAATGTATCACAAACAGTAAGCTGAAACATGCTGTTATTTTTGTATCATGCTTTTTTTTGAGGTAGGGTTTTTCTTTATAGACCAGGCTTGCCTTGAACAGAGGTCTGTTTGCTTCTGCATCCATAGTATTGGGATTAAAGGTGTGTATCACCAACCCCCAGCATGTAAGTAACATGCTTTAAATAAAGTCTCACTTTTCTCCAATTAAAGATGAGGTGTATCATCACATCCAACCAATTGCATGGTTCTTTAGCATGAACTTGCTATTTATAGGTGACACTATCACTTGCAAAGAACAGTCACAGTTAAAACTGCCTGGGCAAAGATGGGTTTTGTGTTGTGTTTTTTTGGGATAGTCTTGCCTTTTCATGCCTGCTATAGGAGCCCTTGAAAATAATCCAGGGACTTAGGAGAGATGGCTGAGCAGTTAGAGCTATTACTCCAGAAGTCCTGAATTAAATTTGCAGCAACCACATGGGTGATTCACAATCATCTATGAGATCTTGTGCCCTGTTCTGGCATGGAGGTGTACATAGCACATAAAGTTTTTTAAAAGTATGAATCCTAGGTGGATGGTGGCGAATACCTTTATTCTCAGCACTTGAGAGGCAGGCTGAACTCAGTTCACTGTCAGCCTAGCTAGTTGCAGGACAGCTAAAACCAAAAATCAGAAGTTACCAGTTTTCCCACTGCTGGGATTATAGACAGGCACCTGATTTGTCCAGAATTTCTGCGTTTGTATAGAAGGTGATAACTGAAGCATTGAGACCTGTAGCTAGCTGGTAAGTGGATTCTTGCTGAGTTGTGTCCCTTTCCCCTCAACTCCTAAGTCATAAGTTAAAGTTTGTGCTGAAGTGTAGTTCCCCTGTGTAGCCCAGGCTGTCCTGGTGTACTTGCTCTGTGTTACCAGACTGACCACCTAGAGATGAATTATACATCTTCAGAGTTAGTGACTAGAGGCAGGGAATCATGGCTCTATTGGAGGCTCACCTGACTGCATTGAAGGAGTAGGCATGCTCTGAAGGTTGAATGTTCCAAGTGCTCTTTGGGCAGTGTTTTGTTACACCTGGTATATGTGTGGGAATTCTTAGGCCTGGATATGAACTCTTTTGACATGCTATTTGATGTGTTAACTTTGGTTTGAGAAGCACTCTTTCACATACTAGGGTGCTAATATATTAGAAAGCTTTTTTTGTTTCTACTTTTTAAAAATTCATTTATGTGTGTATTGTTTGCATGTTAGGTGTGGGTATGTGCAGAGACTAGAGGACTGTGGGATCGCTTGGAGGTAGTTATTACAGGCAGTTAATCGCATGTTGTGGGTGCTGGGAATTAATAGGACCAGTATGTGCTTTCTTGGTATGTTTTTTTTTGTTTGTTTGTTTTGTTTTTTTTTTTTTTTGTTTGTTTTTTCTTTTTGAAACTGGGTCTATAGCCCTGGCTGTCAGAGAATTAGCTTATTATGAGTTGTTGACCTTGGAGACATCCTTTCCTGCCCCAAAGTTGAAGTTTTTTTATTACCAGATAGCTAGTGCCCAATGTTTGGTATTGGTTAGGTTTAGTTATAGTAATGTGGGTAGATGAAGTAAATGGATGGATACAACTGGTCCTGGTGCCAGGTCACCATTGGTGACAAGTTGTGACAATCCAGTGCTTTGTTTTTTGTTAACTCTCTGACATCTGCTTTTAGCTTCATTTTTAAAATAGCCAGGCAAGTAATAGCCTTTCATGTGTCTCTTAACTGATTATAGATTTAGTTCTTTGAATTTTTTTTTTCAGTCCTGTGGATTGAACCTAGAGAATCACTGCTAGACAAGAGTTACCAATGTCTGCACATCTATTTATTTTGAACAGGGACTCCGTTGTACATGCTGGTATCGAAGTCACTGTACCACAGGTTGGCCCTGCATTCATGATTTTTTTGCCTCCCTCAGCTTTTTTGAATGGCCGGCAACTTTTATACATTTCAGATGTTACTGAACTACTGGAAACGGCTTATCTTTTTGTTGTAGGTGCTTGTAATTGAACTCAGACCTCTCTATGAGTGCTGTGTTCACACATTATGCACATACATGCCATTTTATTTTATTTTTTTAATAAATGGGATGTGATTTGTACATCCAGTCCTAGGACTGGGGCAGAATCAGGTGGATGGATCACTGAGTTCAAAACCAGCCTGGTTGTAGGCCAGACAGGCCTATATAGTGAGGCACTGTGTTCTGTCTGCTTTGAGTATGCTGGTGCACATGTGCAATTGGTTATGTGTGGAAATGAGAGGAAGTGTATGTTATTTCAGTTGATCTTGTGGGTTCTAGGAGTTGAAATGGCATCAGGTTTGATAGCAAAAATCCTTAGCTTTCTTTTGATAACAGCTGTGCTCATTTTCCCCTATGTAAAGTGACTTAGAGCATTAACCACAGAATATGTTAATTTACTTACATATGACTGACTGCCCATGAGCTCCTTCATATAACTAAGCACAGCCTCAATACTTTGCCTGGATTGGTCTTAAAACTCCTGTGCTCAAAGTAACTATTTGGCAAGTTTATGTTGGAGTACCAGGTGATGTTACAAATCAGGGACAAGGTGTTTTGTCCATCTGTTTGCCTTCAGTTCTCAGTGCCTCTCAGTGTCTTCCCCCTCCCTTTATATACAAGTTCTATGTTTCAGCATATTTTTTTTTAAGATTTATTTATTATATGTAAGTACACTGTAGCTGTCCTCAGATACTCCAGAAGAGGGAGTCAGATCTCGTTACAGATGGTTGTGGGCCACCATGTGGTTGCTGGGATTTGAACTCCGGACCTTTGGAAGAGCAGTCAGGTGCTCTTACCCACTGAGCCATCTCACCAGCCCCGGTACTCTTGATATTTACATTGACATGTTTATCTTTAGAACAGGTCCAGGTCCTTGTAGGTCAATTGGGTTGAAATAACAGGTACTCACTGTAGCTCTGGCTACCCTGGAACTCACTGTATAGAACCGTCTGACCTCAAATTCAGAGATCTGCCTGCTTCTGCCTCTTGAGTGCTGGGATTACAGCTGTGCACATGTTTTTATGTCTTCTAGTCACTCACTTAAATGTGATAACTTTATTTAAACAATATTTTAAAAAGGTTTATTTTTGAGACAGGGTCTCTGTATGTAGCCCTGGCTGTCCTAGAACTCATAATTTAGACTAGTCTGGTCTTGAACTCAGTCTGCCTCCAAAGTGCTGGAACTAAAGATGTGTTCCACCCCCATGATTTATTTTCACATATATATATATTTCCCTTAATGTGTATGAGTATAATTTTGTATGTATAATTTTGCCCGTATGTATTTATGTGTGTCATGTGCATCCCTGGCTATATATGGTGGTCTGAAGAGGGCACCATTTTCCTATACAGAAGGTTGTAAGTCACCATGTGGGTTCTGAGAACTGAATTTAGGTCCTCTGAAAGAGCAGCAAGTGCTCTTAACTGTTGAGTAATCTCTCCAGCATCGAATCTGCTTTTTTCCCCCCCTCCAGACAAGGGTCTTAGCCCAAGCTGTTCCTGAATTTACTAGTTTCTGGGAATGACCTGGAGAACCAGTGATTAGAACTCTATCGTGGAAGACACTTGTACAGTGCTGTGCATACATCAATATTTGTATACCACATGCAAATTACCTGCTGGGGATAGTGGTTCATGTCTGTAATCACAGCACATACTTTATAAGGCTCAAACTTAAGAATTGTTGGTGTTTTAGTTCACAAAGCTTTGTGAGTACTGCAACAATTAGGTATTTGACATTATTTGTGTTTTTTTTGGTTTGGTTTGGTTTGGTTTTGGTTTTCGAGACAGGGTTTCTCTGTGTAGCCCTGGCTGTCCTGGAACTCACTTTGTAGACCAGGCTGGCCTCGAACTCAGAAATCCGCCTGCCCCTGCCTCCCAAGTGCTGGGATTAAAGGCGTGCACCACCACTGCCCGGCGGTATTTGACATTATTTTGTATATTCCATTTTCTTTGGTATTTGCCCAGAAGTGATAGTGCTATGATACTGGCATTTATTGAGCTTTTGGAGACAAGGTGTGATGGCAGATGCCCATCATCTCTTGGTATTCAGAAGCCAAAGCAGGAAGACAAGTTTCAGGCCTTTGTGGTGTTGGCCTAAAGATAATAGAATAATCCCCAACAGCATGTTAGCAGATTTGACCTGTGCCTGCTTTCTGTTTATGGTGGCTGGCAGTGTAAGGCTTTGGGAAATAATTAAATCTAGAGTTGTTAGAACCCATTGAATCTGGGATGAGAGGCATCTGGTAGACTTTGCACTTCTACTAATATGTAGTGTAGTCCATAACTCTTGGCTGTAGTTTTAGTCTCTGTACTGTGTGGCTGGGGAGGAGGAGGAGGGCTATTTTGCTTGAGAGTGCTATAGTGAGAAGTCAAGCTGGACATCCTTCAAAAAAGCAACTTTTAAATTGTGTTACTGGGATTTTACTTTTTTGGAAATTGTAGCCTTGGCTGGCCTGGAACTTCCTATGTAGACCAGACTGACCTCAAACTCAGGCTTGCTTGCTTCCTTCCTTCCTTCCTTCCTTCCTTCCTTCCTTCCTTCCTTCCTTCCTTCCTTCCTTCCTTCCTTCCCTCTCTCTCTCTTTTTCTTCCTCCCTCTCTCTTCCCCTGTCTGTCTGTCTTTCTCTCTAACAAGGTGCATTTTCATAAGTTTATAAGATTAACATTGTAGTTGTCTTCAGACACACCAGAAGAGGGCATCAGATCCCATGACAGATAGTTGTGAGCCACCATGTGGTTGCTGGGATTTGAACTCAGGACCTTCGGGAGAGCAGTCAGTGCTCTTACTGAGCTATCTCGCCAGCCCCTGAAATGGAGTCTTACTCATGTTTAGTACAGAATGGCCTTGTATTGATCTGCCAGTTGATTACTAGGACTATAGGCGTATACCTACTAACTAGAAGTTGCTTTTTGGAAAAAAAGCAGGTGGGAATGGGGGTTTCGTTTATCCCAGGCTGGCCCAGGCTATAGCTGAGGGTGACCTTGAGCACTGCTTCAGTTCTACTTCCAGATTCCTATCCTCTCTCATGGTGGACAGTAGCATCGCTAAGCCAGATAAAGCCACTTATTCATGGTGTTTATCACAGATAATGGATATCAATTAACACAGAAAAGAGACATTGGATTTTTTAGAGATGAACCAGGCATACATTCTCTGCCTGACCTTTTTTCCTTTGATTTATCCTTAATATTTTTAAATTATGTGTATATAGTGTGTGTGGGGATGTGTGCATGTATGTGTGGCCCTGAAGCTTGAGTTACAGGTGGTTTTGAGCTGTTTAAGGGTTCTGGGGACCAAACTGTACCCATTCCTGCTTTGTCAACACAGCTGTTTTTTCCTTTTTTTAGATTTACATATTTGGTGAACTATGGGTGTTTGTCTTCATGGATATATGTGTGTGTGCATCATTTGTGTGCCTATGGATGGTTGTGAGCCAATATGGGTGCTGGGAGCAGAATCTGGATCTTTTAAAACAGCAAGTGCTCATAATTGCTGAGCTGTCTTTCCAACCCCATGGTTAAGACTGCCTCGCTGAAGCTCAGGCTGTCCTGAAACACTGTAGGCCAGACCTCTGCCTCCTGATTGCTGGGATTATAGTATAAGGATATATAGCACATACAGGCCCACCCTACAGCTTGTGCTGACTTTTATTGTTCAAAATTTAAGCTTGAATAGAAGATTTGAGAAGGCAAATTTATCTTGCATGCACCTACTACAGGACTTGAGTGGGAGACATCAGAAAATCACAAATAGAAAGAGTCCTCTTCTCAAAAACATGCCTGGCAGCATGGTGGCACATGACTTTACTCTTAGCACTCAGGCAGAGATAGGTAGGTCTTTGAGTTTGAGGCCAACCTGGCCTATGAGACCATCTCAAGGTGCCCACCACCCTACCCCCAAGAAAAAAGGCGAAACTGTTTGGTTTTTTTCTTTTGTAACTTCTTAATTTTGTCAGAAGATTGGTGCATCATTAAGAAATTGGCATGAGCTATGATGTTGGAAGTTTCTGAGTGACTCCAGTGGGGCTTGAGACTGCTGGTGACAAGTCTAGCTTCTGTCAGTTCCTACAACAGCTGCTTGTGGCGCTGGGCAGGACTGCTTGATCTGAACAGTGGCCATTCTTGCTTGTAGTGTTTCCTGTAGTTGGTTTTCTATACTTTGTAGGTTGTTTTTCTCACCCTTTATCCCAACCCTATCACCCCTGGTTTTACCCTCTACCAATAGATAAAGAGGGGAGACGGTATTAACAAAATCCCTGAGTGGAGTTATTTTCTTTGACCATGATTATTAACAAACTGCAAACAGCCTCCCCCCCCCCCCCAAATAACCACCAGCCATGCCTCTTGGGGCCCTAGCATTTATGTACCCTCTGAAAAGTTCCCAGAATTCCAAACGTCACGCAGTTGCAGAAATAGCTGGCAGAACATGCTTCTGCTAGAGCTCAAGGCAAATCATGTGGTCAGGTGCTTCACATAGTTCAAAGCAATCTAACATCCCTGGGATTAAAATATTTTTTGTTTTTTAAACCAACCAGAATTGCAGAATTCTTAGTTTGTCTAGCTTTGGCCACTGGAGATATGTAGGGCTGTTTGATGGGTTAATTTCAGTTATAACCAGGATTGGAAGGTGCTTTTAGATGCTCTTTCGTGTAGCTGGTTCAGGGGTGGCAGCCCAGGTGCCCAGATGGAATTGGATGCCCTACTGGAAAGAATTGACGCTAATGTGCATGTCCATCCCAGTGCTGTTAAGTAATGAGCTAGGTCTTGTTATTACTTTGTGGAGGGATTCTGACATACAGTTTTCATCACTGATAAGCTGGGGTTTGAATTTTCATCCTTTTGATTTTCTACTCTTAAATCACTCTTAATACCAGAAATCTAAGACTTCTTAGAACTGAGTTCTCCCAGGGAAAAATACAAAAGAAGAGAGGGGAGTCTTGTTGGAGGGGAGTCCCTTTGTGTATGTGTATGTGTGTGTGTGTGTGTGTGTGTGTGTTGGGGGGAGGCATGCATACCAAGGCTTGTATGTAGAGGTCAAAAGTGCAACCTTGAGTGTTTGACCTTGTTTCAACCATGTTTGAATTACTGGAGTTTACAACTCAAGAATTCTGGGAGCTTTAATCTGAGATTAAAGGCAGGTATCACCATGCACAGGCCATTTAAGATTCTGTGTTCTACTTTTCCCATATTTTCACAGGAGAGGTAGAGATATGAGCAGGTTACCAAAGGGGCCTAGAATACCAAACACCAACTTCATTCCCTTCACCAGTGGACTTGGTCTAGTCTAAAGCCTTCACTGCAACAGGTCTGACTGGACCTCCCTGCTAGACCTGAGTTACCAAAGCTGGTCATAGGAACAGATACTTAGGACACCTGAACTGCAAGCTTAGTCCTTAAGGCCCATCCAGCCTCATCATCTCTCATACAGTTTTCCATATGTACCCCACTGTCTGTTCACACTTATACCAAACACTTGGATTACAACTCATGGAAAGCCTTGAAGTCTACTTGTCTCCGCCTGCTCAAAGCATGCACACGCACTGGCTCAGAGATTATTCGTTCTCAGTATCTCTAAGATGAAATAAGCCACTGCCACAGTAGATTTTCACAAAGGACCCTTCTAACAGACTGGGCATAGCAATAAAAGGCAACCTTATTTGTCCTCTCCAATCACTAACAAGATTTCACATGAACTTGTTAGGCTTTTGATCCCAGCCCTAACTCAAGACAGGGATCTAGGGATCAAGTGAGATTCAAAAAGTTCTGTAGGTAGGAGCATAACACTTGCAAGAGTAGCTACTGGGCTGGGGAGGAAACTGTTGTAGAGAGCTTCTCTACAATGTTTGTACCCTGGTTTTGTCTTCTGTCCACTGAATGATGGCAATACCTGTTAATCTCAGCACTGCTGAGAGACCTGAAAGTACAGGTGAGAGAAACAGAATGGCCCTGAAGCTCACAGCCCAGAGTTAGTCTGCAGCAAAAAGAACAGGAACTCCTCCCTACCTCAAGGTAAGAAACAGAACTCTGGAGTTTGTCTTCAAGCTTCTGTGCAGACATGCACCCGTGTTTATATTCACACAATGCAATCTTCATTTCTTTAAAGGATAAGTAAGCCCTTGGGGTTGGAGAGATGACTGCTCTTTCCAGGGGAGCCCCAGGATAATTTCCCAGCATTGTGTGGAGGCTCAGCCAGGAACTCTTGTTCCAGGGGATCTGATGCCCTCTTCTGGCTTTGGTTGGCACTGCATGCACATGGTGCACACATGAACAGCCCCACCCCCAAAATCCACACACACACACAAAAAAGGCTTGGGCTGGGCACGGTGATACATGCATTTAATCTCAGCACTCAGGAGGCAGAGCTGGGCAGATCTCTTGAGTTAGAGAGGCCAGACTCGTCTAGACAGGAGTTCCCAGAGCCCAAAGTCTTCTACAGACTGATTTGTTTCTAGGTGCTTTTCTAAGCCCCATTGCCTGTTTTTTGTTTTTGTTTTTTGAGATAGGGTTTCTCTGTGTACCCTTGGCTGTTCTGGAACAGCCTCCTCTGCCTCCTGGGTGCTGGGATTAACCATTACCTAGCTCCCCCCCCCCCCCCCCTTGCTTTTTAGCTTGACCTGGAATAATGTTAAATGTGTTCTCAAAGGTAGTCTTTTGGGATAATGTGGGAAAAGCTCCCAAATGGGGAACCAGGAATCATTTGAGAAGCCTTTGCACTAGAATGGAGAAGCCATAACTGGAATTTAGGTGTTGACTGATTTGTGCATGTTAGGGATATGTTCTACAACTGAGCCACACCCCTTAGCCCATGTGGCCTTTGGAAATGTAGCTTAGCTCAGCAAAAACATCCCAGAGAGTAGAGAAAACACAAATACAAATTGTTTTTTTGAAAATTGTGTATACAAAGTCAGGAGCTAGATAATGTAGCTGGAAAAGATACCTCAGCTCTGCTCCAGGTCCATCACCAAGTAGGGATGTATTTCCTTCAAGGCCTGGAGGAGGGAGTCCTTGCAGGTCAGGTTCCAGGATGGAGCAAAGCTGAAGAGCTTCCTCATCTTATCTTGGCAGGTGGTCTCTGCACGAACTGCCTGGTACTGTCCTTCAGTCAGCACACTGCCATGCAAAGCATCCAGCACCCCGTCCACTTCTGTGACCCTGGCAATGAGTGCTTGCCTGTGCCGGTCCACAAAGTGTCCTGAGGGTGGAAGTGAAAACAGTTTAACACTGCTTCAAAATTTACTAATGCAATTTTAGGGGTTGGAGAATCAAGGAAAGCCACCCACCATGACTAGATAGGCAAAGTACACTCTTCTAAAAATGTGTGGGTAGTAGGGAGGCAGGGTTAGTAGTCCAGTCTGGCTCTGGCCTTGGTACAAAGATAGGCTGTGCAAGGGTGTGGCAGGGTGGGGAGGCCTCACCTGTTCTGGCTGTACTCTGAGCAGGGACACTGGTTGCAGCTGCCACAGCTCCAGACTCTGCAAAGAAATGCCAGGTGGTTCTTTATCAACAGACTTTCAGGGGTTGACTCCCACACACCCAGGGTGCTAAGTTCAAGGCTACAAAGGGAAGATTTTTTTTTTTTGGCTATGGCAGGAGGAACAGTTAAGTGCCAAAGAGGCAAGCCTCTGCTGGTGTGCAGGAAGTTGAGGGTAGACGAACAAGGGGACACACTCACCTTCCTTAATCTTTTGCAGCTGCTCAGCCAGCTCCTGTAAGCCCATGTCTCTAAGCACAGTCATTGTGAGCTCCAAGCCATATGTCTCCAGATAGTAGCTGACAAGTTTGTCAGTGAGGTCTATGGCGTCCATCTGCAGCAGGGCCCCGCGTGGGATGCGCCCATAGCCTTCTCGCAGTTGCACTGTCAGCAGCTTCATCTTGAACTTTTTGAGCTCATCCCCTGACAAGTTTTCAAGAGCGTCCAGGATGGCATCTCGTGCCCGCCCCATGGCTCTGGGGTGGGCAGCCGCGGTCACCTTTTACTCTTGCTGCTGCTCGCCTGCTGCAGCCTGTCTGCTGCCAGCCCGCCAAGACCAGGAAGTCAGCTGCTTAGGCCGATGGGCATGCTGGGACTCCCCCACCCTCTTCTCTTACAGCTCCTGTTCTTTCCCCAGCAAGCTAGTTTTGGTTTCCGCCCCTATGACTTTCAGACTTGGCTTTTTGGCTAGGCTGAAGAAACAGAAGGTGGAGGTGGGTTGGCAGAGGAAGTGGGGTGGGGACAGAGGGTGGAGTTAAGTTGTTACTCTGGCAGGTCCGGAGATGCTGAGAGACTCAATAGAGTTTACTTGCAATCCAGCTGTTGCTGAAAAGCAACCTCTATGTTGAGTTTCTTAGAGCACAGAAGCTTAGAATCTTGGAAATCTAGACTCTCCAAATCTTGTTTCTCCAGATCTTAGGATCCACTCACATGCCATTGAATATTAGAATTTTAACAGCTAGAACACTAAGCCCCTTGAATTCCACAGATTTGGACAAAATGAAGTGCAAAAGAGAGTGACTATGTCTTCACCCTAGTTTCTTTCAGCTACATTTATTAAACGTTTTTGTCACTTTATCTCTCAGCCTCACATCTGCTGGAAGGTGGGGACCTGGGTTGGAAGGGCTAAGGCTTCTTGAAACCTTACCAAATGCCCCAGTTATTAAAAATTAAATATTTTGTAGTGTGATGACAACTGGAGTGTAGAGACCTGAGTGGACAGCTAGCTACCCCCTTACTCCTGGGCTGGTTAGGATGACCTTGGAGCCTGCTCTGTACCCAGAATTCTTAACCTGCTTTAAACATGGTTGGGGGTCTACTGGTCCATCCCAGTTTTGATCTATTCAGTCTTGTTTTATACCACACTACCAGTTTACCCTTATCTTCAAGCCCCAGCCACACTGGCCTCTCAGTTCCTCTGGAGTTGCTTTTTCAAGTCTTTGCACATGCTGTTCCCTAAATCTTGAAATTGCTTCCTTCTCTGACAAATGCTTGGCTCCTCAACCCTTAGGTTAAATGTTACTTCCTCTGAGAGACCAGGCTTAAGAGTCCTCCATCTACCCATCTAGATCATATTGCTGCTAATGAACAAAGCTACTTTTTTGTAGCTCTTGTGCTTTGGTGGGGGAGGGGAGGCTAGGGAGGTTGTTATAATGCCCAGCATGTGCCAAGGGCCCGCTACCTAGTCACCACTTAATGCTTTGCCTGTTTATTTACTTTAGATAACCTTGTTGTGTAAGCTAGGCTAGTCTTGAACTCCTGATCCTTTTTGTTCAGCCGCCTGACTGGTTGGAATTTGAATAGCAGGTGTATTCTACCACATCTGGCTTAAGGTGCCTCCCTCCTCTGGACAGGATGCCATTCTGTAGCCCTGGCTGTCCTGGAACTTGATTGAGATCCACGTGTCTCTGCATCGAAAGTGCTTGGATCAAAGTGTGTGCCACTAGGACCGGCAGGGTTCTACCTCTTGACACTTTACAACTGTGGATTAAGTTTGCAGGGTGACAGAGTGTCCATCCTTGTGGCATGGTATACCAGCAGCAATTGTGGTGAGATAGCCAGTGTACCTTGACTCATGGCTTATGGCTCCTCATTGATCCCTCCATAATTTCCAGATCATTATGGCCATATATGCATCTCATAGCCTACACAAAGGATGTTGTCCCTTTCCTACTCCTGTAAGTCCCCAGATTCCTCAGAGTCAAATGTCATTACTAAGTAATTTCAACTCTTCTTTAGGCTGGGATCCTCTATAAGTGTCATGTATATGCTTTTTGACAGTCCTTTTAATGGGAAAAATAGCCATGTACAAAAGGGACGATGGACTCAAGAGCACCTTGAATATGGTCTGATAACTTATCAGCTTAGCTTCTGTCTTTTTAAAAATAACTGGTCAAACCTAGGGTCTCGTGCATTTGTTTATTTCATTTCTGTTCCCAACATGACTTTCCCTGCTATTTTACCCTCTGTTTTCTCCCCATGATGTTCCTCCATGTCTCTGCCACGGTTTTTATAATATGATATGTCTACTTTTTCTAGAGTCTGAGAACTTAAGAGCAGAAACCAGATCTGGACCATCTTTGGCCAATACCCAGCATAGGGCTTGTCACTGACTTAGCCTTGAGGAGCCTTCATAGAATGACAAAAGTCCGAATCCTAGAATCGTAGAAATATATGAGAGACAGGCAGGAGATTTTGCCCCATGCACAAAACTGAGGAGAGGTGCAAGAGTCTGTGATTTGCAAAGAATGATACCCCAGATTCAAATAGTATGCAATAGAAAAGAGCTTTTGTTCTGCTGAGATCCAGCATGCAGGGTCTACCATACGACAGGATGGAAGATGGAGGTATAGGCTTTGCAGTTTTAAAGCCTGTTAGGGTAGGAGTGGGTGCCTTTTACCTTTCTTTCCCTTGATTGGTTGCCTTTGTGATTCTCTAAGGCTCTGAGGGATTTGGGGTACTTTTGCTGATTAGCTATATTGGTTCAAGCTAGGTAATGGGGCAGCTTCCTGATTGGCTGACAATGAGGTATGGTTTGTTTTTTGTTTTCCTGGAATTGACTTGTTTCAGACTTTTCCAGTCCTGTCAGCTGGCTCTGGCTAAACTGTCCTCACAAGGTAACTAGCCTTATGGCAGACCTAGACTGGTTTAAATGGGATAATTGAGATACAAGCTAGTGGGAACAAGCCAAAGCTTATGACCTAGGCATTTATTCATAATTTTCAGAGTCCTTATTCTGGGAACAAAGAGGCCAGGTAGAAAAGCTGGTGGCTACAAGAAGGCTACATAAAGAAACCTTGTCTTACCTCCCCACCTCCACAAAAAAAAAAAAAAAAAAAAAAAAAGACCCAACACATGGCCTCCAAGGGCACACACACATATTCACATAATTTTAAATAAAAATAAAGAGTGTAGGATGGTTAATTTTATGGGGTTAGCAATTCTGACTGTAGCTGTGTGTTTGTTTCTCCTCTGCAGATGACCCTGAGTGTTTTGCATTTGTGCATAAATTTGATAACTTTCAACTATTGTTTTTTTGAGGCAGGATTTCGCTATGTATCCCTGGCTGTCCTTGGATCTTGCTTTGAAACCAGGCTGGTCATGAACTCAAGAGATCAGCCAGCTTCTGCCTTCTGAATGCTGGAGTTAACTGTGCTGCACCACTGCCGGGCGTGGTGGTACGCCTTTAATCCCAGCAGAGGCAGGTGGATTTCTGAGTTCCAGGCCAGCCTGGTCTACAAAGTGAGTTCCAGGACAGCCAGGGCTGTACAGAGAAACCCTGTCTTGAAAAACCAAAAAAATATGTGCACCACTATACCTGACTCTTTCAACTTTTTATAATAGATTTGTGTGTTATCTTCTTGTCTTGTTTCTTAAGACAGGGACTTCACATGTAGCCCTAGCTGGCCTGGAACTTGTCATGAAGCCTAGGTTGACCTCAAACTCACAGAGCTCTGCCTGCCTCTTCTTTCAAATGCTGGGATAAATGGTGTGTGCCTCTACATCCAGCTCTTTGTATTTGTCTTACTTATTGAATGATTGATACTGTTAAAAAATACACATGTGTGTATATTTCAAATTTTAAAATTTATTTATTATTGTATATGGGTATGATTGTACTTATGCTTTGGTGTGCATGGAGGTCAGAGACTAGCATTTGGGGATTAGCATTCTCCTTTTACCATGGATTCTAGAGACTGAGTTTTAGGCCTGAAAACCACGTAATTTACTTATTTTGGTTTTATGAAGTATGGCTTCAAATCTGTTTTGCAGTTGAAGATGACCTTCCTTCTGCCTTGACCTCCCAAGTGCTGGGATTCCAGGGGTGTTCTACCCCGCGCTGTTGTGTAGCTCCTAGCTACATAGATTGACCCTTTGTTTGCACAAGGTTGCCTTTGCTTTTAATTGAAACTTGGAGGCTGCAGAAAATGGCATGAAGAAAGAGAGAGAGAGAGAGACCTCTGAAGAACAATGGGATCCTCACACTCACTTTTCTGGTGGTGAGAGGGGATCCACTTGGGTCAGGTTTGATATCTGACCAGTTACACATAATTCATGTGTTCAGACCAAGACATGGACCATACTGGCCTCAAACTTAGAGATGTCTTGCCTCTGCCTTAAGTGCTGAGATTAAAAGAATGTGCCACTATGCCTGGCAAGAACATGTATTTCTAATATTTCCAGAACACTGGGCAAGTTACTCAACTTCCTCTGTGCCTCCTTTGTTCCCTAAGGCACAGGCAGGGACAGTGGGGGTTGGTTACATGACCCCCAAAAGTTAGAGGCTGTGAAGGGCTTGGAACAAAGCAGGCACATAGAATTTCAGCCTTAGTTTTCCAGCCTGTGGGCTGGGATGTTAGTGATCTCTCAAGGTTGTAGGGAGGGCTCACTGGAGAAATTAGTGGTAATAATTGCAATAATATCAATACCTAGCATTTGCAGAGCATGTTCTGAGTGCTTGTCAGATGTGGCTCACACCTGTAATTGTCAGTGGGCCAATGGAGGTCAGCTCGGACTACATATAGAACACTAGGCTATCCTGGACCTAGGTATATATGTCTTAGGTAAACAGGAGAGCCTATCCCCAAGTCCAAAGAACTAACCTTTTGAATCTTTATAATAATCAAATATTTATTACAACATGTAACCCCCATTTTAGAGACAATGAAGAGTAGGAAAAATAAAAGTTCCCTGGACTCTTCAGTTTCCCGAGAGAGAACGTGAGCAAAGCAGGCTGACTGACTTGTGCAAGATCATGCAGTGAGATGCTACAGTCAGGGCAGATCGCACTTCCTAAGCTCTTGAATGGTGTCTCTGTTTATTTGGCATGTTATACTCTTTACTCCTCATGGTAGCATGTACATGTAGCCCTATGCATCCTGGCTGCCCTGAAACTCATGTAGACCAAATTGGCTTCACATTCACAAAGATCAGCCGGGCAATAGTGACACACACCTTAAATCCCAGCACTTGGGAGACAGAGGCAGGCAGATTTCTGAGTTCCAGGCCAGCCTGGTCTACAGAGTGAGTTCCAGGACAGCCAGGGCTATACAGAGAAACCCTGTCTCGAAAAACAAAAAACAACAAATTCACAAAGATCCACCTACCTCTGCCTCCCAAGTGCTGGGATTAAGGGTGTGTGCCATTACTCCCAGATAGCATCTCACTTTTTAATCCAGGCTAGCTTCAAACTTGTGGCTGCTTTTTCACCTCAGCTTCCTGAGAGGAGCTAGGGTCACAGATATGAGCCATTTATGGGACTTATCGCTCTGGCTGTTGGGAGGCTTTCCCTGGATACAAATTGAGAGCTGTCTGAGCCCCAGGGCCCTTGGAGGAGTTTGGCTTCAGGAGCAGCAACACTGGTTCCCTCCTCCTCCTCCTCCTCCCTTCTTGTTCTGTCTTGTACTGTAACCTGTTTAAAACAATGCCCTTTTCACGGGTCAAATAAGAGACCTCGTCTGTCGTTGTCACCTTTGGCTATGAATACTATGCATGGATCAAATCTAGAATCTGTAGCCTCAACTTGACAATGATGGAAATTCTAGATGAGGTAAATTTTTGAATGTTAGTTTTTGAACTTAAATGAAACTGCTTGTGGCTTCAGCAACCAGCTCCAAAATATACATTTGCTCCACACCCTTCCTGTTACAAACATCAGGCCAACTCTGAGCAGTTCAGTATCATCGAAGTGGGTGGGGTCTTAGAGAGAATGAAGAATAGGAGAAATAAAAGTTCCCTGGATTCTTGAGTCTCCTGGGACAGAATCCTAGCTTCAGAGGAGTAGGGTTACAGCATGCTTGAAATACCAACACTCAAAGACCAAGACACAGAGCCTCCAAAGAAGACAGAATTTAAGACAGAAACTCTGATCTGGGTAAGAACGGTTGAGGGAGGAATGAGTAAAGCCAGCTCAAGGCTGAGCAAAACTGATTGAATCTGAGAGGACAAATGAGAAAGCGTTTCTGTGTCTGTTCCTTTTTGGAAATAATTGGTCATCATAGTGTGCCATGCACTTTATTCTAAGCCAGAGAAAAGCATGGAACAGCATTTATACATTTATATTCTAGCAGAAGACAATAAAGCAACCAAGTCAAATGTATTATATGTTAGATGGTGATAATTATGCAGGATGAAGAAGCAGATATGGGGGAGTTGGGGGAGACATGAGACTGTCAGTTGGGGCTCATCTGTAGTCACAGCATGGGGCTGAGGTAGGAAGATGAGTTCAAGATCAGCCTTGGCTGCATACCAAATTTGAGAACCAGTTTAAAAATAAAGCAGGTTATTATCCAGGTCTAGTGGCATATACCTTAAACCTAACACTCAAGGGACTGAGATGGGGATTCAGTATTCCATGTCAGCCATTTCTACATGCTGAGATTTTGACTCAAAAATAAGGACAAAGCAAAACAAGAAAAGAAAAGATGAGAAATACCATCTAGTTGTAATTATAGAGGAGCTGTGGGGCTAGGACACTGGCTGCTCTTGTAAAGGACCTAGTTCATTTCCCAGCACCCAGCCATCTGTAACTTCTGTTCCAGGAGATCTGATGCCTTCTGACCTCTGAGTACCAAACATGCACATGATGCAATGCATCTATGCAGGCAACACTCTCTCTCTCTCTCTCTCTCTACATATATAAACCCAAAAAAGTTTAAAACTATACATATCAGATATTTCTGCTGGAAGTACATAACTTGTGGGAAACTAGGTTTCTTCATTTATCACATAAATTGTATGTGGATATATATACAAAAATATGAAGAGTGAGATTTTTTTTCCTTTGGCTTGAATATTTTTACAGTTTTTATTTATTTGACCCTCCTCCTCTCCCTGCCCTAGAAATCAGTTCTTTGCATAGACTATGGTCATGGGGCTGCACAAGATCAATCCATGAATACCTTGTGGTGGGTTATCTTACACAGTATTGCAACTTTACATAGAGCATGGGTAGCATATACGCATTGGGATCCCTCACTTAGGAAATGTCTAAGATGTAGTTTCCAGTATGTTCTGAGTGACAAAGTTCTTTGTGCACGAATAGGACACAATTTATACAGCATATTGGGAGCATATTGGATGTAGTACCTTCCCTTCTTAAAAGATTTTCTCTGTCCCTGTCTCTCTATGTGTGTGCCTGTGTGTGTGCACATTCATGCACATGCATACAGCTGCCCACAGAGGCCAGAAGAGAGCAGGAGATGGAGTTGTAGGTAATTGTGAGCTGTTGGATGTGGGTGTCAGGAACTGAGTTTGGGCCCCTTTAGCTCATGCTCTAACTGCTGACCCATCTCTCTGGCTCATGCTGTGCCTCCCTGCTTTCTTGGCAAGATTGATGTTCTTTTTTGTGTGTCATGCTGGAATTGAGGACCCAGAGGGCTATTCTTTCTCTATTTTTTAGATTTGTTTATTCTAGTTTATGTGTATGGATTTCTTGCTTGAGTCTATGAATGTATCTCATGGCTATCCCTGCCTTACGAGGTCAGAAAAGTGTGTAGGACTACATGAAATTTCAGTCACGGGTAACTGGGAGCCACCGTGTGGGTGCTGGGAACCAAACTTGGCTCCACTTCAAGAGCAACAAGTACTCCTAACTTTTGAGCCATCTCCCCAGCAGGGCATTATCGTATGCCACAGGGATGAGCAATTTCCTCCCTGTGTATCCATAAGAGGAACATACTTGCTTTAGGTCTGGGCATGGTAGTGCATACATGTGATCCTAGCACTTAGGTAGTGGAGGCAGGAGGATCAGGAGTTCAAAGCAAGTTTCTTGTATATAGTGAGTCAGAGGCCAGCTTAGGCTGTGTGACACATTTTCTCAAAGAGCTAAACAAAATACAACAACAACTAAAAGGAACCAAAACTGAAAACTAAAAAACAAAACTCCCCCAATACCCAAATAGCCTTGCTTTACTTCAATTGTTTACTTATACACAGCATCCTGATGTCCAGGAGCTTGTAGCATTCCTGCCTGCAGGATTACAGGTGACTCCCAGAGCTGGCTTTACACACACACACACACACACACACACACACACACACACACACACGTTTGTTTTGTTTTTCAGGATAGAGATTTTTCTATATAGCTCTGGCTATCCTGAAATTCACTCTATAGACTATAGACCAGGCTGGTCTTGAACTCAGAGACCTGCCTGCTTCTGCCTCCTAAGTGCTGGGATTAAAAGTGTGCATCCTCTTCCAACAGCACTCTCTCATATATATATATGTATATACACACACACACACACACAAAATCTCCCTACTTCTCAGGTTCTCATGCAGCCAAGATCAAAGTTGGCTCGGGGCAAACGTCAGTTCTGAGCTGTAGACTGTTTCAGTTCATTCATTTAACTACCTATCATTCATTCTCCAAGTACTTGGGGGACGGGGTACATTGTTTCAGGGCCTATGCTAGAAAATAGGGGGAAAGTACCCTCACCTTAGTTATGGAGGAAGGAGGTCCTGCCTTCCCACAGGTGGAGTTAGCACCACCAGTGTAAGTGGTTGGGAAATGAATAGGTTAACCAACAACGTCAACTCTTGCCTCAGCTTCTTAAGCATAAGCCACTCCACTCCAGCCTCTTGCTTTAACTGTTTTTTAAAAATGGTTTAAAGTTATTTAATGTGTATGGGTATATGGTTTATGTACCACGTGTATGCCTAGTATCCACAGAGGTCAGAAGAGGATATCAGGTTGCCTGGAACTGGAGTTATCGATGGTTGAGTGGCTATGTGGGAACAGACCTCAGGTCCTCTGGAGGAGCAGACAATGCTCTTAACCACTGAACCATCTCTCTATTCTAGCTTGGTACTTAAGATGTAAAGAAGTGAGGGAATCTTGTGTATCTGTCTTGTTACTGAGAGCAGCACTGGGACACTCAGGATTTAAGGAGAAGATGTAGGAGTTTGAAGAACCATCACTGCAAGCCTGGCGTTGAGAAGAGGTCTGAGGAGAAAAGGAAAAGAGCTATGCAATATCTGGGACTGCAAGAACGTTCTAGATAGAGGGGTGGCAAGGACAAAGTCCTCGAGGGGCCAGGGCGGGGGGAAGGGTGAGGCACAGGTCAGGGCAGTGAATGGGGCCAGATGGGTATAAATTGTAGGTCATAAGGAAGACTGATTTTTATTCTGATTAAAATTTATATTGACCATCGAAAGATAAGCTATTAAGAAAGCCTGATGCTTCCATCGGGGCAAACGTCAGTTCTGAGCTGTAGACTGTTTCAGTTCATTCATTTAACTACCTATCATTCATTCTCCAAGTACTTGGGGGACGGGGTACATTGTTTCAGGGCCTATGCTAGAAAATAGGGGGAAAGTACCCTCACCTTAGTTATGGAGGAAGGAGGTCCTGCCTTCCCACAGGTGGAGTTAGCACCACCAGTGTAAGTGGTTGGGAAATGAATAGGTTAACCAACAACGTCAAGGAGGAAGGAAGCCAGAGTGGAAGTGCTGTAGGGAGAAGGGCAGCCGTGCTTGCCCACTGATTCTAAGCTCTAGCCTGGCCTGAGGAAAGGACTAGGCCAGGCCAGGATGTCTGCCTGCTGACTGCTCACACTCCATATTTAGAACAGTTTCCCGAAAGCTGTGGGAGGGAGTGGATAGGACAGCTAAATATAGTTCTTAGGCCACTGAACTATCTGGGAGGGTGTCCACTATATGCCTATCACCTGTTGCGTCCACCCACGGCCATCTGGCCCTGAATCCCTGCCCTTGCATTGAGCCTGCTGCTTGCTTCTTGCTTGTCTCTGGACACAACTCCAATCACCCTGCTGTTAGACCTGTTCCTGACTTGTCCTCCCGGGAGTCTTTTTGGCCAAAGTTCTCCCACCAGACCTGTGAGTCCTGTGGGCCTTGAGATATGGGGAAGAAGAGGGCTGGGTATTTGAGAGAGGTCAGTGGGAGGTCAATTGGAGAGGGGATTCTAGATAATTCCAGAAGAGTGAAGGCCCAGACCTAGGTCACAGACTGAAGCCTGTGCTAAATCAGTAGCAAGGAGTGGGTGGAGTGGGTAGTGTTTAAAAACCGGGGCTGATAAATGCCTAGTTGGGTTACATTTGTTTTTATCTGGGCTGAGAATGGCGATAACACCACATCCTCTTTACCAGATGGTCAAAACCAGATTCTCTTCCAGTGTGGGATGTGAGGTAGTTACAGGATGGGGCTCTGGCTGCGGGGCCACAGACCCAGTGATTGAGCTGGAATTCCTGTCTTTGGGTCTCTCTAATGGGACTCCTCTTCCCAGGCTCACCATGTCCGCTGCACCTGGCCTTCTGCGTCAGGAACTGTCCTGCCCGCTGTGTTTGCAGCTGTTCGACGCTCCAGTGACGGCTGAGTGTGGCCACAGTTTTTGCCGTGCCTGCCTGATTCGAGTGGCAGGGGAGCCTGCTGCGGACGGCACTGTTGCCTGTCCCTGTTGTCAGGCACCTACACGGCCACAGGCTCTAAGCACTAACCTCCAGTTGGCACGCCTTGTGGAGGGTTTGGCGCAAGTGCCCCAAGGCCACTGCGAGGAGCACCTGGATCCACTGAGCATCTACTGCGAGCAGGACCGCACACTTGTGTGTGGTGTGTGTGCCTCGCTCGGTTTGCACCGTGGTCATCGTCTTCTGCCTGCCGCCGAAGCCCACGCACGCCTCAAGGTGCGGGACCCGGTGAAGGCAGGGTGGGACTGCTGAACTTTCATTATGAGCTTCTGAGAATTGGCTCCAGGTTGCTTTAGGAGGGTGGGCGTGGCTAGGCAGCCAGAAAGGGGGTGAAGGGTATCCAAAGGCCGCCTGCGGCACCTGTAGAGCAAAGCGGACAGGAACCGGCTGGGAGCTGCCTGCAGAATAGCTACCTTGCTTGGCTGCGGTCCTCCAGCAAGCCTGGAAATGCCAGAGCCGGGTCTGACCAAACTGGCATATTGGGACTGGGAGACTATCTTCGGCTCACACACTCTTGGGTGAACTGGGTGGGCCTGCTAGACTGGTATGTTTGCACGGTGGAGGATCTGGTAAGACTAGCAGACAGAAAGTTAAAGTCCCAGAGGCCAGCTGTCCAGCTGTGCACCGATGCACGGCAGAGGCCTACTCATTCCTGAAACTTATTAAACTTGTGCAAGCCTGAAGTTTGCAAAGGGAGTGGGAAGGGTGAGGCACTCCTGGCCAAAGCTCACCATGGGTAGGTAGCACCAAGATTCCAGCCTAGGCTGTTACTATAGTCTAAACTAGAATACAGCCCTTACACAACTGTGTTATCCTGAAGTTGCACCAGGAAAAAGATATCCAATTATCACCGAATGGATATACACCAAGTACACAGGCTTCTACGTATCATCATGTATATCACAAATCACTTTTGTGCTGATACTAGCGGATAGGTGCTCACCTAGCCCACGAAGGTGTTAGTAAGTATTTATTAGGCTATGGGAAAACAAAAACAAAAAACCAAACCCTAGCACCAGGTGAGGGAATTGGGGTCCTACTCCAGCCCAGTGAGGCTGTTGCCATTGTCTTCTGCTGCCTCCCAGGCATTGCTTTCTCAGCACCCAGTCTTCACTCTCTTTTGGTAGCAATTCCTGAACAACCTTTCCAGGGCCTTGCCTCATGGCCCTCCTTCCTGTGCCCACCTTACTCAGTTCAGTTCAGTCCTGGCTGTGAGCCTGTTGTTAGGAGACCACCCAGCCCAGTTCCTCTTTGCTAATCCCTGAACTCTATCTAACCTTGTTCATCTTTATCTGTGAAGGGAGACTAGAACTTATGAGATAGAAGTGTATCAGGCTTCTGGGAAAATGAGGGGCAGACGTGGAGCTCCAGTCTCCGGGATCTGCATCAGCTTAGTCTTAAGCCTTAGGAGGTCTGAGAAAGGAGACCCTAGGAAAGAGCCCGAGGGAGGAAGGGAACAGGGAGAGCTCTGGAGCCTGACATGATGCCTGGAGCTTTGACAGGCTAGAGTGGTTAGGTCAGGAACCCACTTACCAGACTTGATTGGTTGAACAAGTTCCTGGGCACTGGGGGCTCCTACTGACTGCTTTTTGAAGCTGTGCTGCGTGTCCCTGCACACCCATGTTCTGCAGCACAGTTGCTATGGGTTGGCACTGAAGCCGAAGGCAACTGGTTTGTTGGTGAGGCTGATGGCATCCAGTGGTCCAAGTTCCCTTTATCTCCCAGGATGTGTTGAAAGCCCTCCAGAGTGGAGCCAGCCTCAAGCTGAACTTCTTGGGCCAGCCAGGCTCCCTGATACCTTCTGATGGTGCTTGTTTGCCAGGGCTCAGCCCTGTGACCATGACTGACCCTGAACCTCTGACTGCAGTCTGAGCCTCTGACCACAGGCACCCAGAGCAACCAGGCTGGCCTCACTGTCAACAGATGGTGATCCTTGAGTGAGGACCCGTGAGGAAGAGACTGCCCTGGCAGCTAGCCAGGAGTCCTCCGTTCAGCCCTGTGGTTTCCCCTGGGCCAGTATTCCTCAGCAAACACCACCTTCTGTCTTCAGTTTCCTCAGGGGAGCAGGAGGTGTCATCTGATTGAAATGGGGGTGTTACTGCTCCCATTCTTCATAGGAGGAAAAGGAGACTGGGGAGAGCAGAGGTGGTAAGAAGGCAGGGATGACCACGGCAGGAACTGTTAGCTCATCCCATGCCAGCTCTCAGAAGGGTTAGCCTTAGATTTTCTGTCCTCAGAGCCCATAGGCGCGGAAAAGGGGCTGGCTAGGGCACCAGGCTGACTGTGACTGAATTTTTAAAGATTTATTTATTTATTATATGTAAGTACACTGTAGCTGTCTTCAGACACACCAGAAGAGGGCATCAGATCTCATTACAGATGGTTTTGAGCCACGTGTAGTTCCTGGGATTAGAACTCAGGACCTCTGGAAGAACAGTCAGTGCTCTTAACCACTAAGCCATCTCTCCAGCCCGTGATTGAATTTTTAAGTAAGGGACGAAACCCAGGAAGGGAAGATTGTATTTTCTCTCCTCCCCTTCTTCCATTTTTCTCTTTCTCCTCCTCACCTTCTTCTTTTCCCTCTTCTGCCTCCCCCCTCCTCCCTGTTCCTTCTCTGCTTCTTCCTCCCCCTCATTTTCCTTCCTCTCTCTTCCTTCTTCTCCTCTGAGACAAGGTACTAGGTATTATTATGTAGCTCAGGCTGGTCTCAAATTTGTGATCCTCCTGCCTCAGCCTCCTGAGGGCTGGGGGTTGCAGACACACATTATCATCGCCAGCTTCCTTTCTTTTTTTTGTTCATCCTTCACTCATTTCTGGAAGCGTGCTGTGTGCACATGCTAGACTTTGCAGTCTGGTGGTGATCTTGTGTTTGTGACCCTTGCAAGGAAATGTACTGGGGTTAACCGCTTGCAGGTAAGGCTGGGGAATTAAGGCCAGTGGGAAGTTAGGAAATAGAACATCAGGCTGGAGAGATGGTTCAGCAGTTAAGAGCATTGACTGCTCTTCTAGAGGTCCTGAGTGCACAGGCATCTGTAATGGGATCTGATGCCCTCTTCTTGTGTATACGAAGACAGGTACTAGGATGAAGTATGGTTAGGCCCGGAGGTATGTAAATGGATAGGGGACCAGACAGAGGGCTGGAGAAAGAGCTAACATCAAGGGGAAAAGTACAGATGGCAGGAGGATGGCATTCCTATCATCTCTTTTAATTTGTCCCATAGACACAGCTTCCACAGCAGAAGATGCAGCTGCAGGAGGCATGCATGCGCAAGGAGAAGAGTGTAGCGTTGCTGGAGCATCAGTTGGTGGAGGTGGAGGTGAGGGGGCTGTAGTGGCAGAACCCTGGGACTGTAGGTCCAGGCTGAGGGTCCCTAGGCAAGAATCTTCTCATCCCCACCTCAGGAGACAGTGCGCCAGTTCCGGGGAGCTGTCGGGGAGCAGCTGGGGAAGATGCGGATGTTCCTGGCTGCCCTAGAAAGTTCTTTGGACTGTGAAGCAGAAAGGGTTCGGGGTGATGCTGGGGTTGCCTTGCGTCGGGAGCTGTCAAGCCTGAACTCTTACCTAGAGCAACTGAGGCAGATGGAGAAGGTGCTGGAGGAGGTGGCTGACAAGCCACAGACAGAATTCCTCATGGTGAGCACTGGAGGACCTCCCTTCCCTGCTTTCTGGCCATGGCTCAGGCTCCAGTGCCTCATCCCATTGTCACATTGTTCAGGGGACCCTGAAGCCTGCAACAGTGAAGGGACAAGCTAGGACTTCATATCAGTGTTGGTACTCTGAACTGTGTGGTTCAGATTAGATGGTGCGTGAGTGTCTCCATGGCACCACTCACGTCATGATGTTATAGGCTTGTGTGTCTGCTGGGACAGTTTTCCTTTTTATTTTTTTTATTTTTTTATTTTTTGGTTTTTCGAGACAGGGTTTCTCTGTGTAGCCCTGGCTGTCCTGGACCTCACTCTGTAGACCAGGCTGGCCTCGAACTCAGAAATCCGCTTGCCTCTGCCTCCCGAGTGCTGGGATTAAAGGTGTGCACCACCACGCCCGGCTGGGACAGTTTTCTAACAGGCGGATTTATGTCTCTGGGATAAGGAAGGGCACTTGTTTCTGTTCACATGATAGTTAATCTCCGAAGGTGGCGTTGAGGCCTGGGTTTCTTTTGGCTTTTCTCATCTTTCTGACCCCACACTCATTATTAGAACGCCCCAGAGTCCTTCCTTCCTTCCTACTTTATCTCCATTCTCATTTTCTCTTTCTCCAGAAATTCTGCCTGGTGACCAGCAGGTGAGCAACTGTCTCTTTCTCTCGCTGAACTTGCTTGCCCTAGTCTTCCAGGGATACCAGCTGCGCACCATGCTTTCCAATCATGTCTCACAACCACTTCTGTGCACTTTGCGCTGAACACAGACCCAAGACAGCCTAAGCCTTATCCCAGGACCTCACATACTGGTGCCATGGTGCCTCAGATGTGGAATAGGTCACAGGTATCATTTCAAGACTGCTGGGAGGCAGAGGGATTGCTGAAGGAGACTTCCCAGGAGGACAGACATTGGAGCTGAAGCTGGAAGTATGGACAGGAGCTGGTGCTATAACACGGCAAAGGGCAGACTGGCCTCAAGCTCACAGTGTGGTCAGGCCTGGAATGAGCATTCTTCCTGCCTCGCCTCGCACATGCTAGGGTTTTTGGCATGCTCCACCATGCCTGGCTCAAGCATTTTAAAGGGTGCATTTATGTTCAGTGGCATTGCATGCACTCATGTTTAAGGCAAGGGTGTGAGGTGAGGAAGCCCTGAAAGCCCTCTCTAACAACCTGAGCCCTCTAGTCTGGGGAGTAACTTTTCCTTCCCTTCATCACCTCTCCACCCCCAGGCTGCAGAAGATCCTGTCAGAGTCACCACCACCGGCAAGGCTAGATATCCAGCTGCCTGTCATCTCAGATGACTTCAAATTCCAGGTGTGGAGGAAGATGTTCCGGGCTCTGATGCCAGGTACTGAGATGGGTGGGTGGCTCTTCATTGTATAACTGTGGGGTTGGTGAGAGGCCCCAGACACAGGGAACGGCCTCCCAGCCCCACCTCAGAGAGCCACGGAAGAAGATACTCTTTGCTTCTAGGGTCCTTCCTTAAAGCCCTCTAACCTGTGCTTAGAGAAGGACCTTTGAGGGCCTGGGGTTGACAGTGGGTAAAGGCCATGGAAAGCACCCAGCTGACCCCAGGAGCCCTGCTGAGGCTGGGTCTGGGCCACGGCCTGTGTGATCCTTGGTCAGTTCTTGTCTCTGACCATAGAGATAATGGTCTCTGCTGGCTGACATGGCCTCTGGGAGCCTGTGGCTGGGGGCCAAGGGCTCAGTCTCTTCTAAGAGGTAACATTTCTGGGTGCCCACAGGATGGAAGGACACACACATACACAGGGCTGTTCAGCCTTTACTGCCTCTGGTCCAGGAGGGTGAATGACAACAACTTTAATTTATTCAAGAGAAAACTTTTTAAGGCCCAGAGACTACATCAAGACAGACAGAACTGGGCTTCTTGGCTCTTGTTCTGGATCTTGGGCCTTTGTGGGCCTCAAAAAAATATCACTCATTTGGTATCTCCCAGTCCTGCCCACCTCTTACTTCACTGTGTAGCTGACGAGAGGTGGAGAGGAGTCTAAGGTCCTTTGAGAGAGGGAAGGCTCCACAGAGCTAGCCTGACCACTGTCTGTTTTTGGCAGCGTTGGAGGAACTGACTTTTGACCCCAGCTCTGCGCACCCGAGCCTGGTCGTGTCCTCCTCTGGTCGCCGAGTGGAGTGCTCGGACCAGAAGGCGCCGCCAGCGGGAGAAGACACGCGCCAGTTCGACAAGGCGGTAGCGGTGGTGGCGCAGCAGCTGCTGTCACAGGGCGAGCACTATTGGGAGGTGGAGGTGGGCGACAAGCCGCGCTGGGCCATGGGAGTGATGGCGGCTGACGCTTCCCGCCGTGGCCGGCTGCACGCGGTGCCCTCACAGGGGCTGTGGCTGCTCGGTCTGCGCGATGGCAAGATCCTGGAGGCGCACGTGGAGGCCAAGGAGCCTAGGGCACTGCGCACCGCAGAGAGGCCGCCGGCGCGCATTGGCCTCTACCTAAGCTTCGCAGATGGCGTCCTGGCTTTCTATGATGCGAGCAACCCCGATGTCCTTACGCCGCTCTTTTCTTTCCACGAGCGTCTGCCCGGGCCCGTGTATCCCATCTTTGACGTGTGCTGGCACGACAAGGGCAAGAATGCTCAACCTCTGCTGCTTGTGGGGCCGGAGCAGGAACAGGCCTGAGCTCCTGCCGACTGGGAGGGAGGCCTGGTCCTGAAGGCGGTGGGATCACTTAGGCCACCTTTGTTAGGTCTGGATGGGTTGGGTGGGGGCGGATTTCTAGGGCCGAAGACTAGGCTGAAGGTGGCCAGGAAGGGGGTGTTTGTCTTATAGAGTTCAGGGGAGTGCACAGGGGACCGACGTGAGGAATAGAGGGAAGATTACTCAGGTCAGTGAGGAAATCTGAGTTTGGGCCAAGAGTTCCAGGAGGAAGCTGAGGTTTAGGGAGGCTGGGGAGAGGATAGGATTTGGCAAGGATTTAGTGGAGGATCTTGGGAAGTCTATGGAACAATGGTCCCTTCAGCCCTGCAATCCACTCCTGAAGGCCCCCTCCTTTTCAAGGTTGCAGATTCCTCATACCCGATGGGTTTTCAGTCAATGCTCGTATCTAACGGCCTTTTCAAAGCCCCCAGCAGTCCCGAGAGGGTGCTGGGTGCATGGCTATAATCCCAGCATCCAGGAGGCTGAGGCAGGAGGATGACAAGTTGAAAGCCAGCAGCAGGACTCTATCAAAAACAACAGGGGAAGGGGTCAGAGAGGGCTTCTTTTTTTTTTTTTAGGTATTTACTTCATTTACATTTCAAATGCTATCCTGGAAGTCCCCTGTACCACCCCCCCTCCCCTCCCCACCCACTCCCGCTTCTTGGCCCTGGTGTTTCATAGAAAGTTTGCAGCAGAGAGGGCTTCTTGAAGCTGCAGAGAGCTGTAGAGATGGCTCGTGTTATGGGGACTTGCTGCTCTTGCAGAACGTTGAGGATCCTCCAATCACAATGAGTTTGACGGTCTCTTCCAGCCTCTGTGAGCACGGTGGCACACGGATACATGTGCCGGCAGAACACTGACACATGTTAAAAAATAAACAGATTCCCTCTCTATCTCTGTTTCTGTCTCTGTCTGTCTTCGGAGTCAAGGTCTTGCTATGTAGCTCAAGCTGGCATAGAATTCACTACGTGCCCCAAGTTAGCTTCAAATTCCTGATTCTCCTCTTCCGCCTCTGGAGTGTTGTGGTTACAGGTGTATGCCGCCATGCTCAGCAAAGTCAGTTGGTTGTGACAAGTTTCTAAGTGACCCAGAAGCTGCTGGTCACCTTGGCATCACCCTGAGAGCACACCCTGACTGTAGACTATCAGCGCAGACATGAGGCATTAAGTCTGATTATATGGCCTGACCGAGAAAGAGGAGAGGGAGTAGTAGAACTCTTAGTCTTTCCCATGGCCTCTAGAATGTGGTTTTGTTTGGACATTGAAGAAATCCTCCATGATTCTACCAAGAGAAAGAGCTTCACATTGTCTTTCTGTGAGCTCTGCTGCTGGCAGCAAGCAAGACTTTCTGTGGGGCTTCCAAACTGGCCCTTCCTGTCTTCCCCGGAACCTTGCTCTGTAACCCAGGCTGGTCTTGAAGTGCTGGGATTAAAGGAGTGTGCTACCACCACCACCACAGGGCAACTTTCTTAGACTGAACAAAAATTATTGTTTTTAATTGTGTGTGTGTGTACATGTGTATTTGCGGAGGATAGAAGTTTATATTGAAGGCCTTCTTTGATTCTTTTCCACTTTATGTATCGAGACACGGTGGTCTCTTGCTGAACTCAAAGCCAGAGCTTCCCAACTGGGCTAGTCTAGCTGGCCAGCTTACTTCCGGAGCTGTCTCTCCTGCAGCCTGCTGAATTAGAGCAGGCTGCCATGGCCAGCTGGCATCTCTGTGGGTTCTGTAGATCTGAATCGTGTTCCTCATGCTTGCACCATAACCCCTTTACCTCTGAGCCTCTCCTCAGTTCCCTTGTTCCTTTTACCACACAACCTGCTGTTCTGCAGACATCTGCTTTGAGATGAGACAAAGGCCTGACGTATTGGCTGTGTTACATTCTTTAATGAGCAGCAATGCTTTGCAGGATGTTGCCCTGAGATGACACCATTTATGCCACCTGTGTCTGTAAAGAGTTTCTGCACAGAATGCCAGGCTGCAACTCCATCTCGGGTGGCAATACTGAGCGCTTCAGACTATAAATTCTCATCTTGGAGGAGCAAACTTGACCAGGGTGGGCTTCCGCAAGGCCCAGGCAACCTGCATAGACAGTGTTTGCCTCTTCTTGATTTACCTCAGACCAGGCAAAAGAGCTGTGGACTGATTTGCTCCTTCCTTCCTGTTCCCCTTCCTTCCTGTCCCCCTTCCCTCCTGTCCCCCTTCTTTCCCGTCCTCCCTTCCCTCCCATCCCCGTTCCCTCCTGATCACTTGGAATCACTGAGTTATGCTGGCATCATGCTCTTGGACCTCCAGAACTGTGAGCTATGTAAACCCATTTCTTTATATGTTGCCAAGATTCAGGTAACTTGTTAGACAGCAGAGAGTGGGAAAGCAGGGAACCCAGAGTAACTGGCTGCTGAGACATCTCCTGCCTTTTGACTCTGCACCTACCACACTTAAACGGGAAAACAAAAGTTCCTGTTAGGAGCTTGCTACGTGTCCACATGTTTGCTTCTATTTTTTATCTAATGTATTTTATGTATATGGGTGTTTTGCTTGCATGTACATCTGCACACCAGGGGAGGGCATTGAATCACATGGAATTACATTTGTGAGCCACCATATAGATGCTGGGACTTGAACTCAGAACCTCTGGAAGGGCAGCCAGTGCTCTTAAGCACTGAGCCATCTATCCAGCCCGATACTTTTGTACTTTATACCTAGTTTATTTCCACTTCCCTGGGCCTCATAACAGTTAAAGCTCTACTAGGCTCTGTGGCATCTTAGGTGGGGTTCTAGAACCTTCTAGGTGTAAATAAAATGATGTTATCTTAAGAAATATTTTACTTTTAACTGTGTGTGTGTGTGTGTGTGTGAAGGTCATAAAACTAGAAAGTCAAACACGAGAGGGGAAAAATAGTTAAGGGACTCCAAAAATAATAGAATATATGCAACATGAAGGTAGAAAGTGACAACAGGGAACAAAGGGTGTGGGGTGGAAAGAAGAAGGGGGGTGAAATAAAACTAACCCTTCCTTTCCGTTGCTTCTGTCAGGTGTTTTAGTCACACCCACACAAAATTAGCTAATATAGCCATGCTCCTGTGAACTCAGGCTCTTCCAGTTCATGTCAGGGGCTGGAGAGCTAGCTCAGCACATACTGCTCTTGCAGTTTGGACCCATACTGAGCATACATGTATATATACGTGTGTGTGTGTGTGTATGCGAGCGCATGCACACATGAGCGCTCATTTATATAAAAATGAAGTTTGCTCCCTTCCATTCCTGAAAACTGTCTCAGCTCTGAGATTATTTAACATGGTTGGATGTCTCACCGTACTAATGGAGGACATATACTAATGGCCCCTGCCCTTCTTCCCACAAGTTCTAAATGACCTTTCTTCTGGTCGACTGAGCTGTGGCCAGTCTGTAAATGTGCTCCTCAGAGTCATGTGGAGGGGTAGAAACCTGGGCTTGCCACATTGAATGCGTACAGAGGTAGTGCTAACAGAAGCCATATGTTTAGGTGCCAGACCTTAGGGAGCAGTGCCAGCAGCCCTGATGTTGCTGTTCACTGTCAGAGTAAAGGAAGGATGGGTTTTCAAGAAAACCTCTGTATCCAAATTTCTATATCAAAATGTACTTTTAGCTGGGCATGGTGGCACACTCCTTTAATCCCAGCACTCCGGAGGCAGAGGCAGGCGGATTTCTGAGTTCGAGGCCAGCCTGGTCTACAGAGTGAGTTCCAGGACAGCCAGGGCTTTAAAGAGAAACCCTCGAAAGACAAACAAAACAACAACAACAACAACAACAACAACAACAACAACAACAACAACAACAACAAAAAAACCAACAAAAAAAAAAGTGAGTATATACCATGTGTGTTTTGTGTTTTTCTGGGTCTGGGTTATTTCACTCAGGATATTTTCTAGTTCTATCCATTTGCCTGCAAATTTCATGATGTCCTAGTTTTTAATAGCTGAGTAGTATTCCACTGTGTAAATGTACCACTTCTAATGGAGGGATGGGGACACCAACCCGCCTACAAAATCTTCGACCTACATTTTGTTCTGCTTACAAGATGTGCAGGGGTAAAGATAGAGCAGAAATTGAGGGAATGGCCAACCAATGACAGGCCCAATATGAGACCCATGTCATAAGAGAGGGCCCACCTCTGACACTATTAGTGATGCTGTGCTGTACTTTCAGACAGGAGCCTAGCATAGCTGTCATCAGAGAGGCTTCATCTGGTAGGTGATGGAAACAGATGCAGAGACCAACAGTCAAACATTAGGTGGAACTCGGGGAGTCTTTTTTTTTTAATTGGGAAAAAATTAATAACCTACTATATATTAATGTATAATCTACTATATATTAATAATGCAATACTGAAATTGTGAAATATTAAATATTGTTTTCCCCAAAAAACTTAGTGATTTCTTTTTCGTGGGACAAGTGGAGACAGAACTAAGCATTCACGTGGTCAGTCCAGATTTAGTTGACACTAATGTCTAAACAGTTGTTCATATTTCATCTCTATAGTAAGGTAGATTGTGAACTCCTTGTATCTCTGAATCTCAGCATAGGTTTCATGAGACAACTTATAGGAATGTCAAATATTTGATGTGCAAACTCAAAAAGCTCTAGGTTGGAATTCGGTTTTGTTCAGCTTTACTTCAGTGCACTTGAGGACATAGCAACTATTTTCTTTCCTAATTCCTTTGAAAAATATTTCTGCAGTAAAACTCGTTTCTTCTTTACAATAACTGGGTTGTTTTTGAGAAAGATTATCAGCTTTGTGGTTGGTTTTCCACTTGGTAAAAATCTATCAAAAACATCCCATTATAATTTATAAGGAAAAAGAGTTGTTAAAGGCTGTAGGATCAGGAAAGAAGTCGTCCTTCTTAGCTGTGTAAGCACAAACACTCAGAGCGAGCCGACTCAGGTGACTCCATGGTGTTCAACTCTCCTGTACAAATGAACTATTTCTATAAATGTCTATTTCTGTCACTTCCCGGCTCCTTGGAAAAGGAATTAGCTGCACTGCAGTTGTTTGCTGGTCCAATTTTAAGAGTCCAAGGTCCTTTTTATGAATCCAGCCCACTGATATTCATGTCCCAGACAAAATCAGTTCAAAAGACAGAAATCAGGGCAAAGACTGCATACAACACAGCACAGGGATATGCCACTAAAAGTTGTTGTCCATCCATAGCTAATGCAGAAATAAAAATTTTGGAAGTGGGAAAACTACACCATCCAATAATTGTGGAACTGAGAAGAATTCCTACCATTCTTTGTAAGGAAAATACCACTGCAAAGCTGGACAACAGGATCATGGGAAGAAGACAATACCCAGGACACTTGCCACACAACCAAATGACACAACTGTCATACTCATTAAATTTAACAAACAAAACATTCCTAAACATCCAATTGCACTGATCCTGTATACGTAGCCAAACTGGGTTTTGCCAGCCAGTAACAGCGTGGCCCCAAAGGCAAGGCAGAACACCACTGGCCCTGCCAAGTCCTCATTTATGATGCTGCCGTCAGCTGCCCTCAGAGGGTGTAGCACCGTTAGCACTTTTTGCCAAATGTCAAAATTGATACCCAACTCTTCTAACAGAGGGGGCTCCTCTTCAAAGCTGTCTCCATAGAATGGCTGGTTGAGGTGTTGTTGGAGGATAGGCCTCAGCTGGCTGGTAAATCTGCCCAGTGTATGTCTGCTGTGGCTGCATCATGTCTGGAGGGACAAATGGGCCTTGCTGCGAGTAGTCACAGCCAGCATACTGCTTGCTGTAGGGTCCCCCACTTCCTCTATAGTCATAGGACTGCTGAGATTGCTCGTCGATGCTGTAACTCACCTGGTAGAAACTGCTGTTTAAGTTATCAAAGCCTGACATTGCCAACTATCAAATGCTTCGGCAGCTGCAGCTGCGACTCCAGCTGCCCCTAGTAATCCCTCTAACTCAGCTTCAGACCTGGCGGTAGCCCTGTTGCTCGGAACTCAGGGAATCTTGTGGAAGAGAGGGAGAAAGGATTGAAGGAACCAGAGGGCTCAAGGACACTATAAGAAAATCTACAGAATCAACTCACCTGGGTCCATAGGGGCTCACAGAGCTGACCACCAACCACAGAGCATGCCTGGGAAGGACCAAGGCCCCTCCACATATGTAACAGATGTGAAGCTTGGTCTTCATGTGGGTCCCTTAGTAACCAGAGCTGGGACTGCCTCTGATTCTGTTGCCTGCCACTGGATCCCTTTCCCCTAACTGGGCTGCCATGCTAGGTTCAATAGGAGATGAGCCTAGTCTTACAGCAACCTGATCTGCCAAGGCAGGTTGATATCCATGGGAGGCCTCCCCTTCTCTGAGGAGAAAGGGAGAGAGGGATGGGGGGTGTTGGTGAGGCGATATGGGGGGACTAGGAGGAGAGGAGGGAGGGCAAGCTTCAATAAATGCTGGGTCCTGCCCCCACAGTCAGGATCTCAAAGAAGGGAGTGAGGGTCATGGTGTCTGCACCTGGGGCCAAAAACTGATGATGTCTGGCAACTTAACTGTCTTGATATTCAGGGGCCAAAAGCTGATGGCTTCTGGGGACCCTGCATCTCAGAGCAACCTATTGCAGCCATGCAATTTGGTGGGCCATCTCCAGAAAACTCACTTGCTTCCCATATCCTTTCCTAGATGGCTTCTGGCAAATAAAAAAAGACAAAAACCAACCACCAACCAACCAACCAACTAACCACCAAACAACCAACCAACCATCAACCAACCAACCACCAACCAACCAACCACCAACCAACCAACCAACCAACCACCAACCAACCAACCAACCAACCACCAACCAACCAACCAACCACCAACCAACCACCAACCAACCAACCAACCACCAACCAACCACCAACCAACCAACCAACCAACCACCAACCAACCAACCAACCACCAACCAACCAACCAACCAACCATCAACCAACCAACCACCAACCAACCAACCACCAACCAACCAACCAACCAACCACCAACCAACCACCAATCAACCAACCAACCACCAACCAACCAACCAACCATCAACCAACCAACCACCAACCAATCAACCAACAACCAACCAACCAACCAGGCTGGGCAACCCATGTGAGGGAGGCAGTAACAGCATCCTTCCACTGCTCCTGCATCAGCTCCTGCCTCCAGGACCCTGCTCTGTTTTGAGTTCCCATCCTGACTTCCTTTAATAGTGAACAGCAATATGGAAGTGTAAGCCAAATAAACCCTTTCCTTTCCAACTTGCTTTTTGGTCTTTGTGTTTTGTCACAGCAATAGAAATGCCAACTAAGACACTTATCTTTATTATTTTTAACGATGTGCATGCATGCGTATCTATGTGGGGTTATGTGCATGTGTGTGGACAGAGAATTTGGATCCCCCTGAGCTAGACTTACAGGTGTTTTTGAGCTGCTTTGCTTAATGTGGGCGCTGGGAACTGAATTCAGGTCCTTTGCAAGATCAGTGTGTGCTCTGAAACACTGAGTTATCTCTCCCTCCAGCCCTGACTTATTGTGACACTTGTATACTGTCCCAACCATGCCCCAGACTGTCCTTCCTGCTACAGGAAGTACACTCACTATCTGGTCTCTTTGCCATGGCAGGCAGTTCTCTTGGGCAGAGGCATCTCCTACTACCTCAATCCTGCTGCTTTCTCCAGGATTCGTTACAGGGGTGGGTCTTATGTATTCCTAGTTTAAAGGACACTGTCTTATCTCTTTTCTTGTCTGGACATCTCAGCTGCTCCTAGCCATCTCCATTCCACCTTTCAGAATGCTCCAGTTTGGGAGCAAACACAGGCTGTCTAGTTCATAAAGATCTCTAAATCCCAGTGATGGACATCAGGGTCTCCTCAGGCTTCATCCAGACTCTAACTTCTCCAATCCAGAAAAGAGACCTCTGGTCTCCATAAGGGTGTTGTTGGGTGTCCACCAGAGAAGACTGCTCAGACGTGGGTTTAAGTCAAAGAGGGTGTTTATTAGCCAGTCAGTGACTACACTTGGTATTATGGATCCCAATGATCACCCTGAGCCTTTTTTAGGGTGAGTTTTTAAGCATGAAAACCAGGGTATGGGTTGACATACTCAGTTAACAAGTACAGTTAGCCAGAACTATTGAAGCTGAAAAGCAAGGTTAGTCATTTAGGACTTTCCGGAACTATGGTCTTTGATGAATTAGGCCTTTGTTTTAGTTTTGGCAGGTTGGACTGTTTATATGCCTAGTTTTATGGCCCGAATGGTCCTTCCATCATGGAGTTGGTTGTATTAAGTAAGGTCTGGGCACTGTTACAGGAGAGTTCACTTGTTTTGAGCTTGGGGAGCCTGTTGTGGTGGCAGAAGGACAATGACTCGAGTGAGGACACTAGCCCTGCCCTTGTCACTAGGAAATCCTGAAGGCTGTATCTACAACCCTCTTAAGGGCTCAGGATGCTGAGCTATTGTGAAACACTGTTCTCTGGGCATGACTAAGACACTGTCCTTTTGAACTGTGTTTCCTGGAAGCAGACCAGCATAATAAGATTGGGCTATTTCTCCATCGTGGATTGAAGGAGGGGATCAGGAGGCTGCCTCTCCCCAAGCTTGCATTTATTTATTTATTTATTTATTTATTTAAGACAGGGTTTCTCTGTGTAACTCTGACTGTCCTGGAACTCCCTCTGTAGACCAGGCAGTCCTCGAACTCAGAGATCCGCCTGCCTCTGCCTCTGGAGTGTTGGGATTAAAGGCGTGCACCACTACCACCCATTTTTCATTTTTAATTAATATATAATAGTTGTACGTATCAATGGGGTACAACATACTTCTGTGTGTATTTAACACATTAAAGACCCCCCCCCCAGCGAGAGGCTCTAAAATGCAGTTTGTCTGCATTAATAAAACTGCAAGCCACCAATAATGTGTTGGTGTCATAGAAAGAAATCAAAGCACTTCCCCTTGGTGTCAGTTAACTAAGAGGGATCCCAGATTTGAATTCATTGTTTCATTCTGTGTCTTTAGTCCTCTGTGTGTTGTATGAGTCTGAATTTGTGCCTGACTAAGGACTGTCTTATAAATCTGTCCGTGTTTGCATCAGAGTCTCCATGTGGCTGTGTGTCTGACCCTTACAAATGGCTTTGCTCTGTCTTTATTGAACAGTACTGAAATCATCTTAAGGGGAGGGAATGAGGGACACTTTACAGACATCTTCAGTAGTGTTACAAGACATTAAGTCACAGATATCAGCTGGTCCCAAATGATCCAGATAAACAATCATTGTTTATTGAGCAATATTCATGTTTGTGTTTAATAATACTCATAAACATTGTGTTCAACAGTGTGGTGGATTTTCATTTTGTAAGATTGCTTTCAACCTCTCTATTTTTATGTTATGAATAAGTGATGGACGTGCACTTTTTTGGGTTAGGGTCGTGAAGAGGACATAACTTAAGATTAAGCAATGCATTCGCTTAGCCTTTGAAGCTGATTACAGGGAAACCCAAGACAAGTAAGGCTACTTGTTTCTTTTTCTTTTTTCTTTTGTATTTAGCTTTTTTTTGTTGTTTGTTTGTTTGTTTGTTTTTTGAGACAGGGTTTCTCTGTTTAGCTCTGGCTGTCCTGGAACTCACTTTGTAGACCAGGTTGGCCTCAAACTCAGAAATCTGCCTGCCTGCCTCTGCCTCCCAAGTGCTGGGATTAAAGGTGTGCGCCACCACACCCAGCTGTATTTAGCTTTTAAATTCTTTGCCAGTTTCACATCATACACCACAATCCACTCAACTCCCCATCCCTTTGTGCCTGCCCTCTGCTCTTGCAACCCCATCCCCCCCCCAAAAAAAACCCCAAATCTCCTTGTGGAAGCTGTAGTGTGTGACAGCATGTCTCACAGTAAACTCTTTTGTCCATACATCTTCACTTGCAAATGTTTACTTACGGCAATGAGTCATTGGTCTGGTTCAAGGCCCCTGGCTCCTGCTATACTATCAATACTGGTTCATCACTGGGACTCCTCTCAGATAACCTATTGTGCCCTGGTTGGGGTGGAGGAGTTGCAGGTGAGCCAGCTCCGAGGGTGTGGTAAGGGGAGAACTGGCCCAGCCCCTCACCTGCTGAAGCACTCAGGAGAGCCCCCCCCCCCCCCAGCAACCTGCACCTCACTTGAGCAGCAAAATAGAGCTGGTTCTGCTGGCGTGGTTAAGGGTGAGCTGGTCTCAGAGCATGAGAGTGGGAGAGGTGGCCCTGTTCCTTGCTGAATGTGGCATTAGGTGAGCTAGCTGGGGCAGTGCTGGAGAGCTTGCCCTGGTGGTGTGGGTGCAGGAGAGCTGGTAGGCTGACCAGTTCAGCTACCACCCAGAGGTCTCTGAGTTGGAACTGATCTGAATACCCCGTCTCAAAGGAGGGAGGAAGCCAACAGCCCTATACAGCTATAATGTCTATGAACTACAACAATGACCAGCATGCAAGATAACACTAAGGTGTGGTCTCGTAGTAGCATACATACCTTGGAGTCCAAACAGATACATCTATAAAACAACTCCCACACTTAAGGTTCAGGGAATTTTTAGGAAGAGGAGGCAGAAAAATTGTAAGAACCAGAGGATCAGGGAGTTTGCTGTGAGATTAGGTCTCCTAGAAATGTCAGAAGCTGCACCCATATTCTCACTAACCTGGCTGGCTAAATTATGAGCTGAACAAGGACAGCAATAGATGTGCAGAAGTGGATGGGAGAAAGCACGCAAGGCCTCAACTGCACACAAAGCATCTTAGTTAGGGTTCCCATTGCTGTGAAGAGGCACCATGACCAAGGCAACTCCTGTAAAGGACAATATTTAATTGGTCTGGCTTACAGATTCTGAGGTTCAGTCCATTGTCATTGTGGCAGGATGCATGGCAGCATCCATGGGGCTGGAGGAGCTGAGAGTTCTGTATCTTGATTCGATTGCAGCCAGGAGAGACTGTCACCCAGGTGGCTAGGAGGAGGGTCTCAAAGTCCACCCTTACAGTGATACACTTTCTCCAACAAGGCTTGTTATAGTTTGTCAAGAGACCCTTACTCACAAAGACCACAGAGACCTCCATCGCTGCAAAACACATGAGAATTTTACTTATCCAACATGTTGGGGAACCCCCTCTCAGCACACAGGCTGGAGGAGAGACCCAGAACAAAGAAAGAACACACTTTTTATACCTTTGTAAGGGGAGGATTTAGGCACCAGGGTAGTTTGGCTTATTTTAATTGGTGTAGCAAATAACCTTAGGCATTGGTTGGTTTGTATAGGGTGACTCTCATTTTGTCTGTCCTTGTGGTTTTTAGTGTGAGGCAGGGCAGGGGAACTGTTAATCTTGTTCTGGCAGCTGTAAGCTTAGTCATTTTGACCATTAAAACTATGTTTCTATATTTGTTTAGTCAGCCAGCTTCTTTTTCTGGCTCTGTACTTGGCCTGCTAGGACAGTTTGGAAAGTCCATTTGAAGGGGGAAGTTACTGGGTAGTCTTGAGTTTATTTTGAATATTACAGGCTGTACTTACTCCAACAAGGCCACACCTCCTAATAGTGCCACTCCCTGGGCCAAGCATATTCAAACCACCACATAAGGCATGCTGAAAGTGGGAGAAATAGTCTTCTCCAGGGAGGAGCAATCCAATACGTCATCCAATACCAAATGGCCAGCTTTGAAAATATGAACATACAAGTAACGTTACACGGACTGAACAGGACACACACACACACACACACACACGAGTATACAGAAGAATTTGGAGGAAGGAAAGGGAAAGGAGGAATTATGTAATTATAATCTTAAAAATAAAAGAAAAACTGTTCTTAATGAAAATAACTCTTTTTAGAGGAGTCATCGAGGCAGCTCATTGGGTTAAGGCTCTTTGCCATACAAGCCTGGTGACCTGAGTTTAATCCCCAGAGCCCACTTGCAGTTTGAATAAGCAATAGCCTTCATGTGTTCATGAAAATACACCTACTCCCCAGTGGATGGCGCTGTTTTGGGAGGCTCTGGAACCTATGTGGCGCCATGTTGAAGGAAGTGTGTCATGGGAGGAGGGGCAAGGTTTGAAAATTTAAAGCCCTCCTTCGCTTCCTGTCCTGACACCTGTGTAGATGAAAATGTGGTCACACATGCTCCTGCCACCGTGCTTGCCCTGCTGTTTCCATGACTTCTGGGCCTTCATGATCCCTATCCCACTTAAGTGTTTTCTCCTGTAAGGTTTTTGACCATATTTTACTACAGCAACAGAAAAGTAACCCCCATGCTGTGAGAAAGTGGAGGGACAGAACTGACTCTGCAAAGTTGTTCATAGTATTACAACTTTTTGGCTTATTAGTAGCATTTTTCAGTGTCAGCCACAAAAACTATACAGCAGGAAGGGCTGCCCAGTGATCAGTTCTGACTTAAGATATTTTAGACATAACAATTCATATTGACCTTTGATTTGATGGGTCCTCCATAAAGCTCTGTGGACTTTCTTAAGATTAGCAAACCTCATACAGAACAGGGAATGTGGTCAGCATGTCCTTGATCTGAGTCACTTCTCTGTGTCAGTGACATCTGGCAGGCATGTTACAGCAACAATATGACATATCTGGCAGGCATGGAACAAAATGGCTACAGCTATTTTGGGGGGAGTCAGACCATAACACACACACACACACACACACACACACACACACATCTTGTTGTTGGAATGACTTACAGGCTGCAGTCCAGCTAGTCTTGGCTGTGAATGGAAAGTCCAATAATCCAGTAGTGCTCCGTCCACATTCTGAGTCTCAGTTGGTCTTCACTATATGCTGGAATCCCAAAGAAGTAGGCTTCTATGTTAGTGAAGGAATGGACTTGCTTTCTAGGTAGTGGAAAATAAGCAAAAGGCAAAAGCTTCCTTCTTCTAGGTCCTTACGTAGGCTTCCAGAAGAAGGTGTGGTACAGATTAAAGGTGCGTCCTCAAGATCTAGATCATAGGTGCGTGCCTTTCTACCTCGATGGTTTGGACTAGAAATGGATTTACGCAAGCAAAAACAATCCCTCACAGGTGTACTGGATCATACTTCATTCTAGATGTAGTCAAGTTGACAGACAAGAATAGCCATCACACCCTCACGTCCAGATGTCAGAGATTTACAGCTGTCTTCCCGGGCCTCCAGCTCTTGTGATCTCTTTTTTTCTCCCTCTTCTGAGTGCTTTCTAAGCTTTTGAGAGTGTTATAGATGATGCCCATTTAGGGATGTGGACTCAAGAGTCACTCCTTCCCAGCACTGCGATCTGGTATGAGTCTCTGCATTAACGATCTCCCTCTGCAAAAGAGAAGCTTCTCTTATCAATAATATATGGGTGCAAACATAAACATTTAGCAAGAAGTTCGACAAGTGTTCGGTAAGCAGAGCGACTCGTAGGTCCTCTGTTTGGGTGTGACTTCCTCATTTGTAATCTTCTGAGGACAGATTCACAGTACCAGGCATGTAGTTGCGTGGCTTCAGATCTAATCACAGTGGTGACCACTGATGGCTTTTCTCTCCCAGCAGTCTGCCTGTGGGACTGTTAAAGCCACCCACCTCAGAAAACGCTTCAGCTCAGGTCTAGCCTGAATCCTCTGTGTCCTGGATACAAAGTGTGTGGCATCTTTAGCAACAGCATCCTCTGGGAGTGCCCTGGCCTACTGGGATGGAGGTATCCAACAGTTGGTGTTGGGATTTTCATATAAAAACATACGGTTTCTGGGAGCAGCATGGCCCACACTGTTCTTTGCATTGTGGATTCCTGCTCCTGGGGTGGGACTCCTGAGTCCTGAGCGCGAGCTACCTCTATCAATGTCACTCAACTCACTTGGAAGATTCATTGTTTCTGAAAGTTCCTTCTCCCCTCCCCACTGTAGAGATTGGCTTGTTTTCTTTTGTGTGGACGAGGATTTGCCTGCATGTACGTATGGAGCCATGTGACAGAGGGCAGAAGAAGGCCCTGTGCTCCCCTGGGACTGGAGTTATGGATGCTTGTGAGTCACCCACCATATCGGTTTGGGAAAAGAATCCGGCCCTCTGCAAGAGCAGCCAGCACTCTTAATCATTGAGTCATCTCTCTAGTCCACCCCACCCCCTCCTTTTTCTTTTGAGACAGGGCTGGCCTCAAACTTTATATAGCCTAGTCTGGTCTCAAACTTGCTATGTAGTTGAAGGTGGCTGAGAACTCTAGATTCTTTTGGCTTCTACCTGCTAAGTGGTAGGACTATAGGCATGTGTTAGCTTGTCTCGTTTTATTATTATTATTATTATTTTACTATTATCATTTTTTAAAGACAGCGTCTCACTATGGAGACCAGGCTGGCCTTGGGCTCATAGATATTCAACTAAACTACCTCTTCCTCTCAAGAAATTAAAGGCATGCACTATCATGCCTGGACTTGAATGCAGGATTTTGCAAGGCAGGGGTGGAGGTGAGTTTCTTAAGAGGAAACTTGTGAGTCAGGAGACACCCACATGCTCCACGTGTTCAATTGCTTAAGATCCCAGTGGCGGATAGGCTCTTTTGTGTGTGTGTGTGTGTGTGTGTGTGTGTGTGTGTGTGTGTGTGTGATGGTGCTGGGGATGAACCCAGGGCCTTGTACATACCAGGCACATTATCTACCACCCGGGAATAGATAAGAAGATAGGAATAGCTCTCATTGTATAAACACTTCAGTTTCCCTTGTAAACCACCACAAAACGCTGTAAAACAAATAGTAGGAGCCATATTAAAAATGAATCCTTTCGGGTGAGATGGTGGCTCAGTGGTTAAGAGTGCCGACTGCTCTTCCGAAGGTCCCGAGTTCAAATCCCAGCAACCAACCATCCCTAATGAAATCTGACGCCCTCTTCTGGAGTGTCTGAAGACAGCTACAGTGTACTTACATACAATAAATAAATAAATCTTAAAAAAAAAAAAGAATCCTTTCTTTGTTCCTTTTTTTTGGACTCAGGATTTCATATAGCTCAGGCTAGCCTCAAACTGTGATGGCTATTCTTGGTTGTCAACTTGATTACATCTGGAATTAACTAAAACCCAAAAATAGAGGGGCATGCCTGTGAGAGACTTTTTCTTAATTTGAAGTGGGAAGTTTCACTTCTAATCTGGATGTATGAGATAGGAAGATACTCCTTTAATCCAGATCTTTTGATCTTGGAAAACTCACCTCTAATCTGGGCCACGCCTTCTGCAGGAAGCCTACGTAAGGACAAGGAAGGAGGAAGCTTGCTCTCTGTCTGCTTGCTCCAGCCTCACAAGTCAGCCCATTCCTTCACTGGCATTAGAGCCTACTTCTTTGAGATTCCAGTGTATATGTAAGGCCAGCTGAGAACATCCAGCCTCACGGGCTGAACAACTACTGGATTCTTTGACCTTCTGTTTATAAGCAGCCATTGTTGGATTAGTTGGCCCATATATGTATATATGTATATATGCATATGTATATGTTATATAATTCTCCCCCTTCTCTCTCTGTCTCTGTCTCTGTCTTTCTAAGTTCTGTTCCTCAGAACTACAGGGATGAGTCTTTAAAGCATCTGGAGTTAGCTTTTCTGATTTGACAACACCGACAGCTGCGAAAGCCTCTCCTGGGAGCTCGGAGACTACCGAAAGTTCATGGTGTAAACTATTTTACAAACCTAAGGAGGCATGAAGTGGCAACTTCCGGTTTCTTTGGAAAGTCAGTTGTGTCGGATGGTGTTTCGCTAAAGCAGACAATGTGAAGGAACGTTTAGCTGAAGCAGAGACAGGTTGAACTGGGTGGTTTTGTGTGTCAACTTGACATAGGCTGGAGTTACCACAGGAAAAGGAGCTTCAACTGGGGAAGTGCTTCCATGAGATCCAGCTGTAAGGCATTTGCTCAATTAGTGATTGTACTGGCTAAGTTTTGTGTCAACTTGACACAGCTGGAGTTATCACAGAGAAAGGAGCTTCAGTTGAGGAAATGCCTCCATGAGATCCAGCTGTGGGGTATTTTCTCAATTAGTGATCTAGGGTTTCAGGCCCCTTGTGGGTAGGACCATCTCTCTGGGCTGGTAGTCTTGGTTCTATAAGAGAGCAGGCTGAGCAAGCCAGGGGAAGCAAGCCAGTAAGGAACATCCCTCCATGGCCTCTGCATCAGCTCCTGCTTCCTGACCTGCTTGAGTTCCAGTCCTGACTTCCTTGGTGATGAATGGCAGTGTGGAAGTGTAAGCTGAATAAACCCTTTCCTCCCCAACTGCTTCTTGGTCATGATGTTTGTGCAGGAATAGAAACCCTGACTAAGACAGTGATCAAGTAGGGAGGGCCTCTTGTGGGTGATGCCATCCCTGGGCTGGTAGTCTTGGGTTCTATAAGAACATAAGCTGAGCAAGCCAGGGAAATCAAGCCAGTAAGAAACACCCCTCCATGGCCTCTGCATCAGCTCCTGTTTCCTGATCTGCTTGACTAAAGGAAGTCAGTCCTGACTTCCTTTAGTGATGAACAACAGTTTGGAGGTGTAAGCTGAATAAACAGTTTCCTCAACAACTTGCTCCTTGGTCATGATGTTTTGTCCAGGAATAGAAACCCTGACTAAGATACAGGTGAAAGGCTGTTTTGCTAAAGCAAGCACATGAAAGGACTCATGATGAAGGATTCTTTGCTAACAGCATGCATGTATTGATTTGGCTTACATTTCGTAGTTGAACTGCATTTGTCTGGACTCCATAGAGAGAAATGCACCACAAAATTCTGGTGATGTGCTGCAGCTTCTTGCTGCTTCTCTCTGACTTAGCTGATTGGCAGAGTGATGTTGGCAGATATAGATACATGTGGAGTTTTGGTACTCACGTGTAGAGGCAAGGCAAGGCCCGTGGAGGATGTGTGATGTTTGGAGGGGGTATAAATAGGATTCAACCGACACTGAAGGAGGCTTGGCTGGGCCTGCTGGCATAGCTAGCTTTTCAAGCTTCTTGGTCTCAAGTCTTGGCTTCATTGAGAGAGGCATGGCAAAGAACTTCTGGGATCCTTGATGTTCCTAATCTTTCCTGCTGACTTGTGCCGATTCGGCTGAGGCCTGGCTGTCTCTGCTAGGTTGTGTCACACCCACCGCTGCTGATTCATGTTTGCTATCCCAACTCCACCAAACTGGGCTGCTCAGTACATTAGTGAAGTGTTTGTGAGTGGATGGAGTTGCTGCTGCAGAGTCCTGTGAACTGAACTGCTGATAGAATTTGCTCCAAAGAACCATTTCTAAACAGGTCTATTTCCCCTGTATCCTTTCTTTCCCTCTAGCTCTGGTGGGTGGTGGGCTAGAAGGGAGGTTGAAACATTTAAGAACCATCATTAGAAGTAGTCATTGAAAAGTGAAGACCACAGAGACAAATGCATTTGATGATCTTGATTAACTATGAGCAGCAATTGGAGAGCATGCAATTAGCCAGGCTCCTTCTGAGCGGCTCTTAACTTCAGTTGGCCATGCTTTATGCTTCACTAACCCATGGCTTCCTACTTCTCTCCACCTTTTCTCTCTCCTCATGGTTCTCCTCAGATCCCAAGCCTGGGAGCCCCAGACCCCGTCTATCTCAATTCTGCCCAGCTATAGGCTGTAGGCATCTTTATTCACCAATCAGTCATAACTTGGGGAGCAAGGTCACATAGCATCTCTTGGGTCTCTGTGCAGGTTCTTTCCTCCTTAGAGGCAGCCAGGCCTTGGGGGCCAGCATTTAGCATTAGGATACATAGCAAAAGACCAAATCTCAACAGATCATCCATTAAGAAAATGCATATCAGGCTGGCTCACAGGCCAACCTAGTGGGAGCATTTACTCAACTGAAGCTCCCTCTTCCAAAGTGACTCCAGCTATGTTAACTCGATGTAATAAGTAGCCAGTACAGTTTGAAGTACTTTGACAAAATGTCTTCTAAGTGGAGAAGACCATTTGGACCATTGTCCATGATGATGGAGAGCCCACATCATCTTCCCTTTCTGGACAGCCATTTCTCTGCCTGTATTGAGAAAGAACTGGCCTAGATTATTTTCCGAGATCTAGTTGCCTTAGTTGGTCCCTCCCCAAACAGATCCAGGACAAAGATTCCAGAGCAATGCAGGCAGGAGTGGTAGGCCCCACTGGTTTGTTCACTAAGGTAGTTAAGTCATTTCTACTGTGAGGGCTTGATGGGCCCTGCCTGAGCTAGGGGTTCTGGAAGAAACAGTGTGGCTTGGAGAAGAGAGTAGGTAAGTAGTGGCTTCATGGACCATCAGGTCTTGCACTGGGTCCAGAGGGATAGGATGGATTTCCCAGGACAGATTATTTAGATGTGAGGACAGAATGACTGAATTGGGAGGACACACAGTAGAGTAAGGACAGTGTCTTAGTTAGGGTTTCCCTGCTGTGGACACCATGACCAAGGCAACTTTTATAAGGGCATTTAATTGGAGCTGGCTTATAATTTCAGAGGGTCAGTCCATTATCATCAAGGTGGGAGCATGGCAGCATCCAGGCAGGCATGGTGCAGGAGATGCTGAGCGTTCTACATCTTCATCTGAAGGCTGCTGGGAGAATATTGGCTTCCAGGCAGCTAAGATGAGGGTCTGAAAGCCCATGCCCACAGTGACACACTTCCTCCAACAAGGCCACAGCTACTCTAACAGGGCCACACCTTTTAACTCCCTGGGCTGAGCATATACAAACCATTACAGAGAGGCTAAGTTTGGGATACAAGAGGATGGCTCTACATGAGTTTTACAGAAATAAGATGGGACCAGATCCAGGGTCTAGAAAGCAGTGGGTAGGAATCTGAGGTGAGGACCTGGTGGAGGGTGTGAGGGTTGAGCGCCAGGGTTCTGTGCTATTGGGAGGGACTAGAGCTTGCTGCCAAAAGCCTGTGCAGTGCTTTTGTCTCTGCCCTCAGGATTCAGGCAGCCTTTTATTAAAGACATGGTCTTGCTGTGTAGCCTGGACTACCCTCTGCTGACTCTGTAGTTCAAGACGGCGGCGAACTCCTGCCACAGCCTCTCAAGCTAGGATTGTAAGCATGTGTTACCATGCCTGATCTTTTTTAATTAAAAAAATTCTTTGAGAATTTTTTTTGAGAACTTCATATAATGTATTCTGATCATATATTCGTTACCCAGCTCCTCTCAGATCTATGTGGCAGTCCCTACCGCACAACTTTGTGTTTTCAATAAAACAAAACAAAACAAAACAAAACAAAACCGCTGGGTGGTGGCATGCTCCTGTAATCCCAGCACTCCAGAGGGAGAGGTACTCTGAATTTGAAGCCAGCCTGGTCTACAGAGTGAGTTCCAAGACAGCCAGGGCTACACAGAGAAACCTCTCTCAAAAAATATAAATAACCAAAACCAAACCAACCAAACAAAAGACAAACCAAAACCCACCAAACCAAACCAAAAAACCAACCAATGAACCAACCAAAAAAAAAAAATCAAAACATTGAGTCCAGTTTGATCTAGCCATATATTCTTGGGTGTGTGGGCATTCGATGGAATGGGTCAATCTCCCAAGGGTCTCTTCAGAAAAATTTAGCAATGATTTGGCCAGGCACTTATTGATTGTATAGGTATAGAAATTGTATCATTTTCCACAGGGATTAGTTTCCAAGATAGTGTGGCAAATTAAGGGCAGATAAAATGTGTTGCTTAATTAAAAAAAAAAAAAAAAGGTGTGGGTATGCAGATGCCAAAGGAGGTCAGAAGAGGGGACTCCTGGGCGAGTCACTTAACACGGGTGCTGGGAACAGACCTTAGGTGCCCTGGACACGCAACAGATGCTCTTAACCTCTAAACCATCTCTCCACCCCTTTTTCCTTTCTTTTTCTCTCTTTTATTTCTTTTTCTATTTGTTTTGAGACAGGAATTCACTATGTGGCTTTGGCTGGCATAGAACTCACTAGGTAGTTCAGGCTGGCCTCAAACTCACAGAGACCTGCCTGACTCTGAATGCTGGGATTAAATATGTGTGCCATCATGCCTGGCCACATTTTCTTCTTTATTTTTAAAGATTTACTTGTATTATTTTAATGTGTGCATGCCTCTGTGTGTGTGTGAGCCACAGGCCAGAGGCGTTGGATTCCCTGGAGCTGGACTCACCCTATGTTGGTGCTGGGAACCAAACTCAGGTTCCTTGGAAAGGCTGTCTGTGCTCCTAACTGCTGAGTTGTTTATCATGTTTGCAGTGCCATAGAGGCCCGAGGAAGCATCAGATCCCCCGACACTGGCATTCCAGATGGTTATGAGAAGTCGTGTGTGTCCTGGGAACTGATCCCTGATCCCATGGAAGGTCAGGGAACTGCTCTTAAGTGCCAAGCCATCTCATTCAGCCCCAGGAGTTGCTTCCTTAACTAATGTCCCTGGAATCATTTTGTGAAGTCACCTCCCTTTTCAACGTACCCACTCCAACCTTCTTTTGTTTCTTTTTGGCAATGTTTGGAATAGAACCAGGGCCTCACACTTGGGAGTTTTCCTCTATTAAGCCCTTTGCTTTCTTCACTTTTTGCTTGTATTTTTTTGAGACAGGATTTCATATAATTCAGCTTAGCCTCTAAACCAATTGTGGGCCAGGGTGGACTTGAACTTCCGACCCTCTTGCTCCAGAGAGCTAAGGCTTTGCTTTGTATTTGCACAAGAAAAAAGTCCTTGTCCCTGAACATATTTTGCTTTCATGCCCCTGCTTGAGCCAATTGCTTAAGTCACGGTGATAGAATTGGCCTATCTTACTGCTTGACAGGTCCTGCTCTAGGGTAAGAGCCAAACTTAACCTATCAGCCCCACCTGTCGGAAGACCAGGTACCTTCCTGGAATGTTGGGAGTTGTAGTTCTTGGAAAATAACAAAGCCACATGGGCAATACCCTTGATTTTGGCCGAATAGTTTTTGTCCTGGAAAAGCCCATAGGACGTGTGTCTTACTTATTGCCACTCACTGGGAACCAGGGCTAGACCTGAACAGGATCCATTCTTCTGGTCAGTGCTTAGTTAAAACTTGCTTCAAGTTTGTCTCAGAATTGTGGAACTGGTTTTTCTCCTTGTGAATCTCAGAATTAACGCTAGAGTTTCCAAACCACATAGGCTTTCAAATGGAAATCAAGAATCGCTGGGATGGGAGAAATTGAAGCTGATGAAGGAATCACAGTGGCAACAGAAAATCAAAGTCGTGTTGTGGCACTGGGTTGTGTGTTGGGTTCCAGGTGGAAGCCGAGAAAACTCACCTCAGAGACAGAAGCTAAAAAAGAGTTAAAGTGAGTTAAAAACCTCACTTCAGAGACAGAAGTTAAAAACGAAAGCTTTATTTTCTGAGCACTCAGGGAGGTGGCCAGTTCTGGGTCTGAACCTTGGCCCTGGAAGAGGGTGGTGGGGGAATTGCAGTGTTATCCAATTGTATTTTTGACATTATGGGTTAAGCAAGGGAATATCTGTTGGAGACTATATCCACAGCACTTGGTTTCAAGGTCCTTAATTTAGCTTTTGCAGTCAGGTCTCCTTCTGGACTTTGGCCTGGAGGCTTAGAATGATAAGCAAACAAAGGAGTGGGCAAGCTGCATGCAGCCAAGTAGGGCATAGCAGGGGCTGGTTGTATAGTTTTATAACTCATGCACCTTGGTCTAGATAACAGCAATTTCTATATTCTTTCCTGGTTAACAGACAACTAAGAAAACGCTTGGAAAAGTGGGGTAGTGTTCATTTCTAGGCCTGGGAATATGAACTTGTTTGGTCATCCAAGCAAGATAAGGAAGTTGTCCTTAAGATGGCTGGACTCAGAACAACTGTCTCCTTGCAAGTTGTCCTTGAGATGGCTGGACTCAGACAACTGTTTCTAGCAGAAGCTGTTTAGCTACAGGGAAGTCCCCAAGTCCCCTAGGGCCTGGAACCATGAATTTAGTTTCTCCCTGTTATTAAATGGAGTCTGGAAACAAAATGGTAGGACTTAGGATAAGTTCCTTTTTCTTGTTTCTAACAGGAACGAAACCTTGCCTGGTGTGAACACGAACTTGGAGTCATCCTGAGCAATGCAGAAGTAAAAGGTCAAACACAAAGAAAAAAATGTGATGTGTCTCATCCCCTCAGCTGCTACCAAGCAGAACAGACCTAGTGCAGGGCCTCTGGCCCAGGCAGGACACACTTCCTGCTCTGAGGTAGCACCTGCAGCCACCTATGCCACCTGTCCCAGTCACACAACAAATTTCTTCCCCTCCCCTGCTCTCTCCTTCACTCTTCTTGCCTTTCATTTCCTTGTCCCCCCCTCCACACACCTCCCCTCCCCTCTCCTCTTTCCCTTCTATCTTTTTGTTTCCTTTCTCCTCCTAAGGCAGGCAAACTGTTGATACCAGCAGCTTCCTAGAGGAGGATGGAAGAGAGAAAGGAAAAAACAATGTCATTTAGGTTGGCATGGAGGTCAGCCACAGGCTGGCTAAGGAAGCTGATGGTGGGAAGGAAGCTTTAAAGAGAGAGAGAGTGAGGGTGCCCAAGGTTTTACAGAAAACATGATTAGAAGAGAGATAGAGGAAAAAAAATTGAGAAATCATTCAGAAAATTGTGCAGACTTATGACCATTACCTGGTGATATAGTTATTTATTTATTTATTTTTATTTTTTGGTTTTTAATTTATTTTATTTTTTTATTGGTGTACTGGCTATTTTTGTGTCAACTTGACACAGCTGGAGTTATCACAGAGAAAGGAGCTTCAGTTGAGGAAATGCCTCCATGAGATCCAACTGTAAGGCATTTTCTCAATTAGTGATCAAGGGGGAAAGGCCCCTTGTGGGTGGGACCATCCCTGGGCTGGTAGTCTTGGGTTCTATAAGAGAGTAGGCTGAGCAAGCCAGGGGAGGCAAGCCAGTAAAGAACATCCCTCCATGGCCTCTGCATCAGCTCCTGCTTTCTGACCTGCTTGAGTTCCAGTCCTGACTTCCTTTGGTGATGAACAGCAGTATGGAAGTGTAAGCCAAATAAACCCTTTCTTCCCCAACTTGCTTCTTGGTCATGATGTTTGTACAGGAATAGAAACCCTGACTAAGACAAATTGGTACCAGCAGAATGGGGTATTCCTGTGACAACCTGACCATGTTTGGGGGAGGACTGTGGAAGGACTTTGGAACTTTGGGCTTGAATATCCATTCGTTGCTAAGAGCTCTGTCAGATGTTGTGTAGGAGCTTGGAAGATAATGCTGAGAACAGTGCAGAAGATGGAGGCCTGGTTTGTGAAATTTCAGGGGGAAAATTAAAGACTCTCTTCAGGGCCATTGCTGTTTTTATTGTGAAGATTTTGTAGTTCTGGTTAGCTGGGGCTGAAGAATCAGCTGTGATTAACAAGATACCAGAACTACTAAAGCAAAAACTTTGCATTACTGGGACTATTGATGCTGGTTAGCTGGAGCTAAGAAATTAGCGGTGATTAAGAAGAGACCAGCATCGTTGAGGTGACATCTTCTGGGAAGTGTTTTCTGAAAGCACAAAGAGGCTGTGTTCCAGAGATAGGCAAGGTTGTACTCCTTCTGCAGTGGGACTTGGTAATGTGTAAGGGTCACCCAGGTGGTACTGGTTTTGAAGGCATGAAGGGGTCACACAGCAGCTCAGGCTCGGCACTGTGAGAGGCCATGGAAGGCCATTGGTGAAGGTGCAGCCCCAGTTGTAATTGAAGGCCCAGGACTGAAGGGGTCATGCAGTGTTTTGGAGATTCCAGTACCACGAGATGACCACCAAGAGCAGCAGCAGCAGTGGAGTACAGGCATCTGGAGCCCAGAGGACGACGTGTGTGCTACAAAGGGCATGGCTGGAGAAGTGACCCAAGCCCTTGGAGGAGCCCAGAAGATCGTGAGTTGGATCCCAGACGTTGGACGGTTGGAGATTGATTTTTGCTTTGATTGTGACTGTGCCCTGATATTTTCCCTCTCGAAGGAAGAAACTGTTTTAGTGGAGCCCACAGTTAAGAGACTTTGGATTTTAAAAGAGATGGATATTTTAAAGAGATTGAAATTTTAAGAATATGTAAAGACTGTGGGACTTTTAAAGTTATTTAGATCTTGGGGATGAATAAGAATGTAAGGGTTGAGGCTTACTAGTGATGTGTTTGTGTGTCAAGTTGACAAGGGGTCAATTGTACTGGCTATTTTTGTGTCAACTTGACACAGCTGGAGTTATCACAGAGAAAGGAGCTTCAGTTGAGGAAATGCCTCCATGAGATCCAACTGTAAGGCATTTTCTCAATTAGTGATCAAGGGGGAAAGGCCCCTTGTGGGTGGGACCATCCCTGGGCTGGTAGTCTTGGGTTCTATAAGAGAGTAGGCTGAGCAAGCCAGGGGAGGCAAGCCAGTAAAGAACATCCCTCCATGGCCTCTGCATCAGCTCCTGCTTTCTGACCTGCTTGAGTTCCAGTCCTGACTTCCTTTGGTGATGAACAGCAGTATGGAAGTGTAAGCCGAATAAACCCTTTCTTCCCCAACTTGCTTCTTGGTCATGATGTTTGTACAGGAATAGAAACCCTGACTAAGACAATTGGGTATTTCATTTACATTTCCAATGCTATCCCTAAAGTCCCCCACATGCTCCCCCACCCACTCCCCCACCCACTCACTCCCACTTCTTGGCCCTGTCGTTCCCCTGTACTGGGGCATATAAAGTTGGCTGGCTGTGAACTTGCTATGTAGCTGAGGCTGTCCTTGAACTTCTGAACTTCCTGTTTCTATCTACGAAGTTTAAGGATTGCAGGATTACGCTACAACACCCAATTTATGCTCTCTCTTGTCAGAAAAAAAAAAAAAGACCCAACAACAAAAAAACCCCAATCCAAACCAAACTAAACCACAATCCTCACCTCTAGAGGGTTAAGAGATAGTTTATTCTGAAGCCAAATATGAGTTATCATGGCCTGGGAACACGTATTTAGGCTATTCCAAATTCTGTGTTCCAACATGGAAATACTTTTTTTTTTTTTTTTTGGTTTTTCGAGACAGGGTTTCTCTTTATAGCTCTGGCTGTCCTGGAGCTCACTTTGTAGACCAGGCTGGCCTCGAACTCAGAAATCCGCCTGCCTCTGCCTCCCGAGTGCTGGGATTAAAGGCGTGCGCCACCACGCCCGGCGGAAATACTTTTATGAAGTTTTTATAGAAACAAAACAAAAAAAAAATCAAACAGAAATCAAGATACTTTAAAACTGTATTGGTGGAAACATTAAGTAGGAGGGTTAAAGAACGGCAGGGAGACCTGCTATTGGCCTCAGATGCTTGCTGATGACATTGTTAGCTTTTTGATTGGTGGAAAGTAGGATTTTTTTTTTTTAAGTTACTTGATTCTAAAACATTTTATCTGTTAGTCACAGGGTGTTAGGTCAGACACAGAGGTGGGGAATGAGTGGCTATTTAGGGGACTAAGGATAGACCAGGGTAAATTATAATTGAGCTGTGGAGCTGTAATATATAAATCTCTCTATAATCATTGAAATTCTAGTCAGATTCTTTCTGGGAACCTTCCCTTTCTCTCTCTTCCTCTTCTGCCCCCCTCTTTTCAACAAACTCTTGGTGTGCGAATGAAAATGAGGACAGGACTACTCCTAGTCGTGCTTGTGGATGAGGAGAAGGCTTTTAGTATAGATATGAGGGAGAGCATAGCCAGAACATGGCTGGCAAACTAGACCAGGCTATGAGAGGAATTGTGGGAAGAGAAGAGAGAATGAGCACAGGAAGCACGTCGGAACCAAGAGAGCACGCAGCTAAAATGGCAGATGGAAGCAGGAACCAGAAGCTGGGGGAAGAGAAGCCAGGTGCTAGCCTCTGCACTGGAGAGATCTAGGTAGGGGTGAGGGGAGAAGTGCTAAGAGGAGTTGCTACAGGATATTGGGTCACACTGTGAACCCTGAGATTGTGGGAGTTCCTGAAAAACAAACAAACAAACCAATTTCTAGTTGTGGTGTGGCTGAGCCCTTAGCACACATCTTTAATCCCAAACAATGAAGATAAAGTTAGTTGGTAGCAGGAAGCAGCCATGTTTGAAAGTGATGTTAAATTGAGTGCCAGATAAGTGACAAATCAGAGAAAATCTGACAAAGTAGGATTGCCCAACTCTCATGAGAGAGAGAGAGAGAGAGAGAGAGGGGGGGGGGAAGCTACTTGAGGGGCTGTGCAGAGAGAGGAAGAAGGCAGTTTTACTGGGAGAGACAGGTTTCAGAGAACAAGCTAGACACAGGTGATGACAGAACAAGCCAGAGAACGACAAGGAGCCAGAAGGTTAGAACATATTGGTTTCTCTGTCAATTTCATGGCCTTTAAAATAACTACTAATTGTTGTTACATGTATATGTATATACTCTTTAGTATAACCTGCTCAGTTTGTATGACGTTGCTTGTGTGCATGTTTTCAGAGCTGACCATTTGGTATTGGAAGACTATGTCTCTGATTTTAGCATTCCTTAGTTGCCTGTAGATCTTTGTGTAGTGTTGAGGCCTCGTGTCTTGCACACTGTTGTCCTTGTTCATCCCATGAGTAGGTAGTCATTTAGTGAGACCGTTATGGGTGTAGCTTCTGACTTTCATTAGAGATATAATCTCACAGCAAACTCCCAGATCCTCTGGCTCTTACAATCTTTCTGTCTCCTCTTCATCAAAGAGAGATGTGGGAGTTGTTTTGTAGATGTATCTTTGGGACTATGTTGTGTGTAATTTAAAACACACACACACACACACACACACCTGCCTTTTTAGGAGCTCTGCCCGTGCTCCCAGCTAGGCTTTGAGATCAGCTGCTGCCACTCTGCCAACAGCCAGCTGGCAGTTTTTTTTCCCCTGGGAGCTTCAATCCCTCCCCGAGTCCCTTACGGATAGCTTCACCAAGCCTCCAACAACTGCCCAATCTACCCTCTTTCTCCTCCTGCCCACCTTAGCCTCGTGGATGGAAAACACTAGACAGTTTTATTATTTTAAAACTAGCCAGATAACTCAATGGCTGGGCGAAGAATTTCTCAACAATTTTATCAACTAGCTCCCTCTATCCTCCTTGGCCCCCTCTCGTGGCGGAGTCTACAAACTCTAGGTGCCCCAAGACCTACATGACTGTAGCTTCCACCACACTCCAAAGCCTGGTCTGAATCCTCTCCCTCTGCATCCCTTCTCTTCCTCCTGGGACCTGGAAGTCCAACCTTTTCCCCTTTGCCCAACAGTTGGCTTCTACCTCCTTTATTGGCACAATTAAGGACCTATTAGGAAATCAACACCTCCCTCTATAGGACTGGGGTGCATAACTCTGCATTTTGATTGGTTGTGGTTCTCTGTAATGCTCTCCATATGTTGTAAGTACAAGTTTCCTTGATGAGGGGATAAGACTGCAATTATCTGTGAGTATAAGGACAAATGTTTAGATTGTAGTTGGTGATTATGTTGGTTTAGTAAAGATATTGCAGGTTCTCCAAGGCCCATGATGTCACTAGCACTGAGTAGCTGGCTAGGTTTCCAGTACCAGGTATGGTCTCCCTTTCATTGAGAGGGTCTTAAGTCCAGCTACAGAGTGGTTGGCTAACTCCAAGGTATGTGTGCCACTACTAGACTACACCTTAGTGTTATCTTGCCATGTTGGTCATTGTTGTAGTTCATAGGCTGGGTAGGACTATTGGCTGCCTCCCTCCTTTGTAAGTTTATGTGGTGCCCTCAAGGACCATGAAAGCTATTCCTCAGGGAGGGGTGTTCCAGCCAGAGACGGCAGCCATGTTTCTAACATACATGATGTCTTCAGTAACAGGGCCTTACCTTCTACCTCTGGGGGAGGGGCAACGAAAGGCAACAGCAATAGGCTGCATATTTTGTGACTCTTGGACAGCCCTGACCAAGAACTCAAAAGAAGGCTTCTCATTTCTGGCCTTGGATTTTTTTTTTTTTGGTTTTTCGAGACAGGGTTTCTCTGTATAGCCCTGGCTGTCCTGGAACTCACTTTGTAGACCAGGCTGGCCTCGAACTCAGAAATCCGCCTGCCTCTGCCTCCTGAGTGCTGGGATTAAAGGCGTGCGCCACCACGCCCGGCTGGCCTTGGAATTTTTGTTAGGTAGCCTTTGGCTCTTGAGGGGAACATTGTCTGCCCAATTGAGAAAAGCTTGTTTGAAGTACAGATGTATATTTGTACACAGAATTACATATATTATAAGTTAATAGTATGAATTATACTATTGCTCTTTTCATACTATGACATTTTTATAACTAATAATTTTCAGGTTCCTTATTGTTATTTTCTCCTCTTACCTCTTCCTTTTATATTTACCTCCATCTCCCCTCCCTAAAGAGCCCTCCATTCCGTTTTCCTGATTAGATTCCTTGTACCTTGCTATTCCCTTCTGTCTTGCCTCCTTATGCCATGTTCCTGAAATGGTCCCTTTTTATCTTCTTATTCTGGGATACGTATGTGCATTTGGGGATTTGGAGCCAGGAGTCTCTGATGAGAGAGAACACGTGACATTTATCTCTCTGGGTCGGGGTTACCTCATTAAATAGGATCTTTTCTAGTGCCATCCATGTATCTTCAAAGTTCATAATTTCATGTTTATAGCTGAATAGTTTTCCATAGTGTATATTAGATGAAAAAAGAAATAAAAAGGAAAGGAAGGACATGACTGCTCCTAGGTATGGTGGTGGAGAAAGTTTATTATAGATATGTAGGAGAGCAGAGCCAGAGGCAGGGACATCTGGGAGAGTTCTGAGTGACCATGATCCTGAACTATGAGGGGAGAGGAGGAAGGGAAGGGAGAGAGGGGAACTGAGTACAGCATCAAAGAGGCCAAGGTACAAAAGGAGCAAAGAGAGATGCATAACCAAAATGTGTGGATTATATAGGGAAGAGACTCTGGGGAGGGGCAGCCGAGACCCTGAGCTGGAAAGTTCAAGGTCAGGGCGGGTGTGGCAGCCATACCCTGTAACAGGTAGAGACTGAGGGATGCTGGGAGACTCTGTCGGCCAGGTCTGCTTCAATATGTTAGATAGGCATCCTGGCTTTGGCACATAACATATATGTACTCCATTTTAATGATCTGTTCATTGCTTAAAGGACATTTAGATTATTTCTGTTTCCTAGTTACCATGAATAGAGCAGTGATGAACACAGTTGAGCAAGTATCTGTGTGTTTCTTATATAGCTGTGCCCTTCCTTAGTTTTTTTTTTTTTTTTTTCCTATGATTTTGTGTTGTCTGTACAAATGACTTGGGATTCTTCCCCCTCATAGATACCTGTAGTTGGACGGTTTGGTTTTCACAGTGTCCCACATTCCTGTGTGTTCCTTTCCTGTGTTTAATTTTTCGTCACATCTTGCTTATTGGCTTTGAGTCTTGATGTTCTGTCTTCTGCTTGGATCATCTGACTTATAAGGCTCCCCTTCGGGTTTTCCAGTTGGGCCACTAGATTTTTCAACTCCATCTTCATTTCAGCTCAAGTTCCTCTCCAGTGCTTCTAACTCCTTACTGAGTTCCACTCTCAAGTCCTGGGCTGTGTGATTTCTGTTGCCCTTCTGCTTGCAGTATCCTGGGTACCACTCAAGTTCATTTTCCTCAGGTCCTCTCCTCTTGCTTTCATTGAGCTGTTTCTTTGTGTCTCCTTTAAACTCCTTGAATTCGTTGATGAAGTCTATGTTTGTTCTCTTAAATTCTGTATTCTGAGGTTCATCTAGGAAACTCAATGGCAAATGTTTTTACAGTTCTGGTGGGTTTTGGAGCAAAGATACTGGCTTGATCTTTCATATTGTTGGTAGTTTTTGCAATGAGATCTGGGCATTTAGGCTTCCTTTTAAAATTCTGAGTCAGCCGGGCATGGTGGCGCACGCCTTTAATCCCAGCACTCAGGAGGCAGAGGCAGGTGGATTTCTGGGTTAGAGGCCAGCCTGGTCTACAGAGTGAGTTCCAGGACAGCCAGGGCTATACAGAGAAACCCTGTCTCGAAAAACCAAAAAAATGTGTGCATTACTATACCTGACACTTTCAACTTTTTATAAAAGATTTATGTGTATCTTCTTGTCTTGTTTCTTAAGACAGGGACTTCACATGTAGCATTCATAGTGTGCTCCCTAACACGCCATCTCCCTGAATTATCACAACCACCACAATATATTAATAACAAAATTTCCCTGTTTCTGACATAAGAACTAGGAGGTCCAGACAGTAATGTTACCAAGGCCTATACTGACAGGATGGAAGACATATCTTAGCAGTTAAGAGCACTAGCTACTCTTCCAGAGGAGTGGGATTCAGTTCCCAGCACTCATATCGTGGCTCTTTCTGAGGACCCAACACATTCTTCTGCTCTCCTCCAGCACCAGGCCCAGTTGTGGCATATAGCCATACATGCTGGCAAAACACCCACATACATAAAAAGATACAATTAAAAAAATCACATACTTATAGAACTAGGGTTTAACATCTCCTCCCCAGTTTGGCTCATATTCTGTGTTATTTACTGCTGTATGACTGTGACCAAAATATCATCTGACTTCTGGCTCCTGGTTTCAGAGCATCTCAGTGTATTATTTGCAGGGAAGGCAAGGTAATGAGCAGCAGAGAGTGAAGCAGAGGCTGCTCAGATCACAGAGAAACAGGAAATGGAGCCCGGTCTGTCCTCAAACTCTTGATTTCCTGTCTCAGCCTTCCAAGTACTGGGATCATAGGTGTATAGCTTTATGTTTGTCATCCTCTGTGATTTAGAAGATAAAGACCATGAGGAGCTTTGGCTGTTTGTATAAATAACAAACCATTCGAACCTAAGAATGATCTGGCACATCTTTACTGGTCAAATCATTCAGCTCTCAATGGTGTGCGGCGGCCTTGCTTTATGTGCCGATCCACGTGTGCGGCGGACTTGCTTTATGTGCCGATCCACAGAAAGTGACTGAGAAGGTAGGTCAGATTGTTAGTGACTGGCGATGAAACAAGTCACGCCAGTGAGGGGTTGAATTATTTGGCCAGTAAAGATGTACATGTGAACACACACCTACAAATACATCTATGAACACACACATGTACACATACATATGAACTGCCAGTACTTGGGAGACAGAAGTGTGTAGATCTCTGGGAGTTTGAGGCCAGCCTGATTTTAGATTGTGAGTTCCAGGACACCTGGGGCTACATAGTGAGACCCTGTCTCAAATCAACTACAACAACAATTACAACTATAACACTACTACTACTACAACTATTACCTCTACTGTAATTGCTGTAACTACTACTACAATTACCTTTACTACTATAACAAACTACAACAACAACAACAACAACAACAACATTTACTACTACGACGACTTCTACAAAAAGAGGTAAAAGGACTAAACTCTGAGCTCTTCTACTGGGAAAGAAAGAATTGGACAAAGAAACCGAGAAGGTAGCAGAGACAGCACTGTGGGGTTTCAGTTGGCAACTAAACAAATTAGTTACAGAAAGTCGTGAGGAAGTGTCAAAGGGGCTGAATCACTAAAGATAAGGACAAGGAACTGAAGGTGGCAGTAAGCCACATTGGCTTAGTGATCTCTGAAACTGTTTCGGTAGGGAAGGGGCTAGGATGGGGTTCACATGCTTGGAAGGAGTTTTAGGGCTAAAAACACACAGCGGATATAGACAACTGCTTTGGAGAAGTTTTGCAAAATGGAAGTGAAACCAGGGCAGTGGTTGATGAGGGAGGTAGGGTCAGATATGGGCTTCTTGCTTCTCTTTGGGAGAAATGTGCTATTCTTGATGGTAGTGTCAGGTCTCCCTTTTCTTTTCTTCATAAAAGTTTGATACATTCATTTATATTTTATTTGTTTGTCTCTCTGTGTGTATGTGTGTATGTGTGTATGTGTATATGTGTGTGTACATGTGCGTATATGTGTATGTATATATGTGTATATGTGTGTGTATGTATGTGTATGTATGTATGCCTACTTGTGCTGAGATATATGTATTTGTGTCTATCTATCTGTCTGTCTGTCTATCAGGGTAGAAGGACAACTCTGAGAGTCCGTTATCTCTTTCAGCCATGAGGATTGCACTGAGGATGTTAGGCTTCTCCCCACTAAACCATCTTGCTGGGTTTTCTTTTTCCCCATTTTTTTTTCAGCAGATTTTCTGTATCCCAGGCTGGCCTTTATATGAGTGGTGTAGCCAAGGATGACCTCGAACTTCTGACCCTCTGTCCTCATCTCCAGAGTGCTGGGATGGTTGGTGTGTGTGTGCTACCACACCTAGCTGTAATTCCTTCTTTTCCCTTTCTTTTAGATTGATTTATTATTTTAGTTATTTATTTGTTGTTATTATTGTTATTATTTTAGGTTTTCTACGTAGCCCTGGCTGTCCTGGAGTTCACTCTGTAGACTAGGCTGGCCTCAAACTCACAGAGATCCACTTGCCTCTGCCTCCTCAGTGATGGAATTGAAGGCATGAGTCCCCATGCCCATCCTATTTTTCCTTCCTTCCTCCCTCCCTCCCTCCCTCCCTCCCTCCCTCCCTCCCTCCCTCCCTCTCTCTCTCTCTTTCTCCCTCCCTCCCTCTCTCTCCTCCCCCCCCCTTAGAAAGCAATGATGCTTATTTATCATCATACATTGAGTTTTTTTTTCCACTTCCCTTTCTCCCTCTTGCTCTGGCCCCTGCTTGCTCCGGCCCCAACTCCCTCCAGCCCCATTTGCTGGGTGGTTGTGAGCCACCATGTGGTTGCTGGGATTTGAACTCATGACCTCCAGGAGAGCAGCTGAGCCATCTCACCAACCCCATCCCATTTTTCTTATTTTACATTGTGTTACATGTGTGTCTTCATGTGGGTGTGTGCATATGAGTGCACACACCTGTGGAAGTCAGACCAAGCTGGGGGCCTCTGCAACATCAGTCTGCGCTCTCAACTTCTGAGCTGTCTTCAGCTGTTTTTCTTTCCTTTCTTTTTCTTATCTTCCTTCCTCCCCCCCCCCCCCTTTTGAAAGAAGCTCTGGCAAGTTTTATAGCAAAAGAGCTTCCTTGGTTCACTGTTTCTCAGTCTGCTCTGATGTGTTTTTAATGGAAGAAAGAAATAAAAAGGAAAGCACATGACTGTTCCTGGGTTTGGTGGAGGAGGGGAGCATACATGGTTTGTTGTATACATGAGGGGAGCATAGCCAGAGGCAGGGACGTCTGGGAGAGTCCAGAGAACATCACCAGACTGAGCTGGACTGTGTGTGTGTGTTTGTGTGTGTGTGTGTGTGTGTGTGTGTGTGTGTGTGTAAGGGGTTGGAGAGAGAAGGGGATCAAATATGGCAGCCAAGAGTGCAAGGACACAAAAGGGGCAGGTAACCAAAATGGCTGGGTCATATAGGGAAGAGCCTCTGGGGGAAGGGCAGCTCAGGGCAGGTCCTTGGACCAAAACATGGCCCACGGCAACATCCAGGTCCATGGGCATCAACACTGCCCTGGAGCTTCATCTTACCCTGGGGCAACAGTATGGACCATTGATACCAGCATGGCCTCCAGGGGAAGTACAGATTATACTGTACAGATGAGGAGGTCCACTCCAGGAAATGAATCATTCTCAGACATCCTGTTGTTGTGCAGAGCCAGAGTGATTGTGTGGCTGGGCAGTGTGTTAGGGAGGCAGTCTGCGCAAGCCCCAGGCTGCTGCATGCCACCCTGCTGACCCTACTGGGTAACAACACGCCCCTCCATTGACCACACCCTTCTCCCACAGCTGTCACAGCTGTGGCCTCCCTTGTTCCGCCTCTCTCCACCTCGCATGCACTGTTCTGTTACTCCATCTTTTCCCCCTCTCAGCACCTATCCATTCATTGTAGTGACGTTGGAAGCTGCACTGTGTCACACAGTATTTTTTTTTCCCCCAAACAGCTTTATGTGCAAGTGCTCATTGCAGTGAGTTATTGATCTGGTTCAAGGTTTCTGGTTTCTGACACACCATCAGTACTGGACCATCACTGAGACTCCTCTCAAGTATCCTGCTGTTGACTGCTATGGTCAACAGCACCTGCTATGGTGGCTCCCTTCCCCCCACCCCTAGAATAGCTGTTGCCATTTTGTTCCATGCTTGCTAGATATTTCATATTGCTGCTATAGAATACCTGCCAGTCACTGACACAGAGAAGTGATTTGGCTCAACGACATGCTGACCACATTCCTTGTTTTTTTTTTTTTTCTTCTATATGTTCTGAATGTTCTGTATGAAGTTTGCTAATCTTAAGAAATTCCGCAAAGCTTTACGGAGGACCCATCAAATCAAAGGTCAATATGAATTGTTAACGTCTAAATTATCTTGAGTCAGAGCTGACCACTGGGCGGCCCTCCCTGCACCTACACGTGAGCTCACTGTGTTTTTTGTGGCTGACACTGAAGAATGCTACTAATAAGCCAAAAAGTTATGATTATAATATTCATGCTCTGTTATCTCAAAGTTCTGAAATCAGCTTAAAGGTTAGCTGATAATACTCTGTCTATTAAGCCAACTGATCCTCTCCTTGCCCTTTAAACCTGGTTGTTAAGGTTTGAACCTGGTTTTTCTTATAAAAAGTCTACTCTGAGAGCAGACTATTACTGTAATTAGGTTCCTGAGTCTCTTTATTTTGTGGTCCTGGATGTCCCGTATTAAGGTGTGTGTTCAATAAACTATTCTTGCTTAACTGAGGTCAATGTTTGTTTGGTTTGACTGGTGATTCCTGAACATTGCCTAGAGTCAGAGCGATCCGAGATCTGCTTCTGCAGGACCAGGTTTGTCACACGATCCAGCAGCTCATGGGTGGAGTGGATGTTGGGGTGGACCATCTCAAAGCACTGGATCTGGGCCTGGATGGTAGCTGAGTTGGTCAGCCCCCGCTTCAGCAGGCCTATGGGATCTGCCTCATAAAATTGTTTTTGTTGCTACTGTTATGGATCATAATGTAAATATCTGTGTTTTCTGATGGTCTTAGGGGACCCCTGTGAAAGAGTCATTGATCCCTAACAGGGGTCATGACCCACAGGTTGAGGATGGCTGCTCTAGCTCCTCAGGGATCCTTCTCCCATCAGTGGTGGCATGTTAACAGCCCTAGTCTTATACAAGTCTCATGCAGGCGGCCATTGCTGTTGGGAGTTCCTGGAAGCAACAGCCGTGTCCCATCTAGAAGAGAATGTAAAACATATTTGACTCTGCTAGGAAGATCCCCTTGGTCTTTGTCTTGCACGGTTTCTGCTGTCGTTTCCATTCCCTTGGGATAGGCATTATTTTCTTTTTGTATTTGTGTGCTTTGTGCTTTTCGTTGTTAAAGCTGACCGTTGGCATCCGGTAATAAAACAACTGTGGACGTCAGGTTCTTCTGTTTCTCTGGCTTTGCTGGTGTTTTTGGCTTTGTTTAATGTGGTTTCTTAAAAAAAAAAAGTTAAGGAATTTATTGATTTTATTTTATGACTAGGAGTGTTTTGCCTGCATGAATGTGGAGGTCAGAAGAGGGCGTGGGTCCCCTGGAATTGGAGTTTCAGATAGTTGTGAGCCACCATGTGGGTACTGGGAACTGAGCCTGGGTCCTTCTGCAAGGGCAGCAAGTGCCCCTAACCACTGAGCAATCCTCTCTAATCCCGGATGCAGCTTCTTGTGAATGTCATAATCCTTAAATGTTTGATTCCCAAAAGGGGGAGAGAGGGTCAGCTTCACGGCTCAGCAGGGGAAGGCTCTTGTCTGGTAATCTTGAGTTCAATTCCTGGAGTTTTCACAAGGCAGAAGGCGACAAGTTATGCCCTGGCCTTCACACATGAGCCTTTGCAAGTTGTATGTACCCCTCCTCTAAACAAACACATGCATGTAATTAAAGAGGAAGGGCATGGGGTGGGGGCGGAGAAGGGAAACACTTGTGGAGCTTTAAATCTCCTGATAGTTGCTTCAGCCAGCAGGGAAAAGGCACCCGATGCGGTCCTGGGGTAAGTTCCTGCTTCTGCCTGCAGCTGTAAGCTCAGCTCCACTTTTCGGGCTTACTTCTGATTCTAGCTTCTGTAAGCTGTAATCTACTTTGGGCATGCACCCACAGCTGCCTGCCATGGGCGTGTGTGGTGGAGTCCATATCTGCTGCAGGGTTCAAAGCTGACATTGATCCAAATGAATCTCAATTTACAACCTACACTTTCTCCTGGAAGTTATAAGCTATGGTGGTTAATACTGTCCACTGGACAGGATCTAGCATCACTTGGGAGACAAGTCTATGTGCATGTCTGTGGCGGGGTTTAGGGATTGGATCAACAGTCCATAGGCTTGGGTCCTGGGCCTATGAGGCCCTACCCCTCCGGAAGGGGTGGAAGGGACAACTGCAGTTAGCAGCTGAAGAGAAGGAGTTGTCTTTTCTTCATTGGTGTAGCCGCAGATCAGCTGCCCTTGCTCCACTAACTTTCCTCATTGCTATAACAAAATGCCTGACAAAGCAATGGAAGGAACGAAGGGTTTGTTTTGTTCACAGGGTACAGTGAACTGTGTTGGGGAAGGGGTTGTGGCAGGGCAGGAGGTGAGTGGTCAGGTCACGCCCTGGTCAGGAAGCTGAGAGAGGCAGATGCAGACACTCAGCTCACCCCACCCTTCTCGCTTCACATTTTCATTTTTATTTTTGTATAGTGTTTGACAAGTTTAGTCATTTTTCACCCATTATTCTTGGGCCTCACCCCCTTCCTCTCCCACTGGAGACCTTCTCTTCAGGTCTCCCTCCTACTTTCATCTCTTTCTTTTGTTGGTCTCTAAGACTGCCAAAACTTGGGCATGAGGTTATCCTTTGCATTGACCTCAGAGCTCCAAAATAGTTACACTGGATAGATGATGCCCCACAGTTCCCGAATAGGGATGCTTTCAATCAGTCTATGCCCAGACTTTTCTCTCTTGGTTAATTTTTATTGGATGTTGTCTTAGTCACTTTCCATTGCTGCGAAGAGACACCATGACCAAGGCAGCTCTTATGAAAGAAATCATTTCATTGGAGGCTGGCTTACAGTTTCAGAGGGTTAGTTCATTATCATCATGGGGTGGGGCATGGTGGCAGGCAGGCAGACATGGTGTGGGAGAAGTATCTGAGAGCTACATTGTGATCTAAAGGCAGCAGGCAACAGGCAGCAGCAGCGGGAGAGAGAGAAAGAGAGAGAGAGAGAGAGACAGAGAGAGAGAGAGAGAGAGACAGAGACAGAGACAGAGACAGAGACAGAGCTAGAGCTAGACAGAGAGACAGAGAGACAGAGAGGCTGAGGAGGGGACTGGGTTTGTGTGGGCTTGTGAAACCTCAAAGTCCACCCTTAGCAAAACACCTCCTAGTCCTTCCTTGATAGCGCATCATCAGCTGGGGACTAAGCATACAAATATTTAAGTCTATGGTGGCCAAACTTGTTCAAACCATTACAAATGTCTGTTATGAACCAGGCATAATCTGCACTGGAGAGACACTGAAGAACACTCAAGAACCTCCTGTCATGGAGCTTAGAGTCCACTAGGGAGTCAGGTAACAGACAATGACAATATTCTGCAACCTCAGGTAGTAAGTACCAGGAAAAAAAAAAAAAAAAACCATACTTGTGGCAGATGCCCATCCATGTCCCTGCAGCCTGTGGCACTCCCATGCAAGGTGGCCTTGCAAGAGAACCATCACCCACTTACCTGAGGGGACTCTGCAACTACTGGAGCCTGCTCTACTTGGGTAAGGGCAGACCCGGCCCGAGTGTGGAGGAGTTCCCACCAATAATTCTTCAATCAATAGCTAATGTGGGTTAAGCATACGTGTCTAGATTCCTTGTCTCTTCACCAGGCAACCAATGTTGCCCAGAGTGCCCTAGTTCTTACACACATCCTCACTTTTCCATGTCGCCTTCCAAACATGTTACTTGTACTTGTTAGATGCTCAGCCATGGGGAAGAAAAAAAGAAAGAATGGGCATGGGGGGTGGTGGTGGTGGAGTACAGTCAGGAACCAAAGAGCAACAACAGTAACAACCCACCACGGCAATACTAACCCTCTACAACAGTAACAACCACACAGTGTGGGGTGGTGGGCTGTAAGAGGAAGCCTGGTAAGGCTGAGCTAAGGTTTAAAGCCCTGGAGACCCTGAAGGAACTGTAGGATCCTTGCCTGCTCCCAGAACCAGGCCCCTGTCACGTAGCCATAGCTCCCTGCCCCTGTAGAGAGGTCTGTGGCCATCGGTCACATAGGGACAGCACCCCAAGCCCTCCCACATGTAGATAAGGTATCCCCAAGCTCTCAGACCAGGCCGATAGGAAACACCTACTGTCAGACCCTGACCCACCCCAAAACTGTATATAAAGATCCTATCCAGAAGGAATAAAGGTGTGTGAGAATTACTCTGTCAGCTGAGAGCTTCTGTCATAGGAGCTGTAACACTGAAGCCAGGGAAGAGACCTGCTCTCCCAAAACGCCACCAGAAGCTATCTATCCCCTTCCCCTGGCACCCCTCACTGGCTAGTCAGCTCAACCCAGTCTGACTCAGTGCAGAGCGACCAGTGACCAGTGCGGTGTCTTGGGGCAACAGAAGCAGAAGCAGCAGCCATGGAGGCAGCTGCAGCAGCAGAGGCACTCTTCCCCCCCACCCCACTTGAGTTCGCTCCCCTTTGCCTGAACCCTTGCACCTGGCTAGGCTAGAGATCTCTGTGGAAAGCCTCCAGTACACACCACAACAATAACCCACTACAAAATAACAGTGAACCCACCACAGCAGTAATAACCACCACAATTAAGTGCTGTGCTAAGCTGTTACGTTTTGGACTGGTTTACAATGAAGTGACTGTTAACTGCCTTGTGTTCGTAACTCACTATCTTGGAGATGACAATGTTTATTCATTTATATTTAATTTTTGTTTTCAAAAGAATATTATTTATTCTTTGAATTTTTTATACATTCACACAACGTATTTTGTGATCAAAATATCTATCTACCATCACTGCCCTGGAACTCTCTCCCTGTCTCTTACTGTGCTGGCTAGTTTTAGGTTAGCTTGACACAAGCTAGGGGCATCTGAAAGAGGAAACCTCTACTGAGGAAATGGCTCCATAAGACCTGGCTGTAAGGCATTTCCTTAATTAGTGATTGATGGGGGAGGGCCCGGCCTACTGTGGGTGGTGCCATCCTGGGCCTGTGGTTCTGGGTTCTTTTTCTTTTTCTTTTTTCGGATTTTTCAAGACAGGATTTCTCTGTGTAGCCCTGGCTGTCCTGGAACTCACTCTGTAGACGAAGCTGGCCTGGAACTCAGAAATCTGCCTGCCTCTGCCTCCCAAGTGCTGGGATTAAAGGCGTGAACCACCACTGCCCAGCTGGTTCTGGGTTCTATGAGAATGCAAGCTGAGTAAGCAGTTCAGGTTCCTGTGCCCTGTCTGAGTTCCTGTTCTGACAAATAAACACTTTCCTCTCAAGCTGATTTTGGTCATGGTATTCATCATAGCAACAGTCCCCCATCTAAGACACCATATTAACTTCATGTCTTTCTTTGCTAGAAATAATCCTGAGTGTTCAATTAGTGCTTTCCATATGAGCATGGGTGTCAGGCCACCCATTGGGAGATATATACATATATACATACATACATTCATACATACATATACCTACACACACACACATATACACACACACACACACATACACACACACACACACATATCTATATCTATATCTATATCTATATCTATATCTATATCTATATCTATATCTATATCTATATCTATATCTATATCTATATCTATATCTATATCTATATCTATCTATCTATCCATATATATACACCTACATATACCTACACACACATATACACACATATATACACACACACATATATATATTGAGGTAATGTCTTAATTTATATCCTAGGCCAATCTTGAATTCATAGTAATCCTCCTGCATCAGCCTCTGAATGCTGAGATCATAGATATGTGTCACATTACATTTTAATTTTTTGGTGTATGTGTATATGTGGTATATGTATGTCTTTGCATGGGTGTCTTCATACATGTGTGTGTGTTCACACACCATGCATGTATATTCATGCTTAGGCCAGAGGTTGGAGTTGTCAGGTGTTTTCCTCTATCATTCTCCACTTAACTTTTTTGAAACAGGGTCTTCACTGAGTGTAGAAGTTCATTGATCAGCTAGACTGGTTGGCCAGTGAGCCGCAGTGAGCCGCAGTCTGTCCTCAGTGCTGCGGTTAAGAGAGGTGTTAACACACTCAGCCTTCACATGGGTTCTGGAGATCCCAACTCCGGCCTTTATACCTGTAGAGCAGGCACTTAACTCACTGAGCTACCTGCTCAGCCTCTGTGTTGCCAGGCTGGGCTGCTCAGCTGGCTGCCTTGCCTCAGGGGTGTGTGGAGCACTGCTGGAGTGCTGCTCGCCCAGGTGAGGCAGAATGAAGTCCCCAGTTGAGGCAAACACTAGAGTCTGGGAGCCCAGTTTGATTCTGAGTGAGTGCCACGAGAGTGCAGAGGGGCTGGGAGAGAGAAGGCCCTCTTGCCTTCTCTAGGCATGGCTCTTTAACACCCCTACCTACCATCCTTAATGAAAAAATGGTCCTTGTTCCAACTGCTTTATTAGATGGCAGATGTGAATGCATACACCTTACTCAGGGTGAGACAGGGATTAAATATCTCTTGTGGGAAGGAATGCCCAGGAAGGGAAGCTCATTGGCTGAACACTGGGGCCTATGTAGATTCCTCATTAGCATGGAGAACTCCAGGGTTTTTATTCTGTATGACTGATTACCATGGCTCTCAGTGGGGTGTCATGGTTATGCATTCCAGAGCAGGTAGAGTTAGGCAGGGAGTTGACCTCACTCCTACCGTTCACATGGGTTCTGGAGATTTAAGGGTTTGAACTCAGTCTTACCAGTTCTTCTGTCTGGTGGCTTGGTCCCACTTGCCCCACATGTGTGTGTGTGTTTGTGTGTGTGTCTGTGTGTGCATGTAATAACTTTGAAACAAAGTATATAGAATTTTATTTATTTATTTTCCAGCAGGTAAACATCTACTTCCGCCGGACTATTGTAAAATATAACTAGGAACAATAGAAAATGTGTCAAGATGAAGAGAAGGAAGCCAGGCCCGGGTGCATGCCTGTAGGTCTATGGCTGGGGAGGCTGAGGCAGGAGGATGACTGAGTCATTGAGCTCAAGATCAGCTTGGACAACACATTGATAATGTAGAGAACAAGGTCCACGAGGTGGCGGGTAAAGGTGCTTTGTCACCAAGCCTGAGGACCTGACCTTGATCCCTGAGACCTGCATGGTGGAAGAAGAAAACTGACCCCAGCAAGCTGTGCTCTGACCTTCATACTTACACAGATGAAACCCACAAGCATTCACACACACACACACACACACACACACACACACACCCCAAATAAATAAGTAGATGTAAACAAGACAAAAACAAAACAAAACAAAACACAACCCAGAGAGTAAAGAAACCACCTTTTTTCTCGGCCAAGGGATAAATGTAGACACAGTCCTCCATACCATAAATCACATAGTCGAGTATCCTAGATTTGGGAAAATCACGGGTCAGCACATCCCAAGTGCAATGGGTGTGCCTCGCTTGGGAAAACTATCTTCCTGATCATAGTGTTTCCCCTGCCAGGTAAGTACGAGAAACCATTGTTTTTTAAGAACAACAACTTCAAGTAGACTCCACATGCAGCAAGGTAGGAATGGTTAAATATCTCCCAATACATCCTTCAGTTCCACTGTGTATAATAACATCAAGTTCTGTTTTCAAAATACTTTCATGAATTATATAGAACACCACACTATGGCTAGAAGCCGATGGTTTCTTTCCTCTTTGGGTATGTGTGCGCATGTACCATGGCGTGGATGTAGAGATCAGAGGAGAGCTGGAAGGAGCTGGTTCTTTTCTTCAACCGTATGGAAACTGGGGATTGGACACAGGTGGTCAGCGCTTAGTGGCAAACACCTTTACCAACTGAGTCACCTAGCTGACCAACTCTTGGCTATTTTTTCTTTTTGAAGAGATTTGTTATGTTGTATGTATGTGGGTGTTTTCCCTGCATGCATGTCTGTGCATGAGTGCTGAAGGGAGCACCAGATGCCCTGGGACTGGAGTTATAGACAGTTTCTGAGCCTCTATGTGGGTACTGGGAACCAGTCCCCACATTGTGGGTCCCCTGGGAGACCAGTCTGATCCTAAACACTGAGCCTACTACTTAGCTTTTTTTTTTTTCCATAATATTTGAGCTATCCCAGAGGTAGACAAGTGTCAGATGGCACCTTGATGGTTCGGGCCAGGAAACAGGGTGTCAGGGAAGAGCAGGCTGTTTTGTCCCAGAGGAAGGCTACAGAGGGCTGGGTGCTTGTAGAGCCTCCACCCTCTTTCTTTGAGTCTCTCATAGCTTTTTCCTCATACTTCTCTGTTTTTACCCCTCCCTCCTGGCCTTGGTGGCTTCCTCAAAGTGTCTGTGGTGCCTGCCACAGTTCACACTTCTTCCAGGGCCTTGTTCCTTTAAGTCATGACTCTTAAAGTTCTTCTGGTAACAGGTATGTCAGCGGGGTCTTGGGGGATCCTCAGGGTGGGGAGAAGGGGGTCCTCAGATTGGAAAGGAGGGGATCTCTTGGGTCTACGAATGGAGAGGAAGGTCATAGGAAGGAGTAGGTGGGGAGAGGCCGAGGGTTTTAGGGAATGTGGATACCGAGACTTGAACTCAGGTGGTCGGTGTTTAATGGCAAGCACCTCTACCAATTGAGTCACCTTGCTGGACAAACTCTTGGCTATTTCTTTGAAAAAAGGGAATCTTATGTGTGTGTGTGTGTGTGTGTGTGTGGGTGTTTTACCTGGATGCAGGTCTATCCATCAGGTGTGTGCAGTGCTAGTGGAAGTCAGTAGCGGGTATCAGAAGGGGAGGGGATCTTTTGAATCTGTGAGTGGAGAGAAAGGTCAGGGAATAGGAAGGAGCTAGGTGAGAAGAGGCAAAGGGCTTTAGGGAAGGATAAAGGATTCCAAGAGAAAAAGAGCAGAGGTAGGCAGGAGGAATGGTTAGGGATGCATGGATGAAGGACTAAATCCATCGATGCTGAGAGGGTTGTTCGGCAGACAGGCTACCAGGATCCAGAGAGGTGAAGGAGCTGCACCAGGGAGCACAGCAGATACATTTCCGGCTGTGTTCCACCACATACCACTTCTCCTTAGCCTTACGTTCTAATTACCAAGAACCTAGTGTGGATGTTTGTTGAATGACTGATAATCAAAAAAACTGTTTTGTTTCCTTTTATGTCTATTTTTGTAGAGAGGGAGTCAAGAAGGGAAGGAACTACTTGAAACTTGCATAGGAAGGAAAATTTCTAACTGAGCCCTTTGTTGTGTAAACCATTGTGGTTGTGACAGTGGGGGAAGAGGCCATTGTGGGCTTAGAGAGGGACTGGTCATACCCCATCATAGGCACTTGTGCAGGCCCTTGAGCCTGAGTCAGCATATTTGGCCTGTGGTCTTAAAAGACACACATCTATCATCCATCAATGATAGAGGATGCTAACTTTACTCCCAGTGAAGGGAAATGTCACTCCTTAAGAGTCTCATTCATCTCCTGGATAAACCTGTATCACAAAAATTGTGATAATGGGCTACAGCTTGAGATTCCTTGATGAAAACTTGGTAGATAGAGGTGAAGCCTAGGGCTTGCCTAGGCTGTACAAAGCTCTCAATTTGATCCCTAGCACCAGATAAACTGGACACAGTAGTGTACACCTGTAATCCCTGCACCCTGGGGGTGGGGTGTAAAGGCAGGAGAATCAGGAGCTTAAGATGGTCTTCAGCCTAGGATGTGTGAGACACTGTCTTGAAAAGCTCTTCAAGCTGGGTGTGATGGCACACACCTTTAGTCCCAGAACTGGGGAGGCAGAGGCAGGTGGATCTCTAAGAGTTTGAGGCCATCCTGTTCTACAGAGATAGTTCCAGGATAGCCAGGGCTACTCAAAGAAACCTTGTCTTGAAACAACCACACCAACACCACCTTTTCCTCTATGGTCTTACTATGCAGTCTTGCTGGTCTGGAACTCACTGTTGAGACTTTTGCCACTGCCTCCCCAGTGCTGGGTTCTGTGTAACCAGCTGGTCTTCTGTAGAAAAAGAGGATGGATTTCTGTGTGGTGGCCCACCCCTGCACCCCCAGCATTTGAGAGGCAGAATGGGAGACAGGAAGACCAGGAGGTCTAGGTTATCCACAGTTACACTGTAGTGTTCCAGGCCAGACTGGACTATATACAATCCTGTCTCAAAAACATAACAGACAGATCCCACACTGTGGATCCCTGCCCAGAATCATCAGAGCTTCAATGAATGTGGACAGGAATGGTCACGGGTGGAAATGTGTGTTGTTCTCTTAACCGTATTGGTTCTTTTGCTTTGACTCTTCTCTGTTATCCTTCCAGTCCTAGCCTTGTGTCATGGCTTCAACCTGGACACTGAACATCCCATGACCTTCCATGAGAATGCAAGAGGCTTTGGACAGAGTGTGGTCCAGCTTGGTGGAACCAGGTAAAGTCCTCAGGGGAGCCTGCTGTCTCCATGCGGAGCACGGAGGAAAGAAGCTAGGGGAAAGAAGAGTTTCCTTATTGAGGTCTCCTTTCTTTTCTTTTCTCCCTTCCCTTCCCTTCCCTTCCCTTCCCTTCCCTTCCCTTCCCTTCCCTTCCCTTCCCTTCCCTTCCCTTCCCTTCCCTTCCCTTCCCTTCCCTTCCCTTCCCTTCCCTTCCCTTCCCTTCCCTTCCCTTCCCTTCCCTTCCCTTCCCTTCCCTTCCCTTCCCTTCCCTTCCCTTCCCTTCCCTTCCCTTCCCTTCCCTTCCCTTCCCTTCCCTTCCCTTCCCTTCCCTTCCCTTCCCTTCCCTTCCCTTCCCTTCCCTTCCCTTCCCTTCCCTTCCCTTCCCTTCCCTTCCCTTCCCTTCCCTTCCCTTCCCTTCCCTTCCCTTCCCTTCCCTTCCCTTCCCTTCCCTTCCCTTCCCTTCCCTTCCCTTCCCTTCCCTTCCCTTCCCTTCCCTTCCCTTCCCTTCCCTTCCCTTCCCTTCCCTTCCCTTCCCTTCCCTTCCCTTCCCTTCCCTCCCTTCCCTTCCCTTCCCTTCCCTTCCCTTCCCTTCCCTTCCCTTCCCTTCCCTTCCCTTCCCTTCCCTTCCCTTCCCTTCCCTTCCCTTCCCTTCCCTTCCCTTCCCTTCCCTTCCCTTCCCTTCCCTTCCCTTCCCTTCCCTTCCCTTCCCTTCCCTTCCCTTCCCTTCCCTTCCCTTCCCTTCCCTTCCCTTCCCTTCCCTTCCCTTCCCTTCCCTTCCCTTCCCTTCCCTTCCCTTCCCTTCCCTTCCCTTCCCTTCCCTTCCCTTCCCTTCCCTTCCCTTCCCTTCCCTTCCCTTCCCTTCCCTTCCCTTCCCTTCCCTTCCCTTCCCTTCCCTTCCCTTCCCTTCCCTTCCCTTCCCTTCCCTTCCCTTCCCTTCCCTTCCCTTCCCTTCCCTTCCCTTCCCTTCCCTTCCCTTCCCTTCCCTTCCCTTCCCTTCCCTTCCCTTCCCTTCCCTTCCCTTCCCTTCCCTTCCCTTCCCTTCCCTTCCCTTCCCTTCCCTTCCCTTCCCTTCCCTTCCCTTCCCTTCCCTTCCCTTCCCTTCCCTTCCCTTCCCTTCCCTTCCCTTCCCTTCCCTTCCCTTCCCTTCCCTTCCCTTCCCTTCCCTTCCCTTCCCTTCCCTTCCCTTCCCTTCCCTTCCCTTCCCTTCCCTTCCCTTCCCTTCCCTTCCCTTCCCTTCCCTTCCCTTCCCTTCCCTTCCCTTCCCTTCCCTTCCCTTCCCTTCCCTTCCCTTCCCTTCCCTTCCCTTCCCTTCCCTTCCCTTCCCTTCCCTTCCCTTCCCTTCCCTTCCCTTCCCTTCCCTTCCCTTCCCTTCCCTTCCCTTCCCTTCCCTTCCCTTCCCTTCCCTTCCCTTCCCTTCCCTTCCCTTCCCTTCCCTTCCCTTCCCTTCCCTTCCCTTCCCTTCCCTTCCCTTCCCTTCCCTTCCCTTCCCTTCCCTTCCCTTCCCTTCCCTTCCCTTCCCTTCCCTTCCCTTCCCTTCCCTTCCCTTCCCTTCCCTTCCCTTCCCTTCCCTTCCCTTCCCTTCCCTTCCCTTCCCTTCCCTTCCCTTCCCTTCCCTTCCCTTCCCTTCCCTTCCCTTCCCTTCCCTTCCCTTCCCTTCCCTTCCCTTCCCTTCCCTTCCCTTCCCTTCCCTTCCCTTCCCTTCCCTTCCCTTCCCTTCCCTTCCCTTCCCTTCCCTTCCCTTCCCTTCCCTTCCCTTCCCTTCCCTTCCCTTCCCTTCCCTTCCCTTCCCTTCCCTTCCCCTTTCTTTCCTTTTCTTTTCTTTTCTTTTCTTTTCTTTTCTTTTCTTTTCTTTTCTTTTCTTTTCTTTTTCCCTTCCTTTCCTTTCCTTTCCCTTTTTTTCTTTTCTTTTCTTCTCTTTTCTTTGATGAGGGTGGAATCCAAGGTTTGCAGATGCTCTACCACTGAGTTACACCCCCACCCTCATGACTGATTTGTCTTTTTTTCCTTTTTTGAATCAGTAGTAAGGTTTCAGGAGTCCAAATTTTAAAAATCCAAGAAAGTTGAGAACAAAAAGTTCTTCTTATTCCCTGTATCCCTTCTCGCGCACGGGGCCGGGGGAGGGGGTATCCTGACAATTGGCTTCTTGTGGTTCTTCAGGAGAGATTTTTTATCTGTCGCTATATCTACCTCCTAACTGTTGCCTACCTCTCTACCCTCAACCTGTAGCATGAGCTTTGCTCAAGTTATGGCTTACTTTCAGGTTCTGAAAATAAATTTTATCAGACCCAATCCTGCTCTTTTGCTACTCAGAATAAAGATAAGTGATAAGGGGCACAGTTCACAAAGCCGGAAACGCTTTCCTTTAGAGAAATATCAGCTGGGATTCACCATGGAAATAATCTTTTCAGAATGAGGACGTGCTGGTGTCTGCAGCCACAGAGGCTGAGAATGAGCGGTAGCTCTGTCACGTCTAGAAAACACTGCTTCATGGCTATCATCCAGTGCTTCTGGCTCTCACAATCTCTCCACTTCCTGTTTTGTAATAATCCCTGAGCCTTGAGAGGAAGTATGTGGTATAGCTGTCTCATTAAGAGCTGAGCACTAGCCGGGCGTGGTGGCGCACGCCTTTAATCCCAGCACTCAGGAGGCAGAGGCAGGCGGATTTCTGAGTTCGAGGCCAGCCTGGTCTACAAAGTGAGTTCCAGGACAGCCAGGGCTATACAGAAAAACCCTGTCTCGAAAAACAAAAAACAAAAAACAAAAAAAAAAAAAAAAAAAAAAAAAAGAGCTGAGCACTCCCGGTCTCTTATTCTGTATGTATGGATCATTTGTGAGTCTCTGCAAATTACCATCTCTTTAAAAAGAAGCTTCTCTCATGAGGATTGAGAGATGCATTGAGGGTGTAATGTTCAGTACTTAGAAAGAAGTTTAATGCTCTGTCCACTTAGTAGACTACTAGTAGTACGTTCTCCTCTTAGGCCTATGACTTCCTAGCTACAGGAATCTTGTCCCAGTTAACAGTACTAGTCATGAAGGTAAAGTTAGTTTGTAGAAGGAAGCAGCCATGTTTGAAAGTGATGTCTAATTGAGTGGTAGACAAAGTGATGAATCAGAGAAAGATTTCCTTTAAATGAAAAGTCATGATTTTAGTCTATATGATATAAAACAACATGGATAGATTTGATAGATTTTGTTTTCGTTTTCACTGTAGGGACAAGGAAAAAACAAACTCAGTTGGTAAAGTGGTTTCCACACAAGCATGAAGACCTGAGTTTAAATCTCTGAATTCATGAAAACAAACAAACAAACAACAAAAACAAATAAATAACAACAAAACCATGATAGTGTACACCTGCTATCCCAGCATTGGAGAGGCAGAGATAAGAGCATCCCTGGGGTTGCTCAACAGCTAGTCTAGACAAATTGGTGAGCTTCAGGTTCAGTGAGAGCTCAAAAATATGCCTTATACAATAAGGCGAGGGCTGGAGAAATTGCCAAATGATTAAAAGCACTAGATTCTCTTCCAGAGGACCTTGGCTCAATTCTCAGCACCCACATGGTGGCTCAGAGAAAGATTTGACAGAATAAGATCTGCCCAGCTCTCAATAAAGAGGGAGGAAAGGGAAGCTGCTTAAGGGGCATGGCAGTGCAGAGATGGGGGAGGAGAGAGAGAGAGAGAGAGAGAGAGAGAGAGAGAGAGAGAGAGAGAGAGAGAGAGAGATATGTCATGACAGGATGGTGGGAGAGAAGGCCCAGAGGAAAGCTGTGAGAAATCCTGGGAGCCAAAGAAAAATTCTTGACTCTTGTCTGACTTAGGGATTCCATTGCTGTGAAGAGACCATGACCAAAGCAACTCTTATAAGGGGCAACATTTAATTGGGGCTGGCTTACAGGTTCAGAGGATCAGTCTATTATCATCATGGCAGGAAGCATGCGATGATCCAGGCAGGCATGGTGTTAGAGAAGGAGCCAAGAGGTCTACATCTTGATCTGAAGGGAGTCAGAAGACTGTCTCCCAAGTAGCTAGGAAGAGGATCTCAAAGTCACCCCCAAAGTGACACACTTCCTCCAACAAGGCCATGCCTACTCCAACAAGGCCACACTTCCTAATAGTGCCACTCCCTGGGGTAGGCATATTCAAACCACCAAAACTTTTACATCTTTTCAGGAGATGATGGAAAGTTCTGCACCACATGAGTTAGTGTGGGGTGGCACATGTGACGAGCAGAACAAGGTACCAGGTACCAGGTAGGACATAAATTAGTTGTAAGATCATGTGCCTTCTTCCCTCTGCCCCAGGGAGGGAGCTTCAGGGGGATGTGGTCTGATTTCTTTAGACTGTGAGAGTGATCAGGGATAGGACCATGACCTAATAGTGTATTCATGTACAGTGCATGTGTGTGTGTGTGTGTATGCACGCGTGTGTATGTATGTGTATGTGTATGTGCATGTGTGTGTATGAGGCAGTGCACGTGTGTGTATGTATGTGTATGTGTGTGTGTGAGCAGCACACACGTGAGGTCGGAGTATAACTATTGGGAGTCAGCTCTCTCCTTCCATTATGGGTCCTAGAGACTGAACTCAGGTCATCATGCTTGTATGGCAAGCACCTTTACCCCTTGGAGCCATCTTACCAGCCGGTTTTCTCTTTTTATAGGAAGTATTTGTTTTGTAACCTTTTCTAGAGAGATATGAACAAATATATGTTCCCTCAAGACCGGGCACCAAGAACAGACTGAAGATTCTGTGCAGGTCTGTGCCAGTGACTGTACCAATGACTTTAGCTGGTATAGCTTCTACGGGCAGCTTACAAAGGAATCTTTCTCCCTGACAACCATCAACGGCTTCTGAGTTCCCCCCTCCTCAACACTGAAAGCGTCAATCTCTTTCTGGTCTCTTCTGGATAACACCAACTGCTGGGAGTTTGATATGACAAGGGCCACTCTGGGCCCCGAAGACTTCCTCCACAGTGATTGCTTTTTCTGTTGATGCCTTTTTTCTTACCTTCCTCTCCCTGCTGCCCTACCCCCCATGTACCCCGCCTCCCTGTCTTCTGCTTTTCCCTCTTCCTGGTTTGTGGGAACTGACAGAACAAAGAAGGTCATCTGGGGTGTAAGCTGCAAGTCTTCCTTTCCCACTTTGTCATTTATCTTTCGACTACGCTTTTAATTGTTTTCCATGTGTATACATTTACTTAAAATGGTTATATGGTTGAAATATTAATTTTTTATTGTTTGGGAATTTTGTATGTATGTGTAATATGTTTGGAGCAAACCTACCTCTTAGCCCCTGCCTTCCCATCCTTCCCTGTCACCCCTTTCCCATCCTAACTTCACAGGATTTTTCCATAAAATGCCAGTTTTTAAAATTATCTCAAGAGTTTTGTGCCATTCTTAGAAAGGGCTTTCCCATTCTAGGATTAATTTTTTTTCATTTTTTCTTTGATAATTCTTCCTCCTATTTATGGCTCAGGAATCTTACTCCCCCCTGGAAACTAGAGAGAAGTAAGGCTTCCTCTCCCTATGTTCAGAACATTTTTTATTGCCCCCTCTCTACAGTGTGGTTGTTGCAGCCCCCCAGGAGGCAAAGGCTGTTAACCAGACAGGTGCCCTCTACCAGTGTGACTACAGCACAAGCCGGTGTGACCCCATCCCCCTGCAAGGTGAGTCTCATCTCTCCCTGTGGCTCCTGAACAGAGTCTTCTGTGAACACCCCTGGCTTGTCAAGCATTCCTGTATCCTGTGCATCTTGGGTGGGGCAGGGAGCACCTGACTCTTGCTTGTCTACAGACCCCTCAGGCAACCTTGCTATGCCCCCTTTCATAGTCTAGCCTCTGTCTCCCAGGCTGAAGTGACCCTTTTGCTAGAATAAATAACATTTAAAGCAGTGTATGTATGTGTGTGTATGTGTGTGTGTATGTGTGTGTGTGTGTGTGTGTGTGTGTGTGTGTGTGTGTGTGTATGTGTGTGTGGTGTGTACATGTGCCTGCAGGTGTATGTGCCAGTTGTGCAGCTGGAGGAGGTCATTGTCATCATCAGTCATTGGTCACAGTTACCATCAGTGCTGTTCTTGACCATACTCTATCTTGCTTATTTTGAGACAGGAACCCATTGATTTAGCTAGGCTGTTTGGACAATACATTTCTCTCTCTCTCTCTCTCTCTCTCTCTCTCTCTCTCTCTCTCTCTCTCTCTCTCTCTCTCTCTCTCTCTCTTTTAAAAAATTTTCTTTTGTTATGTGTATTTGCCTCCATGTATGTATATATGTACCATATGCATGTCTGGTGCCCAGTGAGATCACAAGTGAGTGTCAGGGTCCCTGGAACTGAAGTTATAGATTGTTATGAGCCACTATGTAGGTGCTGGGAATCAAACCCAGGTCCTAGAAGAGCAGACAGTGCCCTTAGTTGCTGAGCCATCTGGCCAGTGAATTTCAGGGATGCTTCTGTCTGTTTCTCTAGTACTGAGGTTACAGTTGGGTGTGGGCACACTCTCTTTATTACTCTCAGTTCTGGGGACCCAAACACAGGTTCTTGTGCCTTCATGGCAGTAACTATCCTGAGGCTGGCACCATCTCAGATTCCAGACAGACACAAGTAGCATATGTCATATAAGAGTTATCTCCCTTCTCCTCCCATATGTCATATAAGAGAGTTATCTCCCTTCTCTTCCCATATGTCATATAAGAGAGCTATCTCCCTTCTCCTCCCCCTCTTCCTCTCTTTCCCCATACCCCTAACCTCTCTGCAATGTTTCTTGTATCCAAGCTGACCACAAATTTGCTATGTAACTGGCAATGACCTTAAACTTCTGATCTTTCTGCTCCATTCCCAAGTGCTGGCACCACATGTGGCCTTAAGCTTTGTGCATGGTTGGCCACACTTTACCAACAGGGTCACACCCCATTTCTGAAATCGTGTTTCATTATGACAGTTTCTTTTTCATCCTTTAGTTTTTTTCTTTCTTTCTTTATTTTTGAGACAGGGTCTTACTGTGTAGCCATGGCTGGCTTGGAACTTGCTATGTAGACCAGGTTGGCCTACAGAGATTTTCTTGCCTCTGCCTCCCAGCTACTGGGATTAAAGGTATTCCTCACCATGCTTGGCTGACATTTTGATACATGTGTACAATATACTTCAATCCTTTCATCCTCTTTACCCTCTCCAACCTCCACTGCCACTTCAAATAGTTCCCCACACTTAAGCTTATCTTACTTAATTCCATCTGCTTCTATGCAAATGACATAACTTCATTCTTCTTTGTGAATGGATAGGACTCCATTGCGTAGACTGCATTTTATTTATCCAGTCATCTATTGACTGGCCTCTGTGCTTGGCTCTTGTGAGGAAGACAGTGAACATGGATGGGCACCCCTGCCATGTCCCTGCCTGACTGCTTCACAACTCCTCTAACCCCAAGGATTATTGTGCATATATCTGTCTTCTCAGTACCTCCAGAGGCTGTGAATATGTCCTTGGGTCTGTCCCTGGCTGTTTCTACTGTCCCCCAGCAGCTGCTGGTGAGTTGCCCTCCAAAGGAAGAGGGTCTTGAGGGGAGAGATGGAAGAGAGGGAGATGCTGGGCTGGAGGTCTTGTGGAGGGTGGAGGGGCTGCGATGGGAGGACGGGAGGCAGGGGCAGCCCTTTGACTCCTGCTCTGTCCCTCAGGCCTGTGGCCCCACGGTGCACCAAAACTGCAAGGAGAACACTTATGTGAATGGATTGTGCTATCTGTTCGGCTCCAACCTGCTAAGGCCGCCCCAGCAGTTCCCAGAGGCTCTCAGAGGTAGGTCCCTTAGAACGGGCTGAGATGGTGGCTGTTCATGGTATAGTGGTGTATTGGGGGTCTGGGTACAGGGAAATTAGAAACCCTGGGTCTCTTGGAGAGAAGTTAAGGTGACTTCATTAGCCCACTTCTAGGAGGAGGAGCTCAAACCCCTGGGCTTTACACATTGCTGGGGTCTCCTAAGCATAGTCTTTGGTGTTGTTGATGGGGTAGACCCTGCTCTCTGCTCCATCTTCTTCCCACCCGTTCTACCTCAGCCATCATGCTTCTGAGTTTCCCACTGCCTCTGTTCTCCAAGGATCTTTCCAAGATGTCCTCAGAACCATTAGGTTGGGAATGCTTTTCTCAAATCCCAGATGATAATCCATTATTAACATTCTGGAGTAAATATCATCTCTTTTGAGTCATTCATGGGGGCACTTCCTTGTGATGCCAGCACCAGGAGACCGAGGCAGGAGGATCATGGGTTTGAGGCTAGTCTGGGCTACATGGCAGGACTCTGTCTCAAAAACTAAGAAATAAAATAAACATCAGGTTGCGTGCAAAGAGGTCTTTCCTCTGCTCTGTGGCTTTCTAGTCATCTCACTATCAACCATGAAACTCTTGACATCTCACACGGACCTGGTTACTCTGTTGCTGCTGCTGCTGTGGTTGTTTTTATCTCTTCTTTCCTCTGCACGTGAACAGGTACATCGCCAGGCACATTTTGTATGTCCTGTGTCTATTGTTGCCTAACAAATCCAGCGGTTTAAAACCGTGAACATTTACCATCTCAAATTTTATGTGAGTCAAGAATTTTGGCATGGTTTAGACTTTACTTCTGAATCTCTCAGGAGACTGCAGTGAATCTGTTTAGCCAGGGCTTCCACTTCCTTTGAAGTCTTGACTGGGACAAGGTTCTGCTCCAAGCTCCTGTCTGTGCCCGTGGAACTGGTGAGCTCTGTTTCTCGTAGGCTGGGGGTCTCCCCAGCGGCTTGTCTCGTGGTCACTTCCTGGATCAGCTGGATCATCTCAGAGTGAAGGAGACATCAGGGCATGACAGGAGGGGTAATCAGGAAGGCAGGGATGGGGAGAGGTGTAGCCAGCATTTGCTACTGTGTGGGTTCTTCTCTCTTCCACCCTTCTCTACTCTTTCTTTTTCACCCCCCTTACACTAGATAAGAGAGAGTAAAGGACAGAGAGGAAAGAAAGAGATCTCTGAATAAAATCAAGGGTCAAAAATGGAGAACGTTATTCTTAAATTACTCCCTGCTGACTGGGGTGTTGAGCTCCTTGGGGGCACGTTTGATCTTCACCACCAGGATATCGAATTTCTTCTTCTTTCTTGTTTGCACATGACTACTTAACAAACCATGGCCAACAACATGAATCAACAACCAATGAGCAATCCATCTACAACTTTCAACCAGCTATCTATCTGGATCTTAGCATTTATATACCCTCTGAAAAATTCCCAGAATTCCAAATGTCATATACTTGCAGAAACTATCTGTAGCTGGCAAAACTATCCCTCTGATAGAGCACCAGGCAAATCATAGTTGCTGGTGTGGAAAATCTGAAGCAGCCCCACATCCACACCCGGGATTAAAACAAAAACATATTCTTATCTGTGTTTTTTTTTAACAAAATTCTTATTATAGAGAGATAGATGAATAGATGGGGACAGGGATAAAGGGTAGGTGGAGGAGAGAGGGAGGAAGGGAGAGAGAGACAGAGGCAGAGACAGGGAGAGTCATCACAGAATTGTTATCAGCTATTTCAGAATTAACACCTCATCACCTCTGCTGTATTCTAATTCTTTGGAGTAAGTTTAAAAAAAAAAGTCCAGCTCAGCTAGGTGTAGTGGCCTATACCTGTGCTCCTAACACTTGGGAGGAGGCGGAGAATCAGGTGTTCTGGGACATCTTCAGCTGCAGAGTGGAGGGAGACTGCCATAGTTACTGTTCTATTGCTGTGAAGAGACACCATGACCAAGGCAACTGATTGTTTGCTTTTAGTGTTTGGTGTATTCTTAGTGCTCATTCACTTAACAACTATCCCAAGTTTTCTTTTTTTCCCTGGAATCTCTTAGATGTTCACTCTATAGGAATTTCTCTAGAGCCAGCTTTAGTGGCTTTTTTTTTTTTTTAAATGGTGGTAAGTTTTTCTTTCTTCTTCAATGATGACAACTTTGCTAAGTATATCAGCCTGGATTGGCAGCTATGTTTTTTTTTTTTTCTTTCAGAACTTCAAATGAATCCATTATTCTAAGCCCTTCTGGATTTCAGTATTCTCAACTGAAATTAAATTAATGAGATGAAATTTAAAAAACCAGCTGTTATTTTGATGGGCCCACCTTTGAGTGCAATCAGCCTTTCTCACAGGTTTTCAGGACACTTCTTTTGTTTTGTATATTTAGTGGTTTTCACTGTCATGTGATATGGGGAGTTTCCTTAACAGTCCTGCCTACATGGTGCTCTGTCTGCCTCTTGTACTTGAGTGGGCATCTCTTTCCCTAGAGTTGGAAAATTTTCTTCTATGATTTTATTAAAACCATATTTCTAGGCCTCTGGAATAGAACATTTCTTTTTCTATGTTCATAATTGTAGATTTTGTCTTTTTATAGTGTCTTAAAGATTTCATGTATTCTGTCCATATGTTTTTTTTAAAAAAACATTCTTTTTGACTGAATGAATCAATTACACTACTTTTTCTTTTTAAAACTTCCTTCTTTCCTTCCTTCCTCCCTTCCTCCCTCCCTCCCTCCCTCCCTTCCTCCCTTCCTCCCTTCCTCCCTTCCTCCCTCCCTCCGTCCCCCTTTCTCTCTTTTGTCCTTTCTTTCTTTTTTATGGTATGCATGCCCTGTGTGCATATACCCCTGCATACCAATGCCAGGAGAGAACATTAAATCCCTTTATAGATGGTTGTAAGCCACCATGTGGTTGCTGAGAATTGAACCTCTGGAAGAGCAGCCAATGCTTAACCGCTGATCCATCTCGCCAGCCCCACACTACTTTGTCTTCAAGCCTTGATACTCTGTGAAACACAATCCCTGCGTGGGGATTTCTACTGAGATTTTTGTTTTTTCTTATGGAAGTTTTTTCTCCATCATCATATATTGTTTTTATTTAGCATTGCTTTTTTGGATTCTATTTCTATCCCTAGAGTTGACTTTCTTAATTCATTCAACTATTTGTGCTTTCTTTGAATTCATTCAGGAGTTTATTAGTGTTGTCTTTGAAATCCATCAACATATCTGTTAACATTTTTTTCAAGTTCATTGTTTATAGTTTCATCAAAATGACTCTCATCGGAGGCCAGTACTATTTAGCTGGTAATTTTTGTGGGGACATGCCGTTTTGACTTTTTGTGGTGTCTTGATTGTGCTTTTGTGTCAGGACTGCCACACCTATAGTTGTTTTGTTGGCTGACTCTTCCTGGCTCACACAGATTGGATATTTGGACTGATGCTTTACACCATGATATTATGCCAGGTCTTGACTTACTCAGGTATAGCTTGAAGTTTAGTCATGGTGAGACTTAGGACTGATTTGTGGGTGGATCAGCTAGGTTGACCCTTTATTGGCTACAGTGAGAATGACTTCCAACTTTGCACAGTGTGGTGGGGGTTGGTTTCTGATCTCATGAGCGTGGGTTCAGGGTTTAGTGTGCTAGTGAGTTGGGTGCTGGGTGCATGGTTTCACACGGCTCTGACTTCAGGAGTCTGGATCTGCACATATATGCATGGTATAAAGGTCAAGGTATTATAGATGGCAGCAGCAGGGTTTCCTGCATCTAGTTACTTCCATCCAAATGCAGTTGGTTTTCGTTGCACTGCCTACCAAGGACTTCTGGTCACCCATCTTGCTGATGTGCAAGAGATCTGTCCATATTTTATTCTCTTTTGTGCCAAATCAGGATTCTCTTTTTACCTTCCCCACCTCATTGTCCAGCTGAGAGCTGACAGTCAAAGCTGACATTTCTAATGACTTAACTAATATATATTCTTTTTCTCTCTTGCCCAGAATGTCCTCAGCAGGAGAGTGACATTGTCTTCTTGATTGATGGCTCCGGTAGCATCAACAACATTGACTTTCAGAAGATGAAGGAGTTTGTCTCAACTGTGATGGAGCAGTTCAAAAAGTCTAAAACCTTGGTGAGGGCTAGTGGGTAGCCCTACACAAGGCTGACACTCATGACAACCGGGCTGCCACTGTTTTTCTTCTTATTATTATTTATATATTTTCTTTTTTTTTACACTTCAGATTTTATTGCCCTCCCAGTACACCCTCAGACTGTTCCACATCCCACACCTCCTTCCCGCCCCCTGTCTCCATGAGGATGTTCCCCCACCCCCACTCCCACCCCACCAGACCTCTAAACTCCTGAGGTTTAGATGCATCTTCTCTGAATGAACCCAGACCTGGCAGTTCTCTCTCTCTCTTTCTTTCTTTCTTTCTTTCTTTCTTTCTTTCTTTCTTTCTTTCTTTCTTTCTTTCTTTCTTTCTTTCTTTCTTTCTTCCTTCCTTCCTTCCTTCCTTCCTTCCTTCCTTCCTTCCTTCCTTCTTCTCTTTCTTTCTTTCTTTCTTTCTTTCTTTCTTTCTTTCTTTCTTTCTTTCTTTCTTTCTTTCTTTGAAACAGGGTTTCTCTGTGTAGCTCTGGCTGTCCTGGAACTCACTCTATAGACCAGGCTGGCCTCAAACTCAGAAATCCTCCTACCTCTGCCTCCCAAGTGCACCACCACTTCCTGGCTAGGATGATATTTTCTAGTTCCATCCATTTGCCTGCAAAACTCAGGATGTCCTTGTTCTTAATAGCTGAGTAGTATTCCATTGTGTAAATGAACCCCATTTTCTGTATCCATTCTTTTGTCTTGGGACATCTGGGTTATTTCTAGCTTCTGGCTATCATAAATAAGGCCACTATGAACATAGTGGAACATATGCCCCTGTGGCATGGTGGGGCATCTTTTAGGTATATTCCCAAGAATGGTATAGCTGGGTCTTCAGGTAGATCTAATTCCAGTTTTCTGAGGAACCTCCAGATTGATTTCCAGAGTGGTTGTACCAGTTTGCAATCCCACCAGCAATGGAGGAGTGTCCCTCTTTCTCCACATCCTCTCCAACATGTGTTGTCACCTGAGGTTTTGATTTTAGCCATTCTGGTTGGTGTAAGGTGGAATCTCAGGGTTGTTTTGATTTGCATTTTTCTGATCACTAAGGACTTGAGCATTTTTTTAGGTGCTTCTCAGCCATTTGAGATTCCTCTGTTGTGAATTCTTGGTTTAGTTCTATACCCCATTTTTTTTTGTGATTAGCTCCTTGAGTTCTTTATATATTTTGGATATTAGCCCTCTATTGGATGTGGGGTTAGTGAAAAATTTTTTTCCCAATCTGTAGGTTGCCGATTATTGACTATGTCCTTTGCCTTACAGAAACTTTCCAGTTTCATGAGGTCCCATTTATCAGTTTTTGATCTTAGAGCCATTGGAGTTCTGTTTAGGAATTTTCCCCCTGTGCCAATGAGTTCAAGGCTCTTTTCCACTTTCTCTTCTATTAGATTGAGTGTATCTGGTTTTATGTTAAGGTCCTTGATCCACTTGGACTTGAGCTTTGTGCAAGGTGACAAATATGGGTCTATTTTCATTCTTCCACATAGAGACAGCCATTTAGACCAGCACCATTTATTGAAGATACTTTCTTTTTTCCAATTTATATTTTTTTTCTTGGTCAGAGATCAAGTGTGTGTAAGTGTGTGGTTTTATTTTTGGGTCTTCAATTCTATTCCATTGATCAACCTGTCTGTCTTTGTACCAAAACCATGCAGTTTTTATCACTATTGCTCTGTAGTAAAGCTTGAAGTCAGGGATGGTGATTCCCCAGCCATTCTTTTACTGTTAAGAGTTGTTTTTGCTATTCTGTCTTTTGTTTGTTTGTTTGTTTGTTTGTTTTTGCCTTTCCAGGTGAAGTTGAGAATTGCTTTTCCCACGTTTTTGAAGAATTGTGTTGGGATTTTAATGGGGATTGCATTGAATCTGTAGATTGCTTTCGGCAGGATAGCCATTTTTCCTATGTCAATTCTGCCAATCCACGAGCATGGGAGATCTCTCCATTTTCTGAGATCTTCTTCAATTTCTTTCTTGAGAGATTTGAAGTTATTGTCATACAGATCTCTCACTTGTTTGGTTAGAGTTACCCCAAGGTATTTTATATTATTTGTGGCTACTGTGAAGGGAGTTGTTTCCCTAATTTCTTTCTCAGCCTGTCTATCATTTGTATAAAGGGCAACTGTTCTTGAGTGATTAAAAAGTGGGATTTAGCTGGGCAGTGGTGGCGCACACCTTTAATCCCAGCACTCGGGAGGCAGAGGCAGGCAGATTTCTGAGTTCGAGGCCAGCCTGGTCTACAGAGTGAGTTCCAGGACAGCCAGCGCTACACAGAGAAACCCTGTCTCAAAAAACAAAACAAAACAAAACAAAACAAAACAGGTGGGGTTTGGTAAATGGGAGATGATTGTCCTACCTGATGCGTTCTTTTCAGCTGTGCTTGTTACAGTTTCAGCATTATTTTGGCTCCTGTCACATAGGCAGCCCTGACTGATTGATTGATGGATAGGGGTTGTCCTAGGGAATGGAGGCACCTGCCACTCCTGCTGAGTTCTAGTATTGTCAAACAGATGTGTACAGGCCTTGCTGAGGTGGGGGGATGGGCACGTTCTGTGGTGTAATGGCAGCTGCTCTGTTCCTAGTTCTCTTTGATGCAGTACTCAGACGAGTTCCGGATTCACTTCACCTTCAATGACTTCAAGAGAAACCCTAGCCCAAGATCACACGTGAGCCCTATAAAGCAGCTGAAAGGGTGGACACAAACTGCCTCTGGGATCCAGAAAGTAGTGTGAGTCCCTTCATCTTCGCGTTTCACAGAAGGACGTGGTAGAACATTTAGGTGGATGGCAGAGGATCAGAGGAGGATCAGACAGGGTTGGGGTGAAATATTTCCCAGAGGGCAGAACTAGTTGAAGAATGTTCACATATACACAGGTTGCAGTTAAAATTAACAGTTAAAAGAGGCAGAAGGGTGGATTAAGCCTATTTTGGGCTCTGGGCAGAGTGTTTGCCTAACCAGTGTAAGGCCCTGGGAGAGATCCTTAATGGTGTACGAAAAAGAAAAACCGAACCAAAACAACACAAAGACAAAATAAAAATAACTTGAATTCAAGCCACCAACCCAAGTTTATATTCAGTGTGGGTCTGCTGTAAGTTTTAAGCAGGCAGGGCCATTCTGTCTGTGTTGTTATAAAGATTGTTCTGTTTTTGGCATGTATACAGAGATGAGTGTGGGGTTGGGCGGAAGTGTAAGAGGCTGAGGGTCTGGCTAATGAAGTTAACAAAGTGCTTGCAATGCAAACGTAAAGACATGAGTTCCACCTCCAGAGCCCGCGTAGAAAAGCCAGACCCAGTGGCGATTCGCTTGTAATCCTGATGCCAGGGAGGCATAGATACCAGGATCCCTGGAGCTCAGTGTCCAGGGATAATAGTCCAGAATAATAACTGAGAGCCAGTGAGAGACCCTGTCAGGTGGACAGCTGCTAAGAGGTGTGACACCCTGCCCCCTCTCCTTTTCTCCCTTTCTTCTCTCTCTGTCTCTGTCTCTCTGTCTCTGTCTCTCTCTCTCACACACACACCACAAGGGTAGGAAATGAGGTAGAAAGCTTGTATAGTACTGTGGGTGAGATTTGGTTATGGACTGAGAAGGTCTATATTTAACAGTAGAAAGGAACCTGCATGTGGTGGTGAATAACTGTGATTCAGGAGATAGAGGCAGGGGGACCACCAGTTTGAGGCCCAGCAAGACTTTGTGTTCAAAACATTAAAAAAAAAAAAAACCCTAACGAAACCAATCGAACTTGGGGGGGGAGAACCCCACGTAGACAGCCAGGCTCAGCACCTGCGATCCTGACTCTGTAGCTGCCTCATGCCGGATGCTAACAATATCTCCGCCCACTCGTGCGTCTGCCGTCCTCTTCCCTCCACAGGAGAGAACTGTTTCACAAAACCAATGGGGCCCGGGAGAATGCTGCGAAGATCCTAGTTGTCATCACAGATGGAGAAAAATACGGTGATCCCTTGGATTATAAGGATGTCATCCCCGAGGCAGACAGAGCAGGGGTCATTCGCTACGTAATTGGGGTAGGAAGTACAGATATTGGGCTTGGTACTTCTGTGAAGATTGGAGATTTCCTACCGATGTGTTCTGACTTCAATATGCAAACATTAATAAAATTAACGGAAGGCAAGGACCATTGCTAGGCTGTATACCCAGCTGCCACATATCTATGCCACAATAATGCTGTATATGTAACAAATGATTCAAAATCCAGTGGTTTGATAGGTCAGCTCGTTGTTTGGCAGGTTGTTCTCTTGGACTCAGCAAGGCTCACTTACGCATCTGTCATTAGCTACAGGCTGGGGGCAGATCTGCTAAGCTTGCCTTTGCTCTCCCCACTTCTGGATGCCTTAGATTTGTCTGCTGGGAAAGATGGCCTTGCTGGGAACAAGTTGGGTAGCTTGGCTCTACTGCTTCCTGGGTCTCTTTTTCCAGTGGCCTCACCTTCGGATACTCTCATGATGAAGGCAGAGGAGAGAGGGAGTAGATGTTACAGGCATTTTTATTTTTATTTTTGTTTTGTAAGCTTCTATTTGGGTCACATTTGCTATCAATCCAGGGCTGACACAGAGAAAGTAAGTGGGGCAGGATATTCCACCAAGAGTAGATGGGTGTGGCAAAAATTGGGAAAAAGACTTGGGTCCAGAAAGAGGTAAAATGCTGGGATCACCAGTGTAATCACGCTTGTGCGCCACCTTGAATAACATAGAAAAAGGTATCACAAAATGCTAGTGTGGCAAGTAAGAAGGCCCTGCACATATAAAAATGATTCTTCTGGGGATGGAGAGATGGCTTTGTAAGAGCACTTGTTGTTTTCCAGAGGATCAGAGTCCAGTTCCCAGCACCTGGGTCAGGTGCTCATAACAGCTTGTAACTCCAACTCCAAGGGATTTGACAACTCTGGCCATAGACCTACACATGCACACACACATGCACATACCCAGACACACAAAGACACACAGACACATAGACACACACACACACACACACACACAGACACACAGACACACACACAAAGACACACAGACACACACACAAAGACACACAGACACACAGACACACACAGACACACAGACACACAGACACACACACAGACACACACACACACACACACAAAGACACACAGACATGTACAGAGAGAAAAAGAGAAAAGAAGAAAGATAGACTTATAAGCAAAATAATAATAATAATAATAATAATAATAATAAAGGAATCTCTTTTGCTGGGGAGATGTCAGCTCCCTACCAGGAGGAATGGCATGGCAGATGGATGGCCATCTGGAGATCAAATTGCTCCCTGTGCTATGTACAACCTGCCTAACTGTCCCCAACAGCTCTGTTCTAAGCTGCCTTCTGCTGAACTCTCTATTGGATAGAAAAAGTTTCAGATTCTTTCATCAAGGCATTTTCTTTGCTACATGGGACTGCTACCATCAGAGGATATATAATTTAGCTTTGGCTCCTTGGCAACAGGTGGGAAACGCCTTCAACAAACCACAGTCCCGCAGAGAGCTCGACACCATCGCATCTAAGCCAGCTGGTGAACACGTGTTCCAAGTGGACAACTTTGAAGCCCTGAATACCATTCAGAACCAGCTTCAGGAAAAGATCTTTGCAATTGAGGGTGAGCCAGCCCAGTACAGACCAGCAGTTCCTACTTAGCATCTGTACCCCAGCACCAGCTCATCTCCAGACATTTGGGTCTGACTTACTCCATCCCTTTGAAATAAGCAAAGCTAGAGTTTTGTCTCTAATTATCAGATCTAGACTATAGGATGATTAAACTGTAGCACAGTGGATTCAAATCCTACACAATATATACCAAAAAATTTATATGTGCTATGAGCACTTTTTGACTTACTGTCATGTCTCCTCTGCCTAGCATAGTGTGTGCTACAGAGAAATGTCCAAAATTTCTTCTCCTTCTTCTTCTCCTTCTTCTCCTTCTCCTCCTCCTCCTCCTTCTCCTCCTTCTCCTCCTTCTCCTCCTTCTCCTCCTTCTCCTCCTCCGTCTCCTCCTCCTTCTCCTTCTCCTCCTCCTCCTCCTCCTCCTTCTCCTCCTCCTCCTCCGTCTCCTCCTCCTTCTCCTTCTCCTCCTCCTCCTCCTTCTCCTCCTTTCTCTCCTTCTCTCATCTCCTCCTCCTTCTCCTCCTCCTCCTCCTTCTTCTTTTTCTCCTCCTCCTCCTCCTCCTTCTCCTCCTCCTCCTCCTCCTTCTCCTCCTTCTCCTCCTTCTCCTTCTCCTCTCCTTCTCCTTCTCCTCCTCCTCCTTCTCCTCCTTCTCCTTCTCTCCTTCTCCTCCTCTCTTCTTCCTCCTCCTCCCCCCTCCTTCTTTTTTGAGGGATATATTTTAAGATAGAGTCTCATCTTGTAGCCCGGGATGACCTTGAACTCTTGCCTCAGACTCTCAAGTGCTGGGATTACATGTATGTGCCACATTATGACATTTCATATATAATCTGGATTATGGCTTCTGTGGAAAATTGGAAGGTTAACTACCTTGAGGACCCCATTCTTCCTTGAGAAAAGGTAGCCGTAGCTGAAGGGCTGCTATCCCTGTGAGGTGCATGTGTCCAGCTCAACACCAGAGCCTCCCTCTGCCTGGTAATGATAGCATTTGAGGTTTGGGGTATTTGGTCTATGCTTTTCCTCTTGCTTTAATGAAGAAAGTTTTCTTCCTTACAGGCACGCAGACAGGAAGTACCAGCTCCTTTGAGCATGAGATGTCTCAAGAAGGCTTCAGTGCTGCCATTACCTCTGTGAGTGGTCCTGTGTTAAATTGGGGGTGAAGATGGGGCACAAAAGAAAGAATTGTGTAGCTGCATGCTTTCTCACCCAGCCTCTTTGGTCCCAGTAATAATGATTCTGAGGTTTAGTTATATATTAATAAATGCTTAGGCCATAGGCTTCAGCTTGCCCCTGACTAGCTCAGTTACTTATAGAACCAGTTTTAACTATTCAACATCTTCCACATGGTTAGTCGTCTCTCCTTCAGTCTCATGCAACCATCTCTTCCAGAGTTCAGGGCGAATCTTTCCAACCTGACTCTTTCCCAGAGTTCCTCTCTCTCCCTGCCAGATGTCCTACCTCCTAATCCTGCCTTAGCTCATTGACCATAGCCTTTTTTTACTGATAGGTCATGCTTCCATACATCATAGAGGAGATTCTCTCTATAGATGAGTAAGGGTTTGGGGCTTTTCTCTGGGGCAGGTTCTCATGGGGAGGTTTCTTGGCAGGCACCGCTGGTCATCTCTTCACCTCTCAGTTCTGTTATGCTCCTTTCCCCAGAACGGTCCCTTGCTGGGCTCTGTGGGGAGCTTTGACTGGGCAGGTGGAGCCTTCCTGTATACATCAAAGGATAAAGCCACTTTCATCAACACAACCAGAGTGGATTCAGACATGAATGATGCTTACCTGGGTAAGTGAAGAGGACAGGCATTGCTCTAGGAAGGGGTGAGGATGTGACATCTCTCGGCTGACATGGATGCTTGTTGGCCCTTGGGAAAGCTGTAGAGATTCTTTTCTATTTCTATTTAATTTAGTTATGTTCATAGTAGTTACACCAACACATCACGCATGGGGATGCTCTCTTCCCCTTCTTGAGAATGGCCCTACTGTGGAAAGGAGGACCAGGTCTGCAATGAAACGCTTGGCCTACTGGAACATTCTTTTTAGGTTATGCTTCTGTGGTCATCTTGAGGAACCGTGTCCAAAGCTTGGTTTTAGGAGCACCTCGGTATCAGCATATTGGCTTGGTGGTGATGTTCAGGGAGAATTTCGGTACCTGGGAGCCCCACACTAGCATCAAGGGCAGCCAGGTAAGTATGGAGCGTCTGAAGACAGTGTGTGAGGCATGAACACAGAGGCATCTGGGAACTGAGAGATTCTAGGACAGGCCAGCGCCATGTGTGGCGGTCTTTGGAAGGCTTTATGTTAGAATCCCAGGTCAGCTTTGTGTGTGAGAATGCTGTGCCTTTGGTTTTTCTTCCTTTTGCTGTGGTCCTGGGGTTTGGACCCAGGGCCTCATGTAGGCCAGGCGCGTGCTTTACCACTGAGCTGTAGCCCTGTGCTGGCCTCAGCATTTCCAGCAGTGACTAGTAATATTTTATAGAGCTTTCCATGGTTACCTGTTTCTGGAGCTGGCGCTCAGCCAGAACATAACCAATACAGCCACACTAGATATTAAAATACGGAAATAGTTCTATATCTGTTGATGGACTGAAGAGATAACTCAGACATGAATTTGATGCCTAGAACCCACATTAAAAAACTGGGGAGAAGCCGGGCAGTGGTGGCGCACACCTTTAATCCCAGCACTTGGCAGGCAGAGGCAGGAAGATTTCTAAGTTCGAGGCCAGCCTGGTCTACAGAGTGAGTTCCAGGACAACCAGGGCTATACAGAGAAACCCTGTCTAGAACAAAAAACAAAACAAAACAAAACAAAACAAAACAAAACCAAAAAACACCCCCCTAAATTCCCAAACCAACCAACTAACCAACCAACCAATAAAACAACTGGGGAGGTGGAGACAGGGGGGTCTTCTGGGATTTCCTGGCTGGCCAGCATACCGTAATTGGTGAGCTCCAGACCAATGAGAGACTCTGTCTTAATAAACAGGGTAGATAGTATTGAAGAATTAACTCCTGAGGTTGACCTCTGGTTCTCTCTCTCTCTCTCTCTCTCTCTCTCTCTCTCTCTCTCTCTCTCTCTCTCTCTCTCACACACACACACACACACACACACATACACATACACATACACATACACATACACATACACATACACATACACATAAAAATACTGAATTAATTCCATATCTGCTGATAAATGGCTGTTCCTCTAAGATGCCTCATATGGACAAACGGATGTCAAAGTTCATGCATGGGGAGATGTAAGAGACCCAGAATAACCAATACAATCTAAAAAAAGGAGAACACTTCTCAACTCCAAATGTACAAGACCAGGTATGGTACTGTGTGCAGAAAAATCTCAGTATGCAAGAGGGTAAGGTAGGAGAATTATAAGTTTGAAGTCAGGTTGGGCTACATAGTGAGTTCTAGACCAACCTGGGTGCTACTGTTTGAGATCCAGTTTCAAAAACAAAATAAAACAACAACAAAACCAATCACAGCCTCCATCTCTCCCCTCTACAAGTAGATAGAGGGAAAAAAAGTAGATTAATAGTCACAAGTGTATGAAGTGGGGTAGATGCTGAGAAGGACTAACCACAACATGATTACTGTCTGGAGCTAGTGTTATGGTTACAAAACACGAACATAGTAGACACTGCTGAGTTTTGTACTTTAAGACAGAGAATTTATGTTATTATGTAAACCTTCTCATTAAAAAAAGGCTGTTGAGAAAACCCAATGGAATTCATTGTAACAACAGGACGTGAGAGCCGTGGAGATGCTTTAGCAGGTACAGAAATAGAAACTGATGGGCCCGACCTTTCCCAGTTAAATCTCCAGTGAGTTGAGAGCTAAAGGGCATGTCCTCAACTTGAAAAGGGTCATTTACAAAGCTTCCAGCTGGTGTCACCTTAGAACTGTGAGCAAGGCAGTCGCTACTCTTACTATCTCTCCTGAGCTATTTATTGCTGAGCTATTTATTGAATTTAAACTTATGTTTGTCACAGGAGTGCCCAGAGGCTTACATTTTAGTTGATTTTAGATCCAGTCAAGTTGACAGCCCAGGTTAGCCACCACACCATCTAGTTGATAGCCCAGGTTAGCCACCACACCATCTAGCTTTGCTTTGCTGTCTGCAGTTTGGGGTGGAATACATGAAAACAGCCCTGCTCATATCAAGTCCTAAAGTGTTCCCTTATGTTTTCTTCCAGCAATTTCATAGTTTGGGTATTACATTCAGGTGTTCAGTGCATTTAGAATGGACTGTTCTTTTGCACACATTTTCCCAAGCTTATCAGAGAGATGTCATTTTTATGTTTCTCCTTGGTGCCTTTGTTGAAAATCTGTTACCTGTGAGAATGTGGGTTTCTGGGTTCTGCATTCATTCCCCTGGCTTACTGCTTATCTATATTCTGATACCATGCTGCTTGGATCACAGCAGCTGTGTGTGTGTGTGTATTGAGTCAGGATCTTGCTATAAGGCCTGGTTTGTCTCAGTCTCTCCACACACTATGATCACAGGCTTATGTTCTTATCCCAGGTATGGCCAACCCGTATTTCTTACTGGAGTGCCTTCATCTTTCTCTTTTTTGTTCAATATTGTTTAAATATTTGGGGTTTCTTTTGATTGCCTATAAATTTTAGGATTTAAGAGAATATTTTTTAATGAAAACTGCCATTATAATTCAAAGTAGACTAATTCTTCTAATACATAAACATGGGATCCCCCCATTTTTTGTGTTTTAAAATCTATTCTCAATATTTTATATTTTTTCATTCCAAATACCCTTCATTCTGTGGTTAAAATCATTCCTAGGTTTTAAATGTTTTTTTGAGATAATCTTTCGAGTGAGCCAGGTTGATGTTGAACTTTCTATGCAGCTAAGGATGCCCTTGACCTTCTCACCCTCTGGCCTCCATCTTCCATGTTCTGGGATTAGAGGTGTGTACCACTGGGCTAAGTGAGCACTGTATCTTCTGAGCTGGAGCTCTAGACCTATTGCTAAACAGATATTTATTCTTATTTTTGTTAATGTGTATGTTTGTGTAAATGTGTTCAGGTGCCCATGAAGCAGCGGAGGGCACCAGTTACCATGGAACTAGAGTTATAGGTTGTGAACTGTCCACTGTGGGTCTGGGAACTGAACTCAGGTCCTCTGGAAGAACAGCACAGGTTCTACTCCAGCCCCAAATCTATCATTTTTTGATAGGTACTGTAAATGGTATTAATTTCTCTATAGTTTTTTTTTTTCAGATGGTTCACTACTGGTTTCTAGGCATGTTCTGCTCTGTATGTTGATTTTGTATCCTTCAACTTTGCCAAATTATGTGCTCTAACAGTATTTCTTGTCGAGTGTAGAAGATGTCTGTGAGTCTTACTTCCTCCTGCCCGGTCTGCACGCCCTCATTTCTGACTCATGTTTAATTTCTTGACTTGGGGCTTCCCATACTGTGTTGAGCAACAGTGTTGTTCAGATCGCACAGGAGACAGTTTCAATTGATTTTTAGTTGTTTTTTTTTTTTCTTTAATCACAGAGGCATGTCGAATCTTAAAAATGGCCTTCTTGCGTGCCCTTTGAAATGATCATATGATGTTTGCTACTTAGCCTAGAGATGCGATATATCAGCTTTATGGGTGATACAGTTTCCCCTCTACCTTCTCTTCTTCCTTCCCTTCCTGTATCTTCCTCATTACCTCCCCTTTTCTTATTCTCCTTCTCTTCCCTCCTTTGCAACATTGGACAGCTTCCTGGATGCTACACAAATACAGTGCTACCTCTCATCTACGCCACCAGACCCAGGAGAGCTTTTAACAACAGGCTGTCAGATTCACTTCGCTAACACTTTATTTAGAATTTTTTTTTTGCAGTTTCATTCAAGGCTAACCTGTGCTAAAGGAGGCTTTACCCACCCCCACCCCCCAACTCCAATAATCAATGCTCTTCAACCCTTTGTGGAATGGAGCAGTGAGCCACGGCTTCCTCTTTGTTGGAAGTCTTTTATAAAGTTACCGATTCACTCTCAGTCCAAACCATTGGTCCATCCAGGTTCTGCTGCATAGGATTTTCTTGATGAACTGTCTTCTCTGTCATGATATGACACTGAGGCAGGAGGACATGAGCCTGTGGTGTCTGACAGGTGTCTGCAGCACCCTTCTCCTTTGTGGTCGTCGTTGGCTTGGAGTAGCTTCTTTCTTTCCTCCTTTGCTTTGGAGCTATGTTAATAATCCACACCTATAGGTCTAATTCAGGCAGTCAGTAATAGAATTTTAAAAAAGCGCATTTAACAAGACCCGGAGAGTTGGCTCAGCGGTTAAGCCTGTGCACTGTTCTTGATAAGGATTGGGTCTGATTCCTAGCACACACACTCGGTGGTTCACACCATCCGTACCTCCAGTTACAGGGGAACTAATGTCCTCTTCTTACCTCCATAGGCACCTGGCACCCACTTAGTAGTTAGTACACAGACGTATGCAGTCAAAATACCCATACATAAAGTAAAATAAAGAAATCTAAAAAAATAAAATAAAATCCCCAAGCCTGCTCAGTACTCCACGTCTGGTTAGAGAGTTCTTGTAGTGTTAACATAGTCACTGGAGGACATACTGTGTTCTGTTCACTGTTAGCGCAGTCACTGGATCACACGGCTGTGTTCTGTTCACTGTTAGCGCAGTCACTGGAGGACATACTGTGTTCTGTTCACTGTTAGCGCAGTCACTGGAGGACATACTGTGTTCTGTTCACTGTTAGCGCAGTCACTGGAGGACATACTGTGTTCTGTTCACTGTTAGCGCAGTCACTGGAGGACATACTGTGTTCTGTTCACTGTTAGCGCAGTCACTGGAGGACATACTGTGTTCTGTTCACTGTTAGCGCAGTCACTGGAGGACATACTGTGTTCTGTTCACTGTTAGCGCAGTCACTGGAGGACATACTGTGTTCTGTTCACTGTTAGCGCAGTCACTGGATCACACGGCTGTGTTCTGTTCACTGTTTTCTGATTTGCATCTCCTCTGCTCCATTCTATCTCTTGCTGTCTTGTTTGGCTTTGATGATTTCTTTTTGTACTAAATTTTTTATTAGATATTTTCTTTATTTACATTTCAAGTGTTATCCCCTTTCCTAGTTTCCCCTCCGAAAATCCCCTATCCCTTTCCCCCTCTCCCTGCTCCCCAACCCTCCCACTCCCATTCCTGGTCCTGGCATTCCTCTATACTGGGGTATAGAACCTTCACATGACCAAGGACCTCTCCTCCCATTGATGACTGACTAGGCCGTCCTCAGCTACATATACACATATGTTTTTGTTTTTGTTGTTGTTGTTGTTTGTTTTTGTTTTTTGATCGGTGGTTTAGTTCCAAGGAGCTCTGGGCATACTGGTTAATTCATATTGATGTTCCTCCTATGGGGCTTCAGACCCCTTCAGCTCCTTGGGTACTTTCTCTAGCTCCTTCATTCGGGACCTTGTGCTCTGTCCAATGGATGATTGTGAGCATCCTCTTCTGTATTTGCCAGGCACTGGCAGAGCCCCTCAGGAGACAGCTACATCAGGTTCCCGTCAACAAGCTTTTGTTGGCATCTGCCAAAGTGTCTGGGTTTGGTAGTTGTTCATGGGATGGATCCCCAAGTGGGGCAGTCTCTGGATGGCCGGTCTTTCAGTCTCTGCTCTGAACTTTGTCTCTGTAACTCCTTCCATAGGTATTTTGTTCCCCCTTCTAAGAAGGATTCTGGGCTTCTGGGCTAATATCCATGTATCAATGAGTGCATATCATGTGTGTTCTTTTGTGAATGGGTTACCTCACTAAGGATGATATCCTCCAGATCCATCCATTTGTCTAAGAATTTCATAAATTCATTGTTTTTAATTGCTGAGTAGTACTCCATTGTGTAAATGTACCACATTTTCTGTATCTGTTCCACTGTTGAAGGACATCTGGGTTCTTTCCAGCTTCTGGCTATTATAAATAAGGCTGCTATGAACATAGTGGAGCATGTGTTCTTATTACATGTTGGAGCATCTTCTGGGTACATGCCCAAGAGTGGTATTGCTGGATCTTCCAGTAGAACTATGCCCAATTTTCTGAGGAACCACCAAACTGATTTTCAGAGTGGTTGTACCAGCTTGCAGTCCCACCAACAATGGAGGAGTGTTCCTCTTTCTCCACATCCTCGACAGCATCTGCTGTCACCTGAGTTTTTGAACTTAGTCATTCTGACTGGTATGAGGTGGAATCTCAGGGTTGTTTTGATTTGCATTTTCCTGATGATTAAGAATGTTGAACATTTTTTTAGGTGCTTCTCAGCCATTTGGTATTCCTCAGTTGAGAATTCTTTGTTTAGCTCTGTACCCCACTTTTAAATAGGGTTGTTTGGTTTTCTGGAGTCAAACTTCTTGAGTATTTTGTATATATTGGATATTAGCCCCCTATTGGATTTAGGATTGGTAAAGATCCTTTCCCATCTGTTGGTTGCCTTTTGGTCTTATTGAAAGTATCCTTTGCCTTACAGAAGCTTTGCAATTTTTTAAAAAAGATTTATTTATTTATATATATGTAAGTACACTGTAGTTGTCTTCAGACATACCAGAAGAGGGTGTCAGATCTTGTTATGGATGGTTGTGAGCCGCCATGTGGTTGCTGGGATTTGAACTCTAGACCTTTGGAAGAGCAGTCAGTGCTCTTAACCGCTGAGCCATCTCACCAGTCCTGAAGCTTTGCAATTTTATGAGGTCCCATTTGTCGATTCTTAATCTTATAACACAAGCCATTGGTGTTCTGTTCAGGAATTGTTCCCCTGTGGCCACATGTTTCAGACTCTTTCACACTTTCTCTTCTATGAGTTTCAGTGCCTCTGGTTTATGTGGAGGTCCTTGATCCACTTGGATTTGAGCTTTGTACAAGGAGATAAGAATGGATCAGTTCACATTCTTCTACATGATAACCGCCAGTTGAGCCAGCACCATTTGTTGAAGATGCTGTCTTTTTTCCACTGGATGGTTTTAGCTCCTTTGTCAAAGACCAGGTAACCATAGGTGTGTGGGTTCATTTCTGGGTCTTCAGTTCTGTTCCATTGATCTACCTGTCTGTCATTGTACCAGTACCATGCAGTTTTTAATCACAATTGCTCTGTAGTACAGCTTGAGGTCAGGGATGGTGATTCCACCAGAGGTTCTTTTATTGTTGAGAATAGTTTTTGCTATCCTAGGTTTTTTGTTATTCCAGATGAATTTGCAAATTGCCCTTTCTAACTCTATGAAGAATTGAGTTGGAATTTTGATGGAGATTGCATTGAATCTGTAGATTGCTTTCGGCAAGATAGCCATTTTGACTATATTAATCCTGCCAATCCATGAGCATGGGAAATCTTTCCATCTTCTGGGATTTTCTTCAATTTCTTTCTTCAGACACTTGAGGTTCTTATTATACAAAATTTTCACTTTCTTAGTTAGAGTCACACCAAGGTATTTTATATTATTTGTGGCTATTGTGAAGGGTGTTGTTTCCCTAATTTCTTTCTCAGCCTGTTTATCCTTTGTGTAGAGAAAGGCCACTGATTTGTTTGAGTTAATTTTATAACCAGCTACTTAACTGAAGTTGTTTATCAGGTTTAGGAGTTCTCTGGTGGAATTTTTGGGGTCACTTAAGTATACTATCATATCATCTGCAAATAGTGATAATTCGAGTTCTTCCTTTCCAATTTGTATTCCTTTGATCTCCTTTTGTTGTCGAATTGCTCTGGCTAGTACTTCAAGTACTATATTGAATAGGTAGGGAGAGAGTGGGCAGCCTTGTCTAGTCCCTGATTTTAGTGGGATTGCTTTCAGTTTCTCACCATTTAGTTTGATGTTGGCTACTGGTTTGCTGTATATTGTTTTTATTATGTTTATGTATGGGCCTTGAATTCCTTATCTTTCCAAGACTTTTATCATGAAGGGGTGTTGGACTTTGTCAAATGCTTTCTCAGCATCTAATGAGATGATCATGTGATTTTTGTCTTTGAGTTTGTTTATATAGTGGATTACGTTGATGGATTTCTGTATATTGAACCATCCTTGCATCCCTACTTGATCATGATGGATGATCATTTTGATGTGTTCTTGGATTCGGTTTTTGAGAATTTTATTGAGTATTTTTGCATCGATATTCATAAGGGAAATTGGTCTGAAGTTCTCTATCTTTGTTGGGTCTTTTTGTGGTTTAGGTATCAGAGTAATTGTGGCTTCATAGAACGAATTGGGTAGTGTGCCTTCTGTTTCTATTTTGTGGAGTTGTTTGAGGAGTATTGGAATTAGTTCTTCTTTGAAGGTCTAATAGAACTCTGCACTAAACGCAAATGGTCCTGGGCTTTTTTTTTTTTGTTGTTGGGAGACTATTAACGACTGTTTCTATTTCTTTAGGGGATATGGAACTTTTTAGATAGCTAATCTGATCCCGATTTAACTTTGGTACCTGGTATCTGTCTAGAAAATTGTCCATTTCATTCAGGTTTTCCAGTTTTGTTGAGTATAGGCTTTTGTAGTAGGATCTGATGATTTTTTTGTATTTCCTCAGATTCTGTTGTTATATCTCCCTTTTCATTTCTGATTTTGTTAATTAGGATACTGTTTCTATGCCCTCTAGTTAGTCTGGCTAAGGGTTTATCTATCTTGTTGATTTTCTCAAAGAACCAGCTCCTAGTTTGGTTGATTCTTTGTATAGTTCTTTTTGTTTCCACTTGATTGATTTCAGCCCTGAGTTTGATTATTTCCTGCCTTCTACTCCTCTTTGGTGAATTTGTTTCCTTTTGTTCTAGAGATTTTAGGTGTGCTGTCAAGCTGCTAGTGTATGCTCTCTCCAGTTTCTTTTTGGAGGCACTCAGAGCTATGAGTTTTCCTCTTAGGACTGCTTTCATTGTGTCCCATAAGTTTGGGTATGTTGTGGCTTCATTTTCATTAAACTCTAAAAAGTCTTTAATTTCTTTCTTTATTTCTTCCTTGACCAACTTATCATTGAGTAGGGTGTTGTTCAGCTTCCACATGTATGTGGGCTTTCTGTTATTTATGTTGTTATTGAAGATCAGCCTTAGTCCATGGTGATCTGATAGGGTGCATGGGATTATTTCAATATTTCTGTATCTGTTGAGGCCTGTTTGGTGTCCAATTATATGGTCAACTTTGGAGAAGGTACCATGAGGTGCAGAGAAGAAGGTATATTCTTTTGTTTTAGGATGAAATGTTCTAGAGATATCTGTTAAATCCATTTGTTTCATAACTTCTGTTAGTTTCACTGTGTCTCTGTTTAGTTTCTGTTTCCATGATCTATCCATTGATGAGAGTGGGGTGTTGAAGTCTCCCACTATTATTGTGTGAGGTGTAATGTGTGCTTTGAGTTTTAGCAGTTCCTTTAATGAATGTTCAGAATTGTGAGTTCATCTTGGCTAATTTGATCAGTAAGAAGGTCCCTCCTTATCTTTTTTGAGAACTTTAGGTTGAAAGTCGACTTTATTCGATATTAGAATGGCTACTCCAGCTTGTTTCTTGGGACCATTTGCTTATTTTTCAGCCTTTTACTCTAAGGTAGTGTCTGTCTTTGTCCCTGAGGTGGGTTTCCTACATGCAGCAAAAAGTTGGGTCCTGTTTACATAACCAGTCTGTTAGTCTATGTCTTTTTATTGGGAAATTGAGTCCATTGATATTAAGAGATATTAAGGAAAAATTGTTGTTGCTTCCTGTTATTTTTGTTGTTAGAGTTGGAATTCTGTTCATGTGGCTATCTTCTTTAGGTTTGTTGAAAGATTACTTTCTTGCTTTTTCTAGAGCTTAGTTTCCCTCTTTGTGTTGGAGTTTTCCCTTCACTATCCTTTGAAGGGCTGAATTTGTGGAAAGATAGTGTGTAAATTTCATTTTGTCATGGAATACCTTGGTTTCTCCCTCTATGGTAATTGAGAGGTTTTCTAGGTATAGTAGCCTAGGCTGGCATTTGTGTTCTCTTAGGGTCTGTATGACATCTGCCCAGAATCTTCTGGCTTTCCTAGTCTCTGGGGAGAAGTCAGGTGTAATTCTGATAGGTCTGCCTTTATATGTTACTTGACCTTTTTCCCTTACTGCTTTTAATATTCTTTCTTTGTTTAGTGCATTTGGTGTTTTGATTATTATGTGACGGGAGGAATTTCTTTTCTGGTCCAAACTATTTGGAGTTCTGTAGGCTTCTTGTATGTTTATGGGCATCTTTCTTTAGGTTGGGGAAGTTTTCTTCTATAATTTTGTTGAAGATATTTGCTGGCCCTTTAAGTTGGAAATCTTCCTTCTCGTCTATACCTATTATCCTTAGGTTTGGTCTTCTCATTGTGTCCTGGATTTCCTGGATGTTTTGGGTTAGGATCTTTTTGCATTTTGCATTTTCTTTTATTGTTGTGTTAATGGTATCTTCTATGGTTTCTTCTTTTCTATGGTATCTTCTGCACCTGAGATTCTTCTGCACCTGAGATTCTCTCTTCTATCTCTTGTATTCTGTTGGTTATGCTTGCATCAATGGCTCCTGACTTCTTTCTTAGGTTTTCTATTTCCAGAGTGGTCTCCCTTTGTGAATTCGTTATTGTTTCTACTTCCAGTTTTAGATCCTGAATGTTTTTTGTTCAATTCTTTCATCTGTTTGGATGTGTTCTCCTGTATTTCTTTAAGGGAGTTATTTATTTCCTTTTTATAGTCCTCCATCATCATTATGACAAGTGACTTTAGATCCATATCTTGCTTTTCTGGTGTGATGGTATATCCAGGACTTGCTATGGTGGGAAAGTTTGGTTCTGATGTTGCCAAGTAACCTTGGTTTTTGTTGCTTCTGTTCTTATGCTTGCCTCCTGCCATCTGATTATCTCAAGTGCTCGCTGCCCTCAATATATCTGATTGGAGCCTGTCCTTCCTGTAATTCCAGTTGAGTCAGAACTCCTCAGAGTCCAGATTTCTCTGTGATCCTGTGATTCCAGGATCCTGCGAACCTGAGATTCTGAGCGTGCCAGAGTTCTTGGTGGTCAAGCTTCCTCTGAGACCCTGAGATCCTGGTGTGACCAAGCTCCTGGGATCCTGGGATCCTGGAATCCTAAGACCCTGGGCATGTTAGAGCGTCTGGAAGTGGTGCTTCCTCTGGGGACTGTGGGGTTGTCCGCTGTGTTCGAAACTAAGGTAGACCATCACTGACCAGAAGGAACCCAAGCCGCTGGTCTGGAGAGTTTCCTGTGTCCTGCTTCTACTAGCACAGGCCTCTCACGATTGTTTTGGAACAGATGTTGCATTTCACTCACCCGTGATCCTAAGATCCTGGGCGTGCTAGGACGCCTGGGGCATAGAGAGTCCTCTGGGGACCGTGGGACCGTCCCTGATGATTTAAAAAAATAGTTACATATCTTAATTTTTTGTTTCTGCTATAGAGTTTTCTCTGTGTTTTTGGGGCTTACATAAGGCGGCATTTTTTTTTTTTTTAGATTTAGTTATTTATTTCACACCAGAAGAGGGCACTAAATCTCATTATAGATGGTTATGAGCCACCATGTGGTTGTGGTTGCTGGAAATTGAACTTAGGACCTCTGGAAAAGCAGCCAGTGCTCTTAACCACTGAGCCTTCTCTCTAGCTCATAGCAGGCTATTTTTAATGGTTGATAATTTCACCCACACTAAAAAACAAAATACAAAATACAAAAAGTTATTTGTCAGGCCATGGTGACACACACCTGTAATCCCAGCACTTGGGAGGCAGAGATAGATGGCTCTCTGAGTTCAAAGCCAGCCTGGTTTACAGAGCGAGTTGCAGGATAGCCAAGGCTACACAGAGAAATCCTGTCTTGAAAAAAACAAAAAAGTAAAACAGAACCACAAACACCTATTCACTGATAGCTTCTTCTACCACCTTTTATGTTGTTATTGTCATAACTGGTCAACTGATATACAATAATGGTGCAAGAAACTGTAATGGAAAGGCTTTTTCAACAAGTGACAGAGGGGCTGAAAATCCAAAACAAACTGTTTTATCTCACATCACACAAAATGGATCCAAAGAAAATTTACTTTTAATGAGATTTAACATTCCGCCAATACACCAGCAGTGTAACCAAGCATTACTGAGGAGAAATAGATGGAAATCTATGTGCAAATGTTTGCCATTGCTCTGTTCCCAATCATGCCAAACTGGAGGCAATCCAGAAGCCCTCAGCTGGGGGATGGAAGGTAAACTGTGCCGTGCCTACACAGCAGAGCACTCATCAACAGTGGAAGTGAGTTACCAATGTATGCAAACACCATGAGAGACTTCCAGTGAATTATTCTAGGTGAAAAACGGGGATAATGGAAGCCATGCTCACAGCAGTCTAGAACAGGACAACTGTGACACAGGGACAGAAAACACATCAGTGGTTTCCAGGGATTGCCCACAGGGAAGAGGCCATCTGTGGGGCATCAGGAGAGCGTCATATCCTAAGAGTGGTCTGGATTATATGACGGTATGTTTGCCAAAACTCTAAAACTGTATACTAAAACAGTTGAATTTTAGCTTATGCAAAATTTACCCTCAATAAATCTGACCTTAAAACAAAAATGCTATTGACTTCAGGACAGTCTCGGTGCCTCTACTGGGTGGTGAGCAAGACTGACTGTAATGGTGTGTGTGTGTGTGTGCACGAGCGCGCACATGTGTCTCTCTCTGCGTCTCTGTGTGTATGTGTCTCTCTGTGTGTGTGTCTCTGTGTGTGCACATGCATTTATCTCTCTCTCTCTCTCTCTCTCTCTCTCTGTGTCTGTGTTGTGTGTGTGTGTGCTCGCGTGCCCACACACGCGCACATGTGGGGGTTGGGGGCAGAGACCAGTGTCGTGAGTCACAGCATGATGTCCTCTCTACTATCTCTACTTTTCCTCCCGGGACTTCTCTTGGGTTTAGCTGCAGTTCATCCCTGTTTATCTGTTCCCTGCTCTTCTCTCCACATTGTTATGCTGACCGTCCTTGAAGGCACAGTGTCTGCTACCCAGTTTTGTGCTCAACAAAAAAGTCTTTGTTGAACGAATGAATAAATGGACTATAAATGGCTCAGTTCCAGGGGCGGATGCTACATGCTTACAGTGAACATATGAAAAAGACGTTTTTACTGGTAGGTGACACAAAAATTTCTGCGTAGCAAAGTTTTTCAGTACTAAGAAGTAAACCACCCAGAGCTTCAAGAACCTGGGATGAGTCACTGAGCTGCAGCCGTATAACCACCACCGTCACCACCACAGTAATAAATAATCATTATTACTAAGTCATTATTAATTAACAATAAATAGTATTTTACTTTACTTTTTTGGTTTTTCAAGACAGGGTTTCTCAAAACCCTGAGATTTTGAAGTACTTCAGACTGCCCTCAAACTCACAGGGGACTTCCTGCCTCTGTCTCCTGAGTGCTGGGATTAAAGGTATGCTACCATTGCTTGGCTATAATTTTGATTTTAATCCAGTCAATGGATTATGGCCAAATTAGACTTTATCCTCTGCCTCTACAAAGAATTCTAATCTACTAAAAGGGTACCATGTCTACTCTTCTAGACATTGTATTTGTGTTGCCTGTGTAACCTTTACGGCTTTAGTAATTTCTCTGGAATACCATTGAGATAAATTCAACTCTACTTCCCACTGGCTTTATGATAAACTCCTCTAGCTAGCAGCATATTCAACTGGTTGATTTAAGGATGTAGCTCAGTGGTAGACCAGTTGCCTAGCATATCCAAAGTACTGGATTTCATCCTTAACATACTCTCTTTCTCTCCTCTCCTGTCCTCTCCCTCTCTCTCTTTCCTTTGCTTTCTCTCAAAATGTATCATAAGTCATGTCTTAGTCACCCTTCTGTTGGTGAGAAGAGACACCATGACCAAGGGAACTTTTATAAGAGAACACATTTAATCAGGACTTGCTTACAGGTTCAGAGGTTTAGTTCATTATCATCATGGTGGGAATCATGGTGTCATTAGAGCAGTAGCTAAGAGCTCCATCCTGATCTGTAGGCACACACACACACACACACACACACACACACACACACACACACAGAGAGAGAGAGAGAGAGAGAGAGAGAGAGAGAGAGAGAGAGAGAGAGAGAGAGAGAGAGAGAGAGAGACTGGGGACTGGGCCAGGTGTGGGCTTTTGAAAACCTCAAAACTCGTTCTGGCTGTGGTGGCACATGTAATCCCAGGGGGCAGAGGCAGGCAAATTTCTGTGTGTTTGAGGTCAGTCTGGTCAATAAGGCAAGTTCTAGGATATCCAGAGCTGTTCACACAGAGAAACTCTGTCTCAGGGGAGTTAGGTAGAAACCTCAGAACCCACCTTGGTGACACAATTTCTCCAACAAGACCACACCTTCTAATCCTTCTAATTTTATCAAAGAACTTCAGTGAGTAAGCATTCAAATATCTGAGCCTATAGGGGTCATTCATTCACCACAAATCATATAGAAAATCATATCTTCTAATGATTTCCCCAGTAGACATGCTCTCATTCCTTATTCTTCCTTTCAGACAAGTCCTAAGATATATCCCTATGCAGGCATTGAACTCCTGATCTTCCTGCCTCTGCCTTCTGAGTGTTGGCATACACAACATGTCTGGCTATGGATGTTTTTCATAGACAGGAAGTTCCCAGACTCTTCTCAGATGGAAAGAGGTGTGTGATCTTTGCCCTGTCTCTTTCAGATTGGCTCTTATTTTGGGGCCTCCCTTTGCTCTGTGGACATGGATGCTGATGGCAATACCAACTTGATCCTCATTGGGGCCCCTCATTACTATGAGAAGACCCGAGGAGGCCAGGTGTCAGTGTGTCCCTTGCCTCGAGGGGTGAGTGAAGGACCTGGTGGGGCTGGGGTGAGGTGGAGGGCGCCAGGATCTTTGGTCTGTCACTGTCTCCTTTTAGCAGAGGGCACAGTGGCAGTGTGAAGTTCTTCTCCACGGTGACCAGGGTCATCCCTGGGGTCGCTTTGGGGCAGCCCTGACAGTGCTGGGAGATGTGAATGGGGACAAACTGACAGATGTGGCCATCGGGGCCCCAGGAGAGCAGGAGAATCAGGGTGCTGTCTACATTTTTTATGGAGCATCAATAGCCAGCCTCAGTGCCTCCCACAGCCAGGTAAGACACCATTACTGACACAGCACAGCACTGACGTGTGTGTGATATAGAGAGTCTCTGATTTAAATGCTGGATCGGCTTTCCTTCATTTCTTCTGGAACCTTCAAAACCTTTCACGGATGCTCAGAGCATCCCCAGTCTAGACAGATTCTCTGTAATGGTAGGTTGTGCTTTGGGGTCCCCACACTCACTTTATAGCTGAGGCCTGGGGCTGTAGAGGGCCAGCTGCAGGGGCGAGGATCTTAACTGCTAAGCCCTGGGACAGAACAGCAGTTAGACCAGATGAAGATGGATGGTAACTGCTATTGCTTATGCTGTTCCTTCCCTGGAATCCCAGTGCTGGCTGAGTGCCTAAGAGTTCTTCCCCCCACTCCCCCAAGATCTGTCCCAATTTTAGGACTGAAAACCCTATGTCACAGGATACCCATACGGTTGGACACTCTATAGGACTTCATTGATCCTAGGGCTTTTTATGAGACTTCTGGGTTTAGCTTAAAATTCTGCTGTTTCTACTTAAAAGTCTGAGTGTAATGCATGCATATGTGCACGTGGGTGTGGGTGTGAACACGCGTGTGTATGTCCACGCACATGTGTGCAAGCACCGAGTGGATGATGTGGAAGTCAGAGACTGATGGTAGAATGCTCTTTTCAATCACTTCTCTGCCTTATTCCCCCTGACAAGGTCTCACCATCTAGCCTTGGTTGGCCTGGAATGTACTGTGCAGACATGTGTACTCATAGAGACTCACCTGCTTCTGCCTCCAAAGTGCTGGGATTAAAGGTCTGCACCACTACGCCCAGCCCTTTTCTTCATATTCTTCTCATGTGTTTAAAACTAAGTTTTCTTTTATGATTTTAAAGATTTCTTACTTTTGCTGATATGTATGTGGGTATTGCCTGCCTGAGTTTATGTGCACCACATACTTGCAGGTGCCCACAGTGTTAAAGGGCAGTGGATCTCCCAGGACTGGAGTTACAAGCAGTTGTAAGCTCTCTGATGTGGGTGCCAGGAATCAAACCCACATCCTCTGCAAGAGCAGTCAGTGCTCTTAAGTGCTGAGCCATCTCTCCAGCCCTCAGATCAAACTTCTCCTTTGATATTTTCATAGGTATATACAATACATCCTGAATTCTCTCACCCCATCTTCCCTTGTCTCCTGCTAGCCCTCAGTCCTACATACACACCCATACTCATGTGTTTTTGCTTTGATTTGAGACTCACTGCAGTCAACCAGGGCCATCTATGTGACCATGGGTTTGGAGCCGGGTGGGCTCACCAGGGGTTACCAAACATAGGCTATAGGCTTTTTAATTGACAGGTGATACATCTATACAATACACAAGATATTCTCTCTACGGTGTGGGGATTACAGTTGAGAGCGTCATGCTTGCTTAATGATAGTTTTTAAATGAGCGAACCCAGCATCGTTCTTTTGTATTGGGTCTTGAAATTAAGTAGCCCTGAATCCTGGCCCCAGAACTGGCCTCCTCCTCAGTGACTCCGTCCCTGCTGCCTCGGCTCCCTGCCTGTGGGGTCCTTGCAGTTTGGCCTGCCTCACCCACCCATGCTGTGTTTTCTCTGAGCAAGCTGAGGCCATGTGGTCTCCTGGGCTCTGGTCTCTAATCTTTTCCAGTCTCATATTTTCCTTTATTTCTTTTAAAAACGTATTGTGATAAAAATATTTAAATATTTGACTCTTATTAGACTCGAAATGCACTATCTTACACTCGACCTGCTCTAGCTGTTTCTAGCATTGGTTGGTAATCCTCCATTTTGCCTCCTCCTTTGAGCTCCTTCTGCCATACTCGGCTTTGCTTTCGTGATTTGATTATTTAGACAGCTCCACGTAGTGCAATGATTTGGGCTTTTGTGTCTGGCTTATTTTATGAAGAGTAATATCTTCTAGGTTCATTCCTATTGGCACAGTGAGAGATTTTCCTTCTTTCCACTATAGATAAATGCCACTGCTGGGTGACTTGTCTCCAGCTGTTTGTCTCACGCAGGTTATCCCGTTCCTCGGATTATGTGAGTGGTGTGTGTCTTAGTCAGGATTTCTACCTCTGTGATGAAACACCAGGACCAAAAAACAAGTTTGGGAGGAAAGAGTTTATTTGGCTTTCACTCGCAGATCATCCATTTCAGATAGTCCATTGCTGGGGCAAGTCAGGACAGGAATTCAAGCAGGGCTGGAACCTGGAGGCAGGAGCTGATGCAGAGGCCATGGAGAGGTGCTGTGTACTGGCTTGCTCCCCGTAGCCTGTCAGCCTGCTTTCTTATAGAACCCAGGACCACCAGCCCAGGGATGGTACCGTTCACCATGAGCTGGGCTCTTCCCCACTGATTACTAATTGAGGAACTGCCCTACAGCTGGAGGGATTTTCTCAACTGAGGCTCCTTCCTTCCCTCCTTCCTTTTTTGAAATTAATCATTTTTATTCATTTACATTTCAAATTATATCCCCCTTTCTGGTTACCCCTCCACACACACCCCATCCCATCCTCCTTCCTCCCCCTCGCCTCTATGAGAGTGCTCCTTCACCCACTCCCCCACTCAACGCCTAACGGCTTTAGCATCCTCCTATGCTGAGGCATCAAGCCTCCACAGAACCAAGGGCTTCCCCTCCTACTGATGTCAGATAAGGTCATCCTCTGCTACATATGTATGTGGAGCCATGGCTCCATGTATAATCTTTAGTTGGTGGTCTAGTCCCTGGGAGCTCTGGGTGTTCCAGTTAGCTGATATTGTTCTTTCTATGGGGTTGCAGTCCCCTTCAGCCCCTTCAGTCCTTCCCTTAGCTCTTCCATTGGAGTCCCTGGGGGTCAGTCCGATGGTTGGCTGTGAGTATCCTTTCTTTCGATTGACTCTAACTTGTGCCAAGTTGAGACGCAGAGCCAGCCAGTACAGCGTGGCAGTAAATACAGATGTGCTAACATTCCTTCAAGATTCTTACTCTGATTCTCTTGAATAAAATTGAAAAGTGGGATCTTTGGATTACATGCCAGTCCTATTAGTTTATTATTAGCATGCTGAAAAGCCTAGATTCTACATATGAGAGAAAACACATAAAGTTTGTCCTTCTGGGCTTGAGTTATTTTACTTAGCATGGTCATCTTCATTTTCATTTATTCCCACAAATGACCTGGCTAGCCAGCAAGCCCCAAGGATCTATTTGTCTCCGCCCTTCAGTGTTTGAGTCACGGACGGACATGCCCAGATTTTATGTGTGCTGGAGATCCAGGCTTGGGTTCCTCCAGGTGCACAGCAGGTGCACAGCAGGTGCACAGCAGGTACACAGCAGGTGCACAGCAGGTGCACAGCAGGTGCACAGCAGGTGCACAGCAGGTGCACAGCAGGTGCACAGCAGGTGCTGTGACTTTCTTACCCTGCCTCCTTCTTGCCTTTCCATTTACTTCTTTATTTATTCTGAGGCCATGTATCACTCTGTATCTAGGCTGGCCTGGAGTTCAGCCCCCTCCTGCTGGAGCCTCCCAATGCTACAATTACAGCTGTGTGTTTCCACAAACAATCCTTTCTTTTTGGTGCATTTTAAATTAAGTTTCATTGTCTGGTTCACATTGTCTATGATATTTTGACATGTTGGTTATTCACTAGAAATATTTGCTCACAGTTATTTTAAGACCTATAAATAGAAAGTGCATACATAAATATTTATTCAGTGAGTCTTGACAAAGGTAACTCATATCCTTTTTTACTATACAGACATGTGGCTGGATGTGGTAGAATACACTAGTAATGCCAGGGCACAGGAGGGAGAGGTAGGAAGAGGCCATGTTTTTTAAGGCCCTCTTGGGCTATATAGCAAGTTCAAGGCCAGCCTGGGCCATATATCCAGACCTTGCTATAGCCTCTTCAAATCTCAAATCCCTCTCAAAGAAAACCTCAAACAATATAGAGCGTCACCTCCCCAGTCAATTCCTATCCTCTCTCCTACCCTGGAAATGATCACAGTTCTGATTATTTTTTTCCAGTTTTGCCCACTCTCTGGGCTGGAGTACATTTCACAGACTCCAGAGACGTTGCTGCCATGGGGTGTCTCCACAGTACGAATATTGGCACCATGCTCTCTCTCTCACTGGTGCAGATGTTTTGTGTGTGTGTGTGTATGTGTAAATAGGTTTGAAGGTTTTAGTTTTAATTTTGTTTTTAATCACAGAGTAAATTTATATGTAAAATGAACAGTGGAAGCCAGGTCCTCTCATTCCATTGCTACAGTAGCTCAGAGCTATAACTTCAGAGGAAAACAAGGCCAAAGTGAGACTATTTAAAATGGATTTTACTTCAGAATTTCATGCATGCATATAATGTGTCTTATCAAATCTACCCCCATTCTGTTCCATCCCTCCAAGTCCTGTTATGTTTTTCATACCACTTTTCCCTCCCAACTTCATATGCTCTTTCTTTTAATGTTTTTTTAATCTTATGCATATGGGTGTTTTGTTTGCATGTATGTCTGTGTACCACTATGCCTAGTGCCTGAGGAGGCCAGAAGAGGGGATCAGATGCTCTGAAGTTGGAGTTACAGGTGATCTTGAGCCTTAGATCCTCAGGAAGAGCAGCCAGTGCTTTTAACCCCTGAGCCCATTCTCCAGCTCTATGTGTGTCCCCTACCCCATACCCTACTGAATCCACTAAGTACTGCTAGTGTGAGCATGAGCCTGCAGAGCCTCTTGGGGACGGCATGCCTGGGGAAGACTGAAAGAGAGGGTATCTTATATGTGCACGTGTGTGTTCATCCACAGTCTGGTTAGAAGCAAATGCAAAATGGATTGTGCTATTCTACTTTCATTGTTGTTTATATTTTTTTTCCTCATGGGATTGAAACTAAAGGTGATTATTAGTGGGAACAGCTAGTAAGCTAGGGATCTCTAACTTGCCATATTACAGGTAATTTCAAAGCAAGTATCCTTGCAGTGAAACAATACCAGAGGCCCCAAGGATATGCACACAAACCTTTCTTTTCCCTCTTCCTTATTTGTTTGTTTGACAGGGTTTCTCTATGTAACAGTCCTGGCTGTCCTGGTACTCACTTCGTAGACCAGGCTGGCCTCTGGGATTAAAGGCATTCACCACTACTTCCAATCACCATTTTCTTTTTAAAGAAGTGTGTGTATGTGTGTGTCTGTGTGTGTGTGTGTACACTGACACACTGACATATAGATCTCAAGTAATGGATTTTTAGGTATGAACAAGCACAGTAAACTTAGATATCAAACTCTAGGCTGGCAAGGTAGCTCAGCTGGAAAAAATGCTTCCCACTAAGTCTGCCACCAGACTTCAGTCTTCAGAACCCTCATGGTGGCTGGAAAGATGCGACTTCTTCAAACTGTACTCTCACCTATCCACACACACTTGGCACACACACTCCTGTGACCTGAGTTTGCTTCCTGGGACTCATGTGGTGGAAGAGAGAACTGACTTCTGAGGTTGTCCCCTGAGCGCCACATGAGCACGGTGGTGTAGGATTCCTGCCTCCCTCAAGGAAGATAAGTGTAACAAAAGAGATCACTTGGTTGATCAGTAGTCAATGTCTGCATTTTTCTGTCTATGTAAATGAGGACTGGATGAGCCGAACAGTATATTTTTATTTCTTTTTTTTTTTTTTTTTTTGTAAAACTTTCAGTTTTCTTTAGGAAACTCAGATAATCCAGAAAAGCTTGGGTATTGTTTGGAGATTGTGTGTTCCTTAATATATTTTTTAAAAGGTGACAAATACTGTTTTTTTTGGTTTGTTTGTTTTTTTGTTTTTTTTTTTTTTTGTTTTGCTTAAATGTTGTAAACGACGCAGCAGGAACTGCAGGGTTCCTCTTTTCTATTCTAGAAGCCCTTTGGTTTCTAAAATAAAAACAAAATGTTTTACTATTGCTCAATTACTTCGAGTTATAGCAAAATATTTTTCCTTATAGAGTTGTAGTCCTTAATCTGGACTATACGTTGGAACTATTTGCCTATTTAAATATATATATGCAGAGAGTTTACTAGTTTTCCCAAACCAAACTCCTACATACACGATGTTGGCTAAAGAGACTGAGGATGGGATTTTGGGACTGTACAGGTAATCACTGTGTGCACAAGATAAGTTTTAAGTCATCTGAATTCCTTGAAAAGTATGGGCTGTAAAGAAGAGAGTCTGTGCCTTGGCTAACTGAGCCACAGACTTCTCTATTTCCTCTCATCTTCCCTCCCTCAGCGGATCATAGGCTCCCACGTCTCCCCTGGGCTCCAGTACTTCGGGCAGTCTCTGAGCGGGGGCAAGGATCTCACAATGGATGGCTTGATGGACCTGGCTGTTGGGGCGCAGGGGCATCTTCTGCTGCTCAGGTGAGAGGCCCTCTCATTGCACCAGGCTTCCCCCTTGGAAGGTCTCTGCTGGTTCCTGATGGCCCTCTGATGCCCCTCTAGAGCCCAGCCCGTGCTGAGACTGGAGGCAACCATGGAATTCAGCCCCAAGAAAGTAGCAAGGAGTGTGTTTGTATGCCAAGAACAAGTATTAAAAAACAAGGATGCTGGGGAGGTCAGAGTCTGCCTCCGTGTCCGCAAGAACACCAAGGACCGTCTGCGCGAAGGTAAGATGTGCTGGGTAAACCTGGTTTACAGGACAGTGTCTCATCTCGGTCTGCCCAGCTTTCTAGTAGAAGGAAATTCTGATCGGCGCTGGCTAGAATGAGTGGGACAGTCCCCCCAAAACGCTAGCTCTCGCTCTCTTGCCCTTGCCCTTCTTCTCCCTCTCTTCTTCTCCCTTTCTATTTCCCCTCTCTCCCTCCTTCAGTCCTTCCTTCCTTCCTTCCTTTATCCTCTTTTTTTTTTAAATGTAAGGATATCTGTTCATATTTTTGTATTTTTACTATGTATGGAAGCACTCATATAGTCACACACAACATGTAGTACTATAATAGCACATGTTTAAAATGTACATAGATTGTGTTATACTTTATGTATGTATCTGAAACTCTCTCTTTTTACTTAACACAATAATAGTGGACCACAGGAGTGCACCACTCCACCCAGTTTTATGTGGTGCCGAGTAAGAACTGCACCCAGAACCTTGTGTACGCTAGACAATCAATTTTAACAACGGAGTGATATCCCCAACATATTGAGTTTAAATATATTAAATTTATTAATTACATACCAAAATGTTTTTTAAATAATTATTTTAAACACAAAATTAGAGAGCAATGGGAGACTGATCTATCATAGTGTTAGACAAGTTTACCTCCTTTCCAAGCAGGTTTCACCCAGTGGTCTTTGTTTTTCTTTTCTTTGCCAAGGAATCTTTAAAAATTACTTTAAAGAAAGATTTATTATATTTTAAATTATGTGTATATCTCTTTGATTATGTCCATGTGTCTGTGTAGGAATGTGCTCAGGAGTGTGGGTACCTACAGAGTCCAGAAGGGAGTGCTGGGTCTCTGGAGCTGATGTCACAGGCAACTGTGAGCTGTCTAATGTGGGCGCTGGGAGCAGGATTCCTGTTTTCTGTGAGAGCAGCATGTGCCTATAACCACCAAGCCACCTCTCCAGGCCCTTAATTCAACTCACTGTGTAGCCCTGGCTGGCCTCGAACCTACTATGTATACTTTACTGGTCTGGATCTTACCGAGATCCATTTGCCTCTACCTCCCTGTCCTGGAGTAAAGGTGTATTGCCACCACACCTAGCTTCAATGACTTTGAAATCCTTAAAATGGTAATTTTATTTATATGTTCATACACTTACATGTGAAAATCAGAGGACAGCTTCTGAAAGTCTGTTCTCTTTTTCCAACATGTAAGACTTGTTGGAAACATGTAAGACTTGGGTACACAATTCATGTAGTGTGGTTTGGCAGCAGACACCTCTGCACACTGAGCCATTTTGCCAGCCCACCTCAAGAATGTTAAGACAAACATGAAGGTCATACCATTTTCCTTCTTCACCTATAAACATCTTTGAAGTAGGAACATTGTCTTTTCAGGGTTTCATACATGTATACAATGTATCTTGGCTAGAGTCATTTCCATTACTCTTACCTGACCTTTTACTCAATTCCTTATTTTTCCAACTAGTCCTTGTGCTATGCTCATATAAATTTTATTTTTTTTTTACTTTTTTTTTTGTGACCCACTGAATCTAATGCTTGTGTGAGCAGGAATGGGAAGCTATTTATTGGAGAACAGAGAAACTTAGCAGTGGCTACCCCACTGAGGAAAATGACCACCATACCCTGGCAACTGCCAATAGCATCCCAAGGAAGAGTGGAACCTCACGAGGCCCCTCCCACTCATGACAGAGTGCTGTGGAGTTCTTGTGTAGGTAACCAGAGCTGACGTGGGGTCGTGCATGCCACGGCTATACCATATCCAGAATTTTTGTCTCACAGGACTCCCCCATCCTTTGCTATTACATTGTTTCCACTCCCTCTTTCCTGAAGTTTCCTTGGCCCTGGGAGGAAGTAATAGAGATGTCCAATATAATTATTTTTTAATTTTAAAAGGCAACATTTTAATTAATTTTTTGAGAATTTCATATAATGTATCTTGATGATATTCAACCTTCAATCCTCTTTTCAGTTACACCCCCATCTCCCTATCCACTCAAGTTCGTGTCCTTTAAAAAAAAACATTAAGAGGCTAGGCATGGTGGCACACACCTTTAATCCCAGCATTCAGGGGGCAGAGGCAGGCAGATCTCTGTGAGTTTGAGGCCAGCCTAATTTACAAAGTGAGTTCAGAACAGCCAGGGTTTCAGAGATAAACCCTGTCTCAAGGGCTGGTGAGATGGCTCAGTGGGTAAGAGCACCCGACTGCTCTTCCGAAGGTCTGGAGTTCAAATCCCAGCAACCACAGGGTGGCTCACAACCGTCTGTAACGAGATCTGACTCCCTCTTCTGGAGTGTCTGAGGACAGCTACAGTGTACTTACATATAATAAATAAATAAATAAATAAATAAATAAATAAACAAATCAATCTTTAAAAAAAACCCTGTCTCAAATAAACAAACAAACATCCCCCTTAACAAAAACCAAACCCCAGAAATCATTGAGTCTAATTTGTGTTGGGGAAATGGGCCACGTAGTTTGGTTGATCTACTAAGGGGCCACATCCTCACATGAAACTCCTCCCCCTTTGCTATCAATTGCCAGTAGTTCCCTCAGCTAGGGGTGGGACTTCCTGCTCTCTGGCCTCAACTCCAGACTGCATTTTGTCTGTGAGTTCATTTATCAACTGCCTTATTGTAACTGAAAAAAGACTCTTTTCCTGTAGTCATCATGATCCTAGATTTCAAATCACACTATAGATTCGTGGTAATAAATGGGACGGTCCTGCCACAACAACAGACACATTGTCCAAAGGACTAGAACTGAGGATATACATAGAAGTTCATGTTTTCATAGTCATGTGATTTTTTTAAACAAAGAAGCCAACAATACACATGGGAGAAAAGGTAACATCTTCAGCAATGGTGCTGGCCAACCCGATTGCTTCGTGTAGAAGAGTGAAAATGGATCCATTTTCTGACCCTGCTCAGAATTCAACAGCAAATGCATCAAGAACCCCAACAAAAGAGCAGCAGAGTTCATCTTTATTAGTTAGCTTATGACATTGACTTTCTTTAGTAGCATTTTCATGCACACATCCTTTTGGTTGCCCCATCTCCCTGTTGCTGACCAATCCCCACCTAATTCCTTCCACGCCATTCCCCCAACCCCGCAGTTCTCTCTGCACTTCCGTATCACATAGGTTCCATTGCCCTCTGCGCTCCTGTCTCTTAATGCCTCCATTATCCTCCCATGCTCCCCTCGCTAATGTTTTGTCCTCTGCATACACTCACTCCCATCAGAAGTGAGATCCCATTAGAAAGTAGAAGTCCACATAGAACACTTGGTGTTTATCATTGAGCCTGCCTCAGCTTGCTTAAGACAATATTCTCCTGTTTCATCCATTTTCAAACAGTTCATTTCCAAGCGAGGGAGAACTGATTTGGGAGGTTGAATTGATCAAGTTAAATACGTTTTCTGTTGCCAATGGTCTGCCTTCTTTCCCTGTCCATGTGCTTAGAGAGTAGGATTGTGCTTTTGTGGGCGAATAGCAGTGGCTGACCTGGTGAGAAACAGGAAGAGGAGAAAAGATATTTTTTCTAGTTTCATTCTTATTGGTCCAGGGGTCAGAAAAGCCAGTTTGTTTTAGAGGCTAGAGAACAGTAGGGAGAAGGGATCATGCAATCTACATAGGAATTCCTCTCATGTCATTTACTCCTAAGCTGTTAATGTTCAGACTAGTAGCCAAACTGGCAAGTGACAAAGGCAAAGGACAAAACAAACAACAATAAAAAAATCAAAAACAAAATTACTTTTCTAACATCTTACAGAAGAGCCACAACTTTTGGAGGATTTAGTGTACAATACTCTCCTCCTCCTCCTCCTCCTCTTCTTCTTCCTCATCCTCCTCTTCTTCTTCCTCCTCCTCTTCCTCTTCCTCCTCTTCCTCCTTCTCCTCCTCCTCCTCTTCCTCCTCCTCCCCTTCCTCCCCTTCCTCCTCTTCCTCCTCCTCCTCCTTCCTTTTCCTCCTTCTTCTTCCTCTTCCTCCTCCTTCTTCCTCTTCCTCTTCTTCCTCCTCCTCCTTTTCCTTCTCCTTCCTCCTCCCCTCTTTTTCATCCCCTTCTCCTTCCTACTTGAGATATAATTAAATTACTTATAAAGAATAATTGTTCTTATTCTTACTTCGAAAGTAATGAATTAAGATGCAGTGGGGTCAGATGATATGTGGATAATCCCACATCTTGCAGCCAAGTTGTAGCCACAGATCTCTGTCCACCTGGTTCCTAATCACTGTGCCCTCTCCTTTCAGGAGATATCCGGAGCACTGTCACTTACGACCTGGCTTTAGACCCTGGCCGCCCACGTATCCGTGCCTTCTTTGATGAGACAAAGAACAGCACACGCAGGCGCATCCAGGTCTTTGGATTGATGCCGAAATGTGAAACCCTGAAGCTAATTTTACCGGTGAGATGGCAAATGGCAGATCTCCTGACTGAGGGTGGGATGGTCTTAGGAAACTGAAGAAGGTAGGCCCTTCTATCCCTACCATCTCTTAGGACTGCGTGGAAGACTCAGTGAGCCCCATCATCCTGCGCCTCAATTATACACTGGTTGGGGAGCCCTTGCGGTCCTTTGGGAACCTCCGACCAGTTCTGGCTGTGGATGCTCAGAGGTTCTTCACAGCTATGGTGAGTCTCGGAGGTGGGGCTTTGCAGGAGTAGAGAAATAGAGCAGGGTGCACTTGCTAGAACACTGCTACTTTATGCCATTTCATTTAGACATTTTGTTGTATTGCGCCTTTAATCATTTCCTATACCTTCCTTTTGATCATGCTCTTTCCAGTTTCCCTTTGAGAAAAATTGCGGCAATGACAGCATCTGCCAAGACGATCTCAGCATCACCATGAGTGCCATGGGGTGAGCTTCTTTCTGTTATTGATTCCCTCAAACCTGAATCAATGTGTCCATGGCCTCTGAGGGAGCCTAGGCTTCTTCAGAGATATTTGTGGGGCACAAGGTTCCTAGTGCCTGCTCTGCTCACAGCCCTATTTCTCCAAGTGCCTGCAGCTTCTCTCCATTCAAACAGACTTGCTTCAGGGATGCCCTTGATGCCTCATGCCTGTCTTGCTATTCTCACAGCTTGGACACTTTGGTGGTAGGAGGCCCCCAGGACTTTAACTTGAGTGTGACTCTGAGAAATGATGGTGAGGATTCCTACGGGACCCAGGTTACCGTCTACTACCCATCTGGCTTATCTTACCGGAAGGATTCAGCAAGCCAGGTAACCAAATCTTCTCCAGTCTCTTGGCTCTGGTTTCCTCAACCCCATGGCTCGCAGTTGACCGTACTACATCTGTCTGCCTTCCTTCCAGAACCCGCTCACCAAGAAACCTTGGTTTGTAAAGCCTGCTGAGTCCAGCTCTTCTGAAGGGCACGGGGCTCTGAAGAGTACCACCTGGAACATAAACCATCCAATCTTTCCTGCTAATTCTGAGGTCAGAGCTCCACCCCCTGCTGTCTTCTGTCCTCTGTCGTCACGTGGGATTCTTGTCTTTCTCTTATCATTTCTTCTCTGGTGCATTAAACCAGCTGTAATGAGTTGTAAAAACATCCCACAAACTCACCCACTGCGTACAACCCAGTGGTTTCTAGGCATTCTCAGAGTTATGCTTCCATCAAACACTCTCACCAGTCTGAGACCCTGCTAATAGCCCCTGGGGGCTGCGAGTTGACCTTCTCTGCACGGACTCACCTCTCCCGCATATCCCCCATCCACAGACACAGATGGGGTTCTATATGGTTGGCTTCTTCCATCAGCCGTTACATTTTTAAGGATCAATTACATGTGATCCTTTCTTTCTTTCTTTTTTAAATTTCTGAACAATATTCTTTGTGCAGGCAGATCATGTTTGATTTACCCTGTTCAGTGGTTGGCGAACAATTGTGTTGTTCATTCTTTACTATTTTTAATCACTGTCTCCATTCTCCAATGCTAGGTCACATTTAATGTCACATTTGATGTGGACTCTCATGCCTCCTTTGGGAACAAACTGCTCCTCAAAGCCATTGTGGCCAGGTACCTCTTCCCACATATGACAGTCATCCTCCGTCTAAGGCCCGGCCCCTCATCCAGGATGAGCCCTTTTCTTCTCTGGTTCTCTGTCTTGATGACTAATTTATTCCACAAGCACTAACTGAGTACAGACCTATGTGCCAGGTATTGTGTCAAGTGCTAGGGGCAATGGCAATGAAGAAGATAGCCGTGGCTCCCTCCCTCACAGATGCTCAATGATACTGACAGCTGAGGAAACTGGTAACCGTAAGATAGTATAAAATAAATGATCAAGTGGTGGTAGTGATTGGGATGCCCAGTGTTGAGAGAAGATTCCTGAAGTATTTACGTTGTAAGTCAAGCAAAGGCATAGATAGAAAGAAACACACACCAGGCAAACCTGGAGCTTGGAGCTATCTAGGCAGGCTTCACAACAGTGTAGGCAGGGCCTGGGAGATGGCTCAGTAGGTGGAGACTGATGCCTTCCATTCTGTCCCTGGAAGCCATGTTAAAGGTGGAAGGAGAGAACCTACTACAAAGTTGTCTTCTACCCTATAACATATGTGCTGTGGTGTGTATGAACCCATCTGCCACCCACAACAGCAGTAAGCATAGATAGAGATTTGCTGAGATGACTCACCAGGTAAGGCAGTCAAGTCTGACGGCCCAGGTTCAACCCCTGGAACCCACATGGTGGATGGAGCAAACCAACTCCCATATGTTGTTTTCCGACCTCCGAGAGGTGGAGCAGGTTAAGGATAGTAGACATGGAGGCAGCTGGATGCAGAGGGTCAGGGGAGGGGGATGGGAAGGCTGATTCTCAGTTCTTAGAGGTGGCTAAAAACTTCTTTCCTTTCAGTGAGAACAACATGTCCAAGACCCACAAAACTGAGTTTCAGTTGGAGCTGCCTGTGAAGTACGCCATCTACATGATTGTCACCAGGTGCTGCTCCACCCCATGTGCCCATCAGGGTGGTCACCACCAGCTTTGTCTTTGTGTTTATACACTGCCTTATGTTGTGGGTATATACATGTGCCTGTGTGGAGGAATGGTGTGTGCATGCCCAAACCCACGCTCTCAGTGTCTGACAGTCATTGCCCCTGAGGGCTGCATTGCCACCCTCCTAGTCTCTGTACATTCAGTTCAAGCCCCCTTCTCAGGACACCTTCATGTTCTGCCACCTGCTGTCCCCTCTTTTTTCTTTTAGTGATGAGAGTTCTATCAGATATCTCAACTTCACGGCTTCAGAGATGACCAGTAAGGTCATACAGCATCAGTACCAGGTGAGGAGCAGGGCAAGCCTGGGTCCTGAAAGGATACTGAGAAGGGAAGTTGATGTAAAGAGAAGGCAGAAAGCGATCATAGGAAGCATGAATACTGAGTTTCCTGTGTGTCAGGGGCAGTGCCAAGTTTGCTCTACACCCTTCCCCTACATGTGCATACACACACTCACACACATACATGCACACATATACACTCACACCATATACATGCACTCTCCTCCAAACACACATACACACAGATGCATACACACACACACACACACACACACTTCCTCTTTGAGTCTATTAGGCCCCTGAACACTCTTGCTGTCCCTTGTTTATAGATGTAAAAACTAAGGGTCAGAGAGACTCATGAACTATATCTAAATTCTCACACCAGGTCAGTGGCAGAGCTAGAACTTAGGATGAAGCAGTCTGGCGTTCATTTACATACTCTCTGAAGAGCAGGGTGCTTAGACTTTTTTCAGTGATCTGGGAAGTAGGAAATAAGGAGTCAACTCCAAGAGCTAGCCACACCACAAGGCTTGAGCCCTCACTCCCTCCTTTCTGACATAGTTCAACAACCTGGGCCAGAGGAGCCTCCCTGTCAGTGTGGTCTTCTGGATCCCTGTTCAGATCAACAATGTGACCATATGGGATCATCCCCAGGTCATCTTCTCCCAGGTGAGTCCAGCCGGGTCCCCAAAGTTCAGGTCTTATTAAAGATCTGTTTCTTGCCTTTTCGGACCCTCTCTTTGGCCCAGACTGTTACCCTGCTGGGCAGGACCAGAATCCAGCACTCTTTTCTGTCTGTCTTTCCTCAGAACCTTTCAAATGCCTGTCACACTGAGCAGAAATTCCCCTCTCACTCCAATTTCCGGGATCAGCTTGAAAGGACCCCAGTGCTGGTAAGAACATGGCGGGCTCCAGCCTCAAGGCCACACACATGGTCATCATGGCCTTCCTCAGTCTTAGTCATCTGTTTCTTTGGCCTTCCTCTTCCAGAACTGCTCCGTTGCAGTCTGTAAGAGAATGCAGTGTGACCTCCCATCCTTCAACACTCAGGAAATATTCAATGTCACCCTCAAGGGCAACCTATCATTTGACTGGTACATCAAGGTATGTTGTGTTCAGAGACTCTCTGGGTAGAGCCGTCATAGTCCAGCACCCAGACCTGCCTTCCACTTCGCTTTCCCCCACAGACTTCCCATGGTCACCTCCTGCTTGTGAGCAGTGCCGAGATCCTGTTTAATGACTCTGCGTTTGCCCTGCTTCCAGGGCAGGAGTCGTATGTGAGGTCTAAGGTACTCATCTCAGACGTGGGTGGAGTGGGGTGGAACTGTTTGAAGGGAGGAGGAAGCTGGGGTGGTGGATCTCATCTTTGGGCTGGCAAGAGAAGCAAGCGGGAAGAGGAGTGAGGCCTGGGGTTGGCGGTGTGGATTGTTGGGAGTGGTCAACCCTTGAGCTCAGGAACTCTCCAGAAGTTTGAGGTGTGTCTCTCCTGCTGTACCCTGTTTCTCTTCTTTCTTCCCTAGACAGAGACCAAAGTGGAGCCATATGAAGTTCACAATCCTGTACCACTCATTGTAGGCAGCTCCATTGGGGGGCTGGTGCTCTTGGCTCTCATCACTGCTGGCCTATACAAGGTGCTTCTTCATGGTTCTTTCTGTCCCATCTCCCCACTCCTTAGCCGCTCCATTATTGGGATAGACTCAGTATTGTTGCTAACTACACGATCTTGGGTCACGATTTCTTGGGCCTGGATTCCTTTTTTTGTAAAACAATTCTATGAACACCCATTTTCCAAAGAAAATTAGCTTAATACATGCAGAGCAACTAGGACGGCTCCTGGTTTACAATGACCACCTTATAAAGAGTGATTCTTCTATTTTATACTGTTCGCCTAACCCCAGCATTGATGCTGTTTCTCTCCCTGCCTGACTTCCCTAGATCCCTTTTATTTTCTGCCCTGTCAATCTTTGTCCTGTGTAGTCATCTTGTCTGTCTGTCTGTCTCTCTGTCTCTCTGTGTGTCTCTGTCTCCCCCACCCCTCTCCTTTTTGTTTTGTCTGATCTTGACCTGCAACCATGGATTCTGTGTCTTTATCCTGACAGCTTGGCTTTTTCAAGCGGCAGTACAAGGACATGATGAATGAAGCTGCCCCCCAAGACGCCCCACCTCAGTAACGGCCTTTTCTCCACGCAGTGACCTCCCAGCAACAAGCAGGTCTAGACGGTCAGACCAACACCGAAGCTGATGGACACATATGTTGTTGCTGTGATGTCTTATACAAAAATGGAATGTGTGTGTGTGTGTGTGTGAGAGAGAGAGAGAGAGAGAGAGAGAGAGAGAGAGAGAGAGAGAGAAGAGAGAGCAAGCTCTGTGTGTGGCTCACACATTTCTTGCCTGTGGCCAATGCCTTAAATGCATCCTCTTGGAAGGAAAGGCATCTCTTGGGTTTCCTAGTGTGTTAGGGAAGCCGCTAATGGGTCCTTCTCTGGGCAAGGCTATGGGAGCCTTGTGGATAAGCATAGGTAACTGCTGTGCTGTCCTCTCTGAAGGAGGTAATATTTCCTTGCTTGTGTGAGCTGCAGACTTGCAAGGGTTTAGGTACTGAGAATACAAGAGAGGTTAGAATAGAGAACTGGAAAGCCAACGGAGATGTTCAGTGAAGAATGAGAAGCCTCCTACCATCTAGTCATTTATTAGGGGGTGGGGAGGATGCAGCTCACAGCACAGTGCTCACCTGGAAGATGCAAGGCCTTGGGCTCAGCATGCGACAGTGAAAACCAAGGCAAAGAAAAAAACAAACCAAACCAAAAGTGTAAGTGAAAAGACTCCCTTCCTAGCTGTTGGGGTCTCTCCTTAGGGATATTAAAGGGTATATGTTTAGAATCTATTCCACAAAGACTGTAGGTACCTGTACACACACACTGTTTTAAACAAGTGGCAACACACTTTTTTACTATTATGAATGTTGTCTTTTTATTAATATGCTCAAATAAATTTATATAAGTTATAAAGTAGCTCAGAGTATTTCCCTAAATGTATTTAACATTTAGTGTAGTCTCCTTTGGATATATAATGTCCAGCCATTTGCTATTATGTACAATGCTGAATTAATAAATTGGGTATATCTAATTTTTACATATGTATAAGAGTAATTTGTTAGATATATTTCTAGACGTTTTCCTTCTACTTGAAGTGAGCCCCAAATTAAGATTTGATAGGAATATGAGCTTTGTGGTACACACTTTTAACCCTTTCTACTCAGGGGGCAGAGGCAGCAAAATTGTAAGTTCAAGACCAGCTTGGGCTAAGAGTGACTTCAAGGCCAGCCCAAGTAACTTATGAAGAGTTTTCTCAACAGAATAAATGAATAAACAAGGACTGGGGATGTAGCCTAGTGGTTGAGCACTTGCTTAGCATGCATGTGGCGCTAGACTTTATCCTCTGGCTCCCCACCCACCAAATAATGCAAGTGAGAGAAGGCTCCACAACATACCTACAGGTAGAGGGAGTTATCCCCGAGAATAGAAGGCAGCTGTCAACCAACAGGAATGCCCTGTGCCTCTGGAACTGCTGGGAGTCAGTGAGTCATACACACCTGGGAGACAGTGAGTCATACACACCTGGGAGACAGTGAGTCATGCACACCTGGGAGACAGTGAGTCATGCACACCTGGGAGACAGTGAATCATACATACCTGGGAGACAGTGAATCATACATACCTGGGAGACAGGGAATCATACACACCTAGGAGACAGTGAGTCATACACACCTGGGAGACAGTGAGTCATGCACACCTGGAAATAGTGATAATACACACCACACCTGGGAGACAGTGAGTCAAACACACCTGGGAGACAGTGAGTCATACACACCTGGGAGACAGTGAGTCATACATACTTGGGAGACAGTGAGTCATACACACCTGGGAGACAGTGAGTCATACACACCTGGGAGACAGTGAGTCATACACACCTGGGAGACAGTGAGTCATGCAAACCTGGGAGACAGTGAGTCATGCACACCTGGGAGACAGTGAATCATGCAAACCTGGGAGACAGTGAGTCATGCACACCTGGAAATAGTGATAATACACACCACACCTGGGAGACAGTGAGTCAAACACACATGGGAGACAGTGAGTCATACACACCTGGGAGACAGTGAGTCATACACACCTGGGAGACAGTGAGTCATACACACCTGGGAGACAGTGAGTCTTACACACCTGGGAGACAGTGAGTCATGCACACCTGGGAGACAGTGAGTCATACACACCTGGGAGACAGTGAGTCATACACACCTGGGAGACAGTGAGTGTTACACACCTGGGAGACAGTGAGTCATGCACACCTGGGAGACAGTGAGTCATACACACCTGGGAGACAGTGAGTCTTACACACCTGGGAGACAGTGAGTCATGCACACCTGGGAGACAATGAGTCATGCACACCTGGGAGACAGTGAATCATACATACCTGGGAGATAGTGAATCATACATACCTGGGAGACAGGGAATCATACACACCTAGGAGACAGTGAGTCATACACACCTGGGAGACAGTGAGTCATGCACACCTGGGAGACAGTGAGTCATACACACCTGGGAGACAGTGAGTCATACACACCTGGGAGACAGTGAGTGTTACACACCTGGGAGACAGTGAGTCATGCACACCTGGGAGACAGTGAGTCATACACACCTGGGAGACAGTGAGTCTTACACACCTGGGAGACAGTGAGTCATGCACACCTGGGAGACAATGAGTCATGCACACCTGGGAGACAGTGAATCATACATACCTGGGAGATAGTGAATCATACATACCTGGGAGACAGGGAATCATACACACCTAGGAGACAGTGAGTCATACACACCTGGGAGACAGTGAGTCATGCACACCTGGGAGACAGTGAGTCATACACACCTGGGAGACAGTGAGTCATACACACCTGGGAGACAGTGAGTCATACACACCTGGGAGACAGTGAGTCATACATACTTGGGAGACAGTGAGTCATACACACCTGGGAGACAGTGAGTCATACACACCTGGGAGACAGTGAGTCATACACACCTGGGAGACAGTGAGTCATGCAAACTTGGGAGACAGTGAGTCATGCACACCTGGGAGACAGTGAATCATGCAAACCTGGGAGACAGTGAGTCATACACACCTGGGAGACAGTGAGTCATACATACCTGGGAGACAGTGAGTCATACACACCTAGGAGACAGTGAGTCATACACACCTGGGAGACAGTGAGTCATACACACCTGGGAGACAGTGAGTCATACACACCTGGGAGACAGTGAGTCAAACACACCTGGGAGACAGTGAGTCATACACACCTGGGAGACAGTGAGTCATACACACCTGGGAGACAGTGAGTCATGCACACCTGGGAGACAGTGAGTCATACACACCTGGGAGACAGTGAGTCATACACACCTGGGAGACAGTGAGTCATACATACCTGGGAGACAGTGAGTCATACACACCTGGGAGACAGTGAGTCATACACACCTGGGAGACAGTGAGTCATGCAAACCTGGGAGACAGTGAGTCATGCACACCTGGAAATAGTGATAATACACACCTGGAGACAGTGAGTCATGCACACCTGGGAGACAGTGAGTCATGCACACCTGGGAGACAGTGAGTCAAACACACCTGGGAGACAGTGAATCATACATACCTGGGAGACAGGGAATCATACACACCTAGGAGAGAGTGAGTCATACACACCTGGGAGACAGTGAGTCATACACACCTGGGAGACAGTGAGTCATACACACCTGGGAGACAGTGAGTCATACATACCTGGGAGACAGTGAGTCATACACACCTGGGAGACAGTGAGTCATACACACCTGGGAGACAGTGAGTCATACACACCTGGGAGACAGTGAATCATACATACCTGGGAGACAGTGAGTCATACATACCTGGGAGACAGTGAGTCATACACACCTGGGAGACAGTGAGTCATACACACCTGGGAGTCAGTGAGTCATGCAAACCTGGGAGACAGTGAGTCATGCACACCTGGAAATAGTGATAATACACACCTGGGAGACAGTGAGTCATACACACCTGGGAGACAGTGAGTCATGCACACCTGGGAAACAGTGAGTCATACACACCTGGGAGACAGTGAATCATACATACCTGGGAGACAGTGAATCATACATACCTGGGAGACAGTGAGTCTTACACACCTGGGAGACAGTGAGTCATGCACACCTGGGAGACAGTGAGTCATACACACCTGGGAGACAGTGAGTCATACACACCTGGGAGACAGTGAGTCATACACACCTGGGAGACAGTGAATCATACACACCTGGGAGACAGTGAGTCATACATACCTGGGAGACAGTGAGTCATACACACCTGGGAGACAGTGAGTCATACACACCTGGGAGACAGTGAGTCATGCAAACCTGGGAGACAGTGAGTCATGCACACCTGGAAATAGTGATAATACACACCTGGGAGACAGTGAGTCATACACACCTGGGAGACAGTGAGTCATGCACACCTGGGAGACAGTGAGTCATACACACCTGGGAGACAGTGACTCATATATACCTGGGAGACAGTGAATCATATATACCTGGGAGACAGTGAGTCTTACACACCTGGGAGACAGTGAGTCATGCACACCTGGGAGACAGTGAGTCATACACACCTGGGAGACAGTGAGTCATACACACCTGGGAGACAGTGAGTCATACACACCTGGGAGACAGTGAGTCATGCACACCTGGGAGACAGTGAGTCATGCACACCTGGGAGACAGTGAATCATACATACCTGGGAGACAGTGAATCATACATACCTGGGAGACAGGGAATCATACACACCTAGGAGACAGTGAGTCATACACACCTGGGAGACAGTGAGTCATGCACAACTGGGAGACAGTGAGTCATACACACCTGGGAGACAGTGAGTCATACACACCTGGGAGACAGTGAATCATACACACCTGGGAGACAGTGAGTCATACATACTTGGGAGACAGTGAGTCATACACACGTGGGAGACAGTGAGTCATACACACCTGGGAGACAGTGAGTCATACACACCTGGGAGACAGTGAGTCATGCAAACCTGGGAGACAGTGAGTCATGCACACCTGGGAGACAGTGAATCATGCAAACCTGGGAGACAGTGAGTCATACACACCTGGGAGACAGTGAGTCATACACACCTGGGAGACAGTGAGTCATACACACCTGGGAGACAGTGAGTCATACACACCTGGGAGACAGTGAGTCATACACACCTGGGAGACAGTGAATCATACACACCTGGGAGACAGTGAGTCATACACACCTTGGAGACAGTGAGTCAAACACACCTGGGAGACAGTGAGTCATACACACCTGGGAGACAGTGAGTCATACACACCTGGGAGACAGTGAGTCATGCACACCTGGGAGACAGTGAGTCATACACACCTGGGAGACAGTGAGTCATACACACCTGGGAGACAGTGAGTCATACATACCTGGGAGACAGTGAGTCATACACACCTGGGAGACAGTGAGTCATACACACCTGGGAGACAGTGAGTCATACACACCTGGGAGACAGTGAATCATACACACCTGGGAGACAGTGAGTCATACATACCTGGGAGACAGTGAATCATACACACCTGGGAGACAGTGAGTCATACACACCTGGGAGACAGTGAGTCATGCAAACCTGGGAGACAGTGAGTCATGCACACCTGGAAATAGTGATAATACACACCTGAGAGACAGTGAGTCATACACACCTGGGAGACAGTGAGTCATGCACACCTGGGAGACAGTGAGTCATACACACCTGGGAGACAGTGAATCATACATACCTGGGAGACAGTGAATCATACATACCTGGGAGACAGTGAGTCTTACAGACCTGGGAGACAGTGAGTCATGCACACCTGGGAGACAGTGAGTCATACACACCTGGGAGACAGTGAGTCATGCACACCTGGGAGACAGTGAGTCATGCACACCTGGGAGACAGTGAATCATACATACCTGGGAGACAGTGAATCATACATACCTGGGAGACAGGGAATCATACACACCTAGGAGACAGTGAGTCATACACACCTGGGAGACAGTGAGTCATACACACCTGGGAGACAGTGAGTCATACACACCTGGGAGACAGTGAGTCATACATACCTGGGAGACAGTGAGTCATACACACCTGGGAGACAGTGAGTCATACACACCTGGGAGACAGTGAGTCATACACACCTGGGAGACAGTGAATCATACACACCTGGGAGACAGTGAGTCATACATACCTGGGAGACAGTGAGTCATACACACCTGGGAGACAGTGAGTCATACACACCTGGGAGACAGTGAGTCATGCAAACCTGGGAGACAGTGAGTCATGCACACCTGGAAATAGTGATAATACACACCTGGGTCGACAGTGAGTCATACACACCTGGGAGACAGTGAGTCATGCACACCTGGGAGACAGTGAGTCATACACACCTGGAAGACAGTGAATCATACATACCTGGGAGACAGTGAATCATACATACCTGGGAGACAGTGAGTCTTACACACCTGGGAGACAGTGAGTCATGCACACCTGGGAGACAGTGAGTCATACACACCTGGGAGACAGTGAGTCATACACACCTGGGAGACAGTGAATCATACACACCTGGGAGACAGTGAGTCATACACACCTGGGAGACAGTGAGTCATACACACCTGGGAGACAGTGAGTCATGCAAACCTGGGAGACAGTGAGTCATGCACACCTGGGAGACAGTGAGTCATACACACCTGGGAGACAGTGAATCATACACACCTGGGAGACAGTGAGTCATACATACCTGGGAGACAGTGAGTCATACACACCTGGGAGACAGTGAGTCATACACACCTGGGAGACAGTGTGTCATGCAAACCTGGGAGACAGTGAGTCATGCACACCTGGAAATAGTGATAATACACACCTGGGAGACAGTGAGTCATACACACCTGGGAGACAGTGAGTCATGCACACGTGGGAGACAGTGAGTCATACACACCTGGGAGACAGTGAATCATACACACCTGGGAGACAGTGAGTCATACATACCTGGGAGACAGTGAGTCATACACACCTGGGAGACAGTGAGTCATATACACCTGGGAGACAGTGAGTCATGCAAACCTGGGAGACAGTGAGTCATGCACACCTGGAAATAGTGATAATACACACCTGGGAGACAGTGAGTCATACACACCTGGGAGACAGTGAGTCATGCACACCTGGGAGACAGTGAGTCATGCACACCTGGGAGACAGTGAATCATACATACCTGGGAGACAGTGAGTCTTACACACCTGGGAGACAGTGAGTCATGCACACCTGGGAGACAGTGAGTCATACACACCTGGGAGACAGTGAGTCATGCACACCTGGGAGACAGTGAATCATACACACCTGGGAGACAGTGAGTCATACACACCTGGGAGACAGTGAGTCATGCAAACCTGGGAGACAGTGAGTCATGCACACCTGGGAGACAGTGAGTCATACACACCTGGGAGACAGTGAATCATACACACCTGGGAGACAGTGAGTCATACATACCTGGGAGACAGTGAGTCATACACACCTGGGAGACAGTGAGTCATACACACCTGGGAGACAGTGTGTCATGCAAACCTGGGAGACAGTGAGTCATGCACACCTAGGAGACAGTGAGTCATACACACCTGGGAGACAGTGAGTCATGCACAGCTGGGAGACAGTGAGTCATACACACCTGGGAGACAGTGAGTCATACACACCTGGGAGACAGTGAATCATACACACCTGGGAGACAGCGAGTCATACATACTTGGGAGACAGTGAGTCATACACACCTGGGAGACAGTGAGTCATACACACCTGGGAGACAGTGAGTCATACACACCTTGGGAGACAGTGAGTCATGCAAACCTGGGAGACAGTGAGTCATGCACACCTGGGAGACAGTGAGTCATACACACCTGGGAGACAGTGAGTCATACACACCTGGGAGACAGTGAGTCATACACACCTGGGAGACAGTGAGTCAAACACACCTGGGAGACAGTGAGTCATACACACCTGGGAGACAGTGAGTCATACACACCTGGGAGACAGTGAGTCATACATACCTGGGAGACAGTGAGTCATACACACCTGGGAGACAGTGAGTCATACACACCTGGGAGACAGTGAGTCATACACACCTGGGAGACAGTGAATCATACACACCTGGGAGACAGTGAGTCATACATACCTGGGAGACAGTGAGTCATACACACCTGGGAGACAGTGAGTCATACACACCTGGGAGACAGTGAGTCATGCAAACCTGGGAGACAGTGAGTCATGCACACCTGGAAATAGTGATAATACACACCTGGGAGACAGTGAGTCATACACACCTGGGAGACAGTGAGTCATGCACACCTGGGAGACAGTGAGTCATACACACCTGGGAGACAGTGAATCATACATACCTGGGAGACAGTGAATCATACATACCTGGGAGACAGTGAGTCTTACACACCTGGGAGACAGTGAGTCATGCACACCTGGGAGACAGTGAGTCATACACACCTGGGAGACAGTGAGTCATGCACACCTGGGAGACAGTGAGTCATGCACACCTGGGAGACAGTGAGTCATACATACCTGGGAGACAGTGAGTCATACATACCTGGGAGACAGTGAGTCATGCACACCTGGGAGACAGTGAATCATACATACCTGGGAGACAGTGAATCATACATACCTGGGAGACAGGGAATCATACACACCTAGGAGACAGTGAGTCATACACACCTGGGAGACAGTGAGTCATACACACCTGGGAGACAATGAGTCATACACACCTGGGAGACAGTGAGTCATACACACCTGGGAGACAGTGAGTCATACACACCTGGGAGACAGTGAGTCATGCAAACCAGGGAGACAGTGAGTCATGCACACCTGGGAGACAGTGAATCATGCACATCTGGGAGACAGTGAGTCATGCACACCTGGGAGACAGTGAGTCATGCAAACCTGGGAGACAGTGAGTCATGCACACCTGGAAATAGTGATAATACACACCTGGGAGACAATGAGTCATACACACCTGGGAGACAGTGAGTCATGCACACCTGGGAGACAGTGAGTCATGCAAACCTGGGAGACAGTGAATCATGCACACCTGGGAGACAGTGAGTCATGCACACCTGGGAGACAGTGAATCATACATACCTGGGAGACAGTGAATCATACACACCTAGGAGACAGTGAGTCATACACACCTGGGAGACAGTGAGTCATGCAAACCTGGGAGACAGTGAGTCATGCACACCTGGGAGACAGTGAATCATGCACATCTGGGAGACAGTGAGTCATACACACCTGGGAGACAATGAGTCATACACACCTGGGAAATAATGATAATACACACCCAGGTATCATCCAAAGTGGAAGGAGCTGTCCTGCACCATTCCCACATGGTTGTAGGCTCTGTAAAAGCTTGTAGGAATGGCTGATGCATTGCCAGCACTGGCTAGCAAGCACTCACAGGAAAAGTTTGATGGCTAGTTTCAGATGGCTTCCATCCTTAAGGGGAATCCCAGTATTATCTCTCTCACCTTTGTGAATGTGAAAACCACATCCTCACCCTTGAAAGCATCTTGTCGAATTTCACATTAGTCTGGCTAAGTAAGTGGCTGCCACTTCATGTTTATTAATGCTGAAATTTCATTTATGGGAGAAACTGAGTTTCTTCCTGCCCCATCTTCCTAAGTAGTTGCAACTTTAGATGCAAGTCATCTTGTCCAACTTGGCTGACCTTTATTTTGTATAAAAGAAAAATGTGAATTTCATAATGTTCATTGAGATGCAAGAAGAAAGTCATGGGCTGGGTACTTGTTCCACATGTTCCAGATGTGGCAGGAAGGGAGAGGCTTACTTCTTCTTGGGGACATGAAGGAAGATGTGGTTGGTGTATAGATTGGGTGTGTCTTCCTTAGTTGACTTGCCAGGTACTAGGAGATGAAAACAATCTTACTATGTCGCCCTAAGGTGATTGGGAAGGTCCTGGTGCCCCTTTAATACCATATATTTTATATTTTTTCTTTCTAAGCTTGCTACGCTTGTTCAAAATGCTCTTCATGAGATTTAACCATTGAGAACAAAGTCTTTACTGTTTTTTTTTTTTGAGACTTCCTTTGTTAATGCAATTAATATGAAACCTTTTACCTTAGCCTCAGGCAGACTCTTCAGACAAAGGCAAAAGGCAGCCACATTCTTCACCAAAATAATGCAAAAACCAGTCTCTAGGCTACATACTGAAGTTCTCCACTAAACCCTCTTGGGTCAGGTCCGCACAGTTCAAATTACAATCAGCCACAAAGTTTTCCATAATCCTGCTAGGATGGCCCAGTAAGCCCCACTTAAAGCATTCCACTGGGATAATCCTGCTAGGATGGCCCAGTAAGCCCCACTTAAAGCATTCCACTGGGGTAACTCTCAGCACAAAAGTGAGGAGCTTGTATAATAAGAATATTAAAACGACAGCAAAAGAAGGAAGGTTCTCCCATGCTCACAGATTGGTAGTGTGAAAACGGCCATCCTACTGAAAACAATCTACAGATTCAATACAATCCCCATCAAAAGTCTAACATCATTCTTCACAGAAATGGAAAGGACAATTTTCAGATTCATATAGAAATTCAAAACCCCCAGAATAGCTAAAACACCCCTGAGTAATAAAAGAACTGCTGGAGAGATCACCATTCCTGATACCAAGTTGGACTGCAGAGTTTATAGTGATCAATACAGCATGTGGTATTGTCACAAAAACAGACACATTGATAAATGGAATTGAAGAACCAGATGTAAGTCCCTGTATCTGTGGCCTCCTTATTTATTTATTTATTTATTTATTTATTTATTTATTTATTTAAACAAAGACGCCAAAATTGGAGAAAAGAAAGCACCTTTAACAAATGGTACTGCTCAAACGGGGTTGCTGTGCAGAAAAATGCAAATAGATCCAATTCATCACCCTGCACAAGGCTCCAAGTGGATCAAGGCTCAGAGTGGATACCCTGACTAGTAGAAGGGAAAGTGGGGAATAGACTTGAGTTCATTGGCACAGGAAAAGATGTTCTGAAGAGGACGCTGATGGCACAGGCACTGAGAACAACAGTTGGTGGGACCTCACAAAACCAAAAGGGTTTGGAATGGTGAAGGACACCATCATTAGGGCAAAGTGACAGGCTATGGAACTGGAAAAGTTCTTAACTGATTACACATCTATCTGAGGGTTAATATCTAAAGGATATGAAGAATAAAGCACCAGACACCAAGGAAACAAATGACAGAATTTGAAAGTGGGATATAGACTAAGAAGAGAATCTCCAAACAAACACAAATGGTTGGTAAACATCTAAGGGAATGTCCAACGTCAGCTGTCAGGGGAATGCACATGAAAACTCCTTAAAGATTTCACCTTACCCCAGGCAGAATAGGCAAGATCAATAAAATAAATGAGTGACAGTTCATGCTGTTGAGGATGCGGGGAAAGAAACTCACCCTCTGCTGACCAGGGCACACGCGTGTGCATCCTCTGTGGAGATCAGTGTGGAGGATCCTCAGGAATCAGGGAAAAGATCAACCTAAAGGTTTGTCTATCCTACTCTAGGGCATAGACTCAAAGGCTCTCCGTCTTACTGCAGAGACAGTTGTTCATCTATGTCCATTGCTGATTTATTCATAATAGCCAGAAATTGGAAAAAAAGCCTTGATGTTTATTAATGAAAATGAGGTACACTAGTTGTTAAAAAATGAAATTATGTAATTTTCTGGTTCACAGATGGTGCTAGAAAAAAAATCATCCCGAGTGAGTTAGCAGAGACCCCAAAAGACGAATATTGTTTGCTTTCCTTGACATATGAATGTTAGTTTTTAAGTTTGATATGCATGCTGCAATTCATATAGTTACAGAGGTTAGGTACTTAGTAAGGACTAGTGGGAGGGGGGATTTCCCAAGGCAGGGAACATGGAATATTTTGTTATAGAGAGATGGGGGAAACTGGAATGAAAAGATTAAATGGGGAGGGGATGAGGGCGGGGGCTAGGGAAGGGATATGGCTGAGGGAGACTAACGCTAAGCTGTTTGAGGTATCATACAGAAACCTACCTATGGTTATAGCAGCTTCCTAAAGTAGATACATATAGGAAAAAAATTTTAAATGGAGTCACCTAACAATGTTTCCAACGAAGACCCAAGTAGACTCTTTCCACCAGTAAATGAAATATCCTGTGACAGGCTCCTCCTAGCTGAGTCATTAATCAAAGGGCCACCCAGAAAACCCCCAGGTACCTCAGGCTGTTGCTTGTTGCTAAGGTTTCTCCCCACAGACTGATGGTAAGCTCTGTTGCTGAAAACCGTGTGTACACATCTCATCAGAGATGGAAAGACTGAGCTGGTGCATAGCTGGAGACATCACTCCTGCTGACTAGAGCTCATGGCTTGAGAAGGTGCTCTGTGCCCTAGCAGAAAAGAAGACAACCACCGACTCAGCTACAAACCCTGCAACCTGCAAAGGTGACCTGCCTACAAGCTGCCTGTTAGACCTGGTCTAACAGTGGCAGCAATCAACCAGTGGTTGGTTGGTTGGTTGGTTTTTCCCCCAACCACTCTTTCATTAGATTTAGGACCCCCCTCCATTATGTGGAATCCATACCTGATATTTCTATGGTAGCCAAGAACCTGGGAATGGATAGGCCCATGGATCTAGGGGGAAAGCAAATACTATTGTTCTGCTAAAGGAACATAGCGATAACGTGACTTCTAATGACATTCTGCTGTTAGTTCCCAAGAAGTTTCTCTGATGCTGCCTGAGAGAAGCACAAAGACTCACAACCAGACAACCCAGGGTAGAAGATAGGAGCCCGCCTACGGGTTTGAAAACCTACCAAATCCCATGGATCCCTTGATTGAAATCTCATCCTAGAAATTTTCACTCCTGAAATCTCTGCCCTAGAAAATTCCTCCCCCCAAGAAACCTTACAACCTTAAGCTTGTCTCCTGCTCAGTTCCCCACTGCTTTGCACTGGAGCAGAGGCAGCCACCTTCTTGTGTCTCTCCCCCCAAAAAAATCTCTGTGTAGGTTTGCTGTGTGGTATGACTTTGGTATTCCTTCTCTCATGACGGCCAGGGTACCTTTCCCTCAGAGCTGTAACATCTACAGGCAATAAATATGCAGAGAGTGAGGAACTTGGGAATAGTCAGTCTCAATAGGGCGTTTTCACCAAACTGTCCACACCTCAGGGATCCATGCAGAAGAGGAGGCGGACAGACTGTAGGCCAGAGGAGATGTAAGGAGGAGCTGGAGAACAGGGTGAAAGGCTGCCAAATGCCATTCTCTGCATGGGATAAACCATTGCAATTGCTAACTCACAGCAATGGCAGCCGCCTTCATGGGGTCCACGCAAGACTGGACCTATCTGCAATCAGTCACGGAAGGGGAAGGGACTCATGGGACTCCACCATTGACCTCTGAACTCTGCCGTAGGTTTGGGCTGCTTTCAATCTGGTCGCAGAAGCTTGCTTTTGTTTTTCCATGGGTGGGGGTTAGTGAGAAACTCGTACTGGTCATGGTGCTAAGAATAAATGCTGTTGTGTACTTAGCCTTAAAGAGGTCACTTAGTCACTCGCCCACTCCAATCGTAAAGCTCAAGGAACATTTTCAGAAGAGAGAACAAAAAGTGTAGGTGCTGGAGGGTGGGGAAGAGTATGCAAAATGCTGTCTTCTGAACATGGAATAGCTCTCTCTCTTATGAAGTCAGAGCTATGGCCACTTGTGTAGGATCAAGCATGGATGGGGAGGAGCTTGTGAAGGCCCACTCCCAGCTGAGAAGCTATTGGTAGTATGGCTGATGGCTGGTGAGGGAGGAGGGAGGTCACTTTTCTTTAGTGGGGGTGTGACTGTTGGTAGTTTGCCCATGCTCCAGTGAGTAGCCTACAGCCATGTGAATGCAGGCTGTACTAATTAAACTTAGTGGATTAAAAAAAAAGGAGAGAGATATATTGAAGGATGTTTTGAAGGAGCAAGAGGGGAGAGTTTGGGATGAATATGATCAAGATACATTGTGAATATAAGTGTGTGTGTGTGTGTGTGTGTGTATATATATATATATATATATATATATATATATAATTTGTTGAAGAATTAAAAAATTGAAAAAACACCTGAAATTTTATTTCTTAAATAATCAAGGATAATAAAGAAATGCTTTGTGTTGAGCTAATATATCTAATATATGTAAAACCCTTTAATTAGATGAATCACTATAGATTTCTTTTCCAGGAATATTCTTTTTTGTTGTTTTTAAAGTAATTTAGTGCATTATTAATTAATTAATGTATGCACATGCCTGCGTGTGTAGACATATGTGTCCATGTATGCCCACACACTCAGGAGAAATAAGGCAAACTCTTTAATAGTCATGTGTGACTGCTTCCGGCTAATGCACAAGAGAGAGTCCTCCACCAAACCCACATCAGCTCGTACAGTTTCACAGCTCCATGTTGCAGCTGAGCAACTAAACATGTTTCACAGAGGCAGGCATTCCAAGGTTTGCTTGTTTGGAGAAGTAGGAGGACTTACGATGTAAAATATGGACCCAGCTATCCTGATTTTCCCAGGCAGCTGTTAGCCCGGGCCATCTTGTCTGCCTGGCAGGATTGCGCTCCTTCCTGTCAAGAGCGCGGGGTGTGCTCCTTAAGCCAAATTCTTCCTCGTGTGACTTAATATTTCCTGAGCACGTTTAGCAGATCTTTTACAACAACAATGTAACATTCTCATCTTATATCATGGCCACACGTGTGTGTGTGTGTGTGTGTGTGTGTGTGTGTGTGTGTGACTGCAGTGCCCCACAACAAAGACAAGTGTCTCCCTGGAACTTGCTAAAATGGTGAGTTGCAGCTCAGAGAGAGACCCCGTCTCAAAACACAGGGTAGACCCCTTTTATTTTATTCAAGTAGGGGAAGTGAGACAAATACAGGAAGGGGAGGTCAAAACCAGGAGGGTTCGTTAGGGAAGGCCATCGGTGCAGCACAGCACTCGCTATGTCTGTACCAGGACTTGAAGAAGACCATCAGTCAAGGTCATTATAACTGGCTGAAAGTCAGGGAGCAGAAAGTAAGGACTGCCACTGACTGTCCAGCATCCTGACACTTCTGCCCAGCCCACCCCTCTACCACCACTATGACACTTAGCACCACCAGACTCCCAACCTACCTCCTTTTCTAATTAAGAAAGAAGCAGAGGGAACCGGGTCCAAGAGACAAGGAAATTCTTTTTTTTTTTTTTTTGCCAGTCAGTCTTGCACTTTATTGTCATTGTCGTCTCAGGCCTTGACTGCACACTTGTGCAGTGGGTACAGCCACTCCTTCCGCTGCTTCTTCTTGGTCTTCAGCTTCTCCTTGTGTTTGGTGAGCGGGCGGCACATGGCTCTAGTCTTCTTGGGTCACAGGCCCAGGGGCTTGTACTTCTTGCCCTTATAGAATTTCCTGAGGTTTTTCTTTTTGAGTCTGGTGCCTTGGGCTGGTTGCCCATGTGTCTGCCTTCCTTCCAGGGAAGGACAAAGAACAGTATGTCCAGGGAAGGACAAAAAGCAAAGACTCAGAAAACATGAGAATTGTTTCTTGAGGCCAAAGCTTTCTTTTGGAAGGGTGGGATCCCAGAGCTGGCCTGCTGTTCAGTGGACTCTGCACTGGATTCCCCTTTCTTGATGCCTCTCTTTTCTTCCCCAATTCTCTCCTCCTCTTTCCTATTACTACAGCTCCTTGGCCAATGGGTTTTGGCTCCCAACGACAAACAAAGACAGAAAGATAGCATACTGGCCCTTTCCAGTCCAATGCTATGTGGAGATGCTGGCCTTTCCCCTGGCAGCATGCTCTCTGCTGGTGCCTCACACGGGCATACACTCTGTAACTCAGATATTACCAACCCCATGCACAGTCCTTGCTTTTCTTTCCTTTTCACTTTATGGTTCTTTTTTTTCTTTTGTCTTCATTCTTCTCTCATATATTACATCCTGACCTCAGTCTCCCCCCTTCCCAGTCCCTCCTTACCACTTCCCCTCTCTCCTTTCCCTTCAGAAAAGTGCAGGCTCCCAGGGACATCAACCAAACCTGGTTCTCTGAAAGGTGAATGTGAATATCTTATTCCTCATTACTTCTCTACACTTCCTCTGCCTGCGGGATAAAAATAAAAGTCTTTCAAAACTCCCAGGTCCCTGCTCACTCTCCATTTTTTCCAACACTCCAGCCTCATCTGTTGGCAATCCTACCTCCCACACTGTCGTGTTAACTCTTTATAGTGTGACAGAGAAACAAGGCCTCCAGCAAGAAGTCACTTCACAAGATGGGGAAAAATAAGGAAAAACCTCTAATAAAAATAGTTTGTGTCCAGTTTGGCTAGTGCCCAAAGAGAATCCAGTCCAGCATGGAAATTATTTGAGGCTTATGTGGGTCTTGAGTTACAAAGCTTCACCTATGATATCACCTGAGTATCTCTCTAAAGTCCCAGCCCCAAGTTGCAATCTGAACATTAAAACATGTTTTACAGAAATGTATGCTTAGCCATTTTAGACCAAACGAGATGCCATCAGTGTTACCTCTAAAGCAGGCCAAAAATAGGAAGATTTATACTGTAAAGGTACTGTCACAAGTGCCAGCTACTTAGCACCCCAGTTCTTTGCTGGCTGCTGCTATCCAAGGATGTTCTGGCGACCTGACACAATCAAACTTTTCCTGGGAGAGGAATGAGAACCAGAACTTGTGATACAATGTTTACCCCACCCCCCTCTTTGGAGTGCCTGACAGAGGCAGGTTCTTGATAGGAGAAAGGGCCTAATGGCCAGCTGTGGGCCAGGGTTATCTTCCAGAATAAGGTTTAAGGGATGATAATCCTAATGAACATATCCATTGCTTCTGAAATCCAGTTTTTAGTATTCTCTTGACCTTGGCTGCCTTGAAGACTCAGTTCAAGTGCTACTTCCCCCAGAAATCAGTCTGAGGTCCTCTCAGTCTGAGTAATACTTCTAGTGGTCGCTCTCTGTACCTCTTTTCTCACAGGGCCCACTTTAGTGTTCACCCATCTGCTTTTACACTGATCTCTGGGTTATGTTTCTCCTATACCTAGCAAAAGGCTCAGACCAGCCCTCTTGATTATGTTGAGCAAATGACGAATCCACTGAATGAATGAGTGAATGAATGAATGCCAGCCTGTGCTCCCCACATGGATCATGTGCTTACTTCTTAGTCTACTTCCAGGCCAGAAGTGGAGGACTCCGTCAACTGTTCTCTCTCCTCCTGTGGCTGACTCACACTTCAAGGTCAAGGGAAACTTCTGCCAGTACAAAAGTCTGAGAGGGATGAGACAATCCGGGAGTTTACATATCTCCATCCGGGCAAAAATTGAGGAACCAGAAAAATATGTCATCAAGTCATTTCAAGTAGAGCAACCCTTCCCTGGAAGAGTGTAGGCTGCCTCGGTCCCCACTCTATCCATTTCATTTCAGTTTGCCCCCACCTCCTCTGAGTCACACTGACAACTTCCCTCCTGGTCTCTGGCCTCCTGACCACCTTTCTTCTCATTTGCTTCTTCTGTGGTGACTTGGCAGCTGTCTCCAAGTTGCTCAGAGCCTGCTTCTGTTCTCCAGTCATGAGCTGTACCTGGATAGCCTTTCTTCTGCTGTTGGGTGAGCCTGGGCCCCGGAGAAGAGGGGCTGGGGACTTGTTCCTAGTAAGTCAGGCCCGTGAGATGGAGGCTGTGGTTGAGAGATCAGGACCTTGGTAAGGAGAGTGACTTGGCGTTACGGGGGAACTGAGACATAAGGGCTTTGGATCTGGAGTTTGGAGAATGAGAGAATATCAAAGAGGCCATTTGGGGGGAGAACCCAAGAGATCCTGAGAGTGAGGCGAGTTGGCCTTGACAACCCACAGATTTCTGAAGTAGGCAGAGCACATACACTGCATGGTGATCTCAGAATTCCCCTATGGTTTCCATGTTTCCTGGGTTCTCCTTCATCAAAGCCCCATGGATAGAGATGGGGAAAATGTGTGTCTTCAAACTCTTTTGCTCAATCTGTGGAGACAGAACTGAAATTTAACAGTGGAAAGTAATTCATGAACTAGGGGAAGGAGAGACGAGAGATGAGTCTGGAGTCCAGGACCAGGGCCTCTGTGGGTATTGAGTGTGGAAGGGAGACAAGGGAGTCAGGATCTTGGGAGATGCAGCTGAGGAGGGCAGGAAGGTGGCCAAGAGGGAGGGGACCTCCTCTGAAGCCTCTCATGCTTCCTCAGGGTTTGTTTCTTGTCTTGGCTTCAACTTGGACGCAGAAAAGCCGACACATTTTCACATGGACGGTGCTGAGTTCGGACACAGTGTGCTCCAGTATGATAGCTCCTGGTGAGGACTTGGTGGTAGCTGTACAGAGTCCCGTCCCTCCCCAGCCCTACACTCCAGTGGTATCACCTGCGTACTTTCTCTTTATGGAATGTGGCAATTTTATTTGTGTTATGAATGCTTTCCTGAAAACAGGCCTTTAGGATAACTTCAGATAGCATTTACCAAGTGCCTGTTAAATGCTGGGCGCTTCTCCAACCTGCAAACCACAGGGTGTTCCTTCAGACGTCACTGTACACTTACAAGGAATTGTCTGTCCGTCTAACACATGTCTATGAAATACCTAGATGCCAGAAATGGAGGACTTCGATTAGGAGAGAATAAAGCACAAAACAAAATACTACCTACCTGGTATTTAAATTGAACCCCCATTCTCCAGCGGTTGTCAGCTCTCTGTCTTGGCTCCTAACTGCAGTGCTCTCTCTCTGTCTCCCCACAGGGTGGTGGTTGGAGCGCCAAAGGAAATAAAAGCCACTAACCAAAGAGGTGGCCTCTACAAATGTGGCTATCACACAGGCAACTGTGAGCCCATCTCCCTCCAGGGTGAGTCACGGCCCTGCCTCAGGCCTGATGCTGAGTTCCTAGGCTATGCGGCCTGTGGAGAGCCCAGGAGTCCCACTTGGCAGCTGCAGCTATGTTCATAAACTCAACCTCAGACAAGCTCCTGGGCCTGCCCATTGTACCCCCATTATGCTGCAGCCCCATTATAATCTGGATGTTTGCTTTACCCAAGGGACCTCACTGTTAGCCAGGTGGGGGGTGAGACCCACTCATCTCTTATATAACGTCTTCTGTCCTCAAGGGTGACTATGCACATGTCTATCTCCACAGTGCCCCCAGAGGCTGTGAACATGTCCCTGGGCCTGTCCCTCGCTGCTGCCACCAACCCTTCCCGGCTGTTGGTGAGAGCTCTTGGTCTTACAAGAAGGTCTTGAGGGCAGGAATAGGGACGTGGGGCTGCTGGGCTGGGGGTTTTATGGAGGTGAGAGGTGCAGGGGCTGAAGAGTAGACCAACAGAACAAGCTCCATTCATCATTCCTCTCTATCCCAAGGCTTGTGGTCCTACTGTGCACCACACATGCAGAGAGAATACATACTTGACAGGGCTCTGCTTTCTACTGAGTTCACCATTCCAGCAGAAACAGAACTTCCCAACTGCACAGCAAGGTAAGCAAGCCACCAGCTCCTTTGGGGAATCCACACCTGTGCATCTTGGCTTTGGTGGGTCAGACTCTTTTCCAAAAGGGAGGAAGGAAGAGAAAATCTGGAAAATACATTGCCAGACGGCACAGCTGGAGAGATCCTGCTGGCCCTGATACCTAGTCTGTTATTGTCTTTGAATTTTGGGTTTTGCATCTGTCAAATGTGACTAGTAATGGGTGGAACTTTGCAAGCAACACAAGGTGACCCATTTGGTACAGTGCCTGGCCTGACATCATGGTGCTGATGATATAAGCTGCTATTATTCTTAGAACGAAAGTGAAGGGATTATTTTCCAGTAACTGGTTAGTGAACCATCTGGGACTTGCTGATGAAGGTGCTGAGTTGGATGCACATAGTTCTGCGTGTGTGTGTGTGTGTGTGTGTGTGTGTGTGTGTGTGTGCATGTTTACTAGGTCAAGACATGGGGCTTGGCTTCTCTGGTGCTGATGGAGATGGAGGATGAGGTGAAGGAGTGTGGGCTTTTCCAACCGCAGATAAGGCTGGTTTCTGCTTTCATGCTCACTCTGAGGCCCTTAGAGAAATGGAAGGGCATCTCTTACACAAATCCCCTGGATTTAGACTCTACGGACAGAAATGTCAGAACACTTGTCTGTTTTTTGAGAGACACAGAAAGGGAAGTCTGGGAGGAGTGGTAGGCGCGTTCACAGAGGTCACAGACTTGGTTAGTGGGCCTTATCTTCTTGGGTGCTTCCACTATCACTCTGTGGGGAGACAAAGAATGCTGCGTTAAGAACCACAGTCCCACTGCTAACCTAGAGGGTAGAGCCCATTTCCTTGCACTGGAAAATTTCATCTGAATAACAATTTTAATATTGCCCTGGAGGGGAACCTGCATTGAAACTGAGAACAAGACAGAGCTAGTGTGTGGCTCTTACCAGGAATGATATTGAAAATACCTAACAAAAGTCCAGTGCAGCACTAAACAGTAAGGACAGGGACTGGCCACAGACTATGGCCCTTCCCGAACTGTTGTAGGGAGAGACTGTTGCTGGCCTCTGAGGAGAAACTGAACAGTCTATGTGGAAGGAGAAGGCTCTCAGTTTCTTGCTACTGGGACAGGAGATGTTTGCATTTTTTTATCTATTGGGCTGGCTTGGGGTAGGTCGTTCACAGTTATAGTCTCTTTGTGAGACTCAAAGGCCTTGTCCGCATTAGGGACTGAAGGAAGGTTCTGGACACGGACAGGACTCACAAGTGGAACTGGGCTGTGATTGTCAGACTGAGGTGGGTGGAGGGTATTGGGAAAGTGAGTTCAGGAAAAGCCAGGAGATCTTGTGAGTGTCCCTTGGAGAATCAGGGCAACATCCTTCCCTAGAGTGTCCAAGGCAAGACCAAGACATCGTGTTCCTGATTGATGGCTCGGGTAGCATCAGTTCCACAGATTTTGGAAAAATGCTGGACTTTGTTAAAGCTGTGATGAGCCAGCTTCAGAGACCTAGCACACGGGTGAGTCCCTGAGGAAATGTGGACCCAGAGCCTGCTGGGAAGGCACACAGGGCCTGCGGGGAAGGCTCTCTGGGTATGTTTGAGGAGTCCTGGGGAATCTTAGCCTTCACTCCCCTGTGCTTTTCGCAGTTCTCCCTGATGCAGTTCTCTCATTACTTCCGAGTACATTTTACTTTCAACGACTTCATCTCCATGTCAAGCCCTTTAAGTCTGTTGGATTCTGTAAGACAGCTAGGAGGGTACACATACACAGCCTCGGCTATCAAGCACGTCATGTGAGTCGAGACCTCCTTCCCGTGCATCCTTTTCCAGAGTATCCAGGGGTCCCTTTGGGCCTCATTTGCCTTTCCAAGAAAGAAATGGGAAGAACCTGAAATGTAGCCTGTTGATGCCCTTGTCAGTTGGGGATTTCTGAGTGGGAGTGGGGCCTCCTACAAGAAAGGCTATATCCCCATTTTTACAGTCAGCAGAAGTCAGTGTAGTTTTATCTACAGACCTCCGGACTCTCTTCTTTCTTGATAGAACAGAACTGTTCACCACCCAAAGTGGAGCTCGGCAAGATGCCACCAAGGTCCTCATTGTCATCACTGATGGGAAAAAAGAAAGGGACAAGTTGAATTATGATAGTGTCATCCCCATGGCAGAGGCTGCAGGCATCATTCGTTATGCAATTGGGGTAGGACACAAAGATGGTTTCCCACCACTTCCTCCTGTAACTTCCTCTTGAAGCAACTTCCGCTAAAGGTAGAAAGCACTTTTCTCATCTCCTGCTGCCTTAGATATATGGAACCAGGGGAAGGCTCCTTCAGCCTGGGAACCTGTGACCCAATTGCTTCAACTCCCTAATGTCATTTGAACCTTATTTAGAAAGAATCTCCAAGGCTGACTGAGAGTTTTTGGTGGGTGACAGTGCAGGTAATGCCTTAGCCATGTTTGCCTCATTGTAGTAAAAGCATCCAACATAAACAATTAAGGGAGAGATGTCTTTTATTTTATTTTTCATTCCTTGAGAGTTTCATACAGGTATGCAACGAGATGTGATCACATACCCCCTCTGTCTCCTATTTTTCTCCCCTTGACTATCCCTGGTGTCCCCCGACCCCTCACTTTCCTAACTTTGTGTGTTTTAAAAAACAACCTACCAAGTCCAATCACTGCTGCTCTATGTTCATGGCTGTGGCTCTGTCAGCTGCCAGAGCACTGGAAACCTTACTAGTAACCATAGTCTCAAAGGAGGATGACTCAACCCTGCCAGTTATGAAGTACAAATAACTCCAAGGGATGGGGCTTGGATGTCATCTCTCCCATCTGGGTGGGACTTTAGGGGCTGGCCTGATCTTATGTGGGTCTTGTGATGGTAATCACAGCTGGTATAAGGTTCATAAATGCAACAGTCAGCTCATGTCCAGAAGACAGTATGCCACAGCACTTCCCCTTACCCTCCAGCCCTTACGCTCTTTCTCTTCTGGGATAGAATCATTTATTTTTACTCACAGTGTTGGAGGGTCTCATTCCATGATGGAGGAGAAGGATGGGTGGGGCCCATGGTGGTGGTCGGATGATGTCATAGCAATTCACATGCGGAAGACCAGAAAGGAGGCCAGAGAGAGGGGGTGGTTGTAGGGTTACATTCACAAGGTCATCCCCTACTTCAGCCAGCCAAGCTCCACCACACCAGTTGCTTAAAACATGGACCCACAGGGGAGTTCTCAGACTCGAGCAGTAACATGACATACAGGCCTAGGAGAATTTCCATTCTCACTGGGTTGGTTTTCGCTGGGGACAGGTAGGAAAGGCCTTTTACAACACACATTCCAAGCAAGAATTAAAGGCCATTGCATCGATGCCTTCCCATGAATACGTATTCAGCGTGGAGAACTTTGATGCTTTGAAGGATATTGAGAATCAGCTGAAGGAGAAGATCTTTGCCATTGAGGGTAAGTCAGCAATGAAGCTCCCTGCCTCAGGAATCCTCAGAAATCTTCAGGAATTCTCCTCAGGCGTAGGACTTCCCTTTTGGAACCTAGACCCTCATGAGCTAGGCACTGTTCCTTGTTGTGGGTCTCCGATCTTAGATTCTCCCAAGAAGCCTCCCTGGACCTGGGAAATGTCTTTCTTCCTGAAAGCCACACACCTTACCTTCCCCAGGTACAGAGACACCAAGCAGCAGTTCTTTTGAATTGGAGATGTCCCAGGAGGGCTTCAGTGCTGTGTTTACACCTGTGAGTTGGTCCCCGTCAAGGCTAGTGATGTAGGCTGGTGGACAGGGGGGCACTGGGGAGGCAAGTGCTAGCTAGCTAAGTGCGTGGAACCAGGGAGGTCAGGTTGGCATCCTGCTCAGCCCTGGGATCCTTCCCTCCAGGATGGACCAGTTCTGGGGGCTGTGGGAAGCTTCAGCTGGTCTGGAGGTGCCTTCTTGTACCCCTCAAATATGAGACCCACCTTCATCAACATGTCTCAGGAGAACGAGGACATGAGGGACGCTTACATGGGTAAGAGGCGGCTGTGAGAGGGGAAGGGGCAGGACGAGCTGCCTGGAGACAGGAGATGTCTTGGTACTGAGGTCTGGACCCCTCAGGTTACTCCACTGAACTGGCCTTTTGGAAGGGGGTCCACAGCCTGATCCTGGGGGCCCCTCGCCACCAGCACACGGGGAAGGTTGTCATCTTTACCCAGGAATCCAGGCACTGGAGGCCCAAGTCTGAAGTCAGAGGGACACAGGTTGGTATGGAAGAAGCCAGAGCAGAGTGTGAGACTGGGCAGTGTGGCCAGGGTGGAGAAGGGGATGGCAGGGTTTGGGGCCTATGGAGGAGGTTGTGATGCTGGGAGAGAGGCAGGACCTGCCCAGAGGGGGCATCTTTAGATGATTTCAGGCTTGTGCCTCCCCTCCCCCAGATCGGCTCCTACTTTGGAGCATCTCTCTGCTCTGTGGACATGGATAGAGATGGCAGCACTGACCTGGTCCTGATCGGAGCCCCCCATTACTATGAGCACACCCGAGGGGGGCAGGTGTCAGTGTGCCCCATGCCCGGTGTGGTAAGTGGTTAAGGGGCCTGGCTAATGGCATCTGGGTATGGGTGGAGGTCTGCCCAGGTTGGGTCTGACACTGCCTTTACTGTGCAGAGGAGCAGGTGGCATTGTGGGGCCACCCTCCATGGGGAGCAGGGCCATCCTTGGGGCCGCTTTGGAGCGGCTCTGACAGTGCTAGGGGACGTGAATGGGGACAGTCTGGCGGATGTGGCTATTGGTGCACCCGGAGAGGAGGAGAACAGAGGTGCTGTCTACATATTTCATGGAGCCTCGAGACAGGACATCGCTCCCTCACCCAGCCAGGTAAGGCCCAGTCACTATCTCACAAGTCTACAGTAGCTTCCTCTTTGTTTCTCATTTCTTTCACAACAATTCTCTTCTGTGACTTTGTTTATTTCTTGGCTTAGCACTGAGCATTTTGCAGAAGGTAAAACACACATGATGGAGACACGAGATGACTAACTTCTGCATGCTAGGCTTTGACTTGAGACTCAATACTTGAGTAGTTTCCAAACTGTACCTGTAGTAACCCATGCTAGGTACCTGAGTTAGGTAGGGAACCTCTTTCATAGATGTGGCTTGGTAAGTATGAGGTTCAGTGTAAACTAGGGGGATTCTCGTCTCTTGGCTCAGCATCCTGCATCCTAGTCGCTTCTTCCTGCTCACCAGCTTTCTCGCTATGCTAATTTTCTTGTCTCTTCATCTCCTTAAATACTCTTCAATTTCACTCTATTCCTGCAATCGATGATCCTTCCAGCTACCTGGGCAGGAGCCCTCCACACAGTGGAGCAGTGCTCCCTTAGAAGGAACGGCTGCTTTCCTGGGTAAATGTCAAAGCAGTCAAATCGCAGGCATCTCAGCTGACCTTTCTTCAGAGACTTTCAACAAAGGCCAGCAAACACACCAAAGGCCGAGTGCTTAGCATCATCCCCTGTGAGGTGCCGACACATCACCACAGTGAGGTGTAACCTCGCCCTCATCAGCACAGCTGGGATCAGGAGGGTCACCAGTCACCAGGACAAGCTGCAGGCTCAGACACTGCTAGTGAGAGTGGGAAATGATGTGGCTATTTTGAAACAATGTGCTAATTTCTCAGAAGATTATTTATAGAGCTGCCATATGATCAGACAATTCTAGCACAAGAGAACTGAAAACATGTCCTCATACAAACTACATAGAACACCTTTTGAAGCATTATTCATGATTAATAGATGAAATGTAGAAGCAACCCGTATGCCCATCTACCTATAAGCAGATAAACTAAACATTTCTCCATGAAATGGCATGTTACTTCACCATGAACAGGCTGTGTGGATGAGTCTCAAAATCCTATTCTAAAAGAAGCCAGTTACAAGGGATCAGATGTTGCATGGCTACATTTGTGTGAAGTGTCTCTAATAGGTAAATCTGTAGACTGCAGGTTGATGACTGGTTGTGCAAGCTTGGGCACAAGGGGAAACGACAGTATGGGGTGACTTCTAACAGCTGTCAGATCTCTTTTTGAGGTGACAAAGTATTCTAAAATTGATCCCGGAAATGTTTTCACAGCTCTGAACACTAAAAAGCCACAGAGCTGTGAGGTGAATTGTTGTTCAGTGTGTGAATATTTAAAATGGTTGCTTCATCTTCCAGAAAAGGACAGAGAAGAGCCCTGTAATTCTGCTAGGACTGTGTGACACTCTTGCTAATGGAGATTGAATTCAGGAGTACTAAGAGATTAGTAAAACCTCTGTGTTTTATAAAATGAATTATTTTTAATATAAATGTACGCAGTGTATTAATCTGGAAGCTGTATTTCTCTCCCTTAAGCTAAGTCCTCAGTAGCCACACAGAGAAACCAAGATTTATTTCAAGCAGCATCTCAATAGCTGAGCATTAAATAATCTCCCTTAACCTCTAAGCCCGTCTGATTACCTCATAGCTATGATCCAATGTATTGGCTTCTTACTATGGGCCTGGCTCTTGGGGCTTCAGGTGTGTTTCCACAGTCTCTCTCTGGACCCTTTCTTCATGGCTCCGATTCCTCCATCCTCCTGGCTGATCTGAATCTCCCTCTCTCCCTTTCTCTTTCCCCTGGCTGGCAGTCATCCCACCCTATTCTCTCCTCTGCCCAGCCATTGGGTGATCAGCATTTATTGACAAGGCAGGGAATAAATGGTAAGAACTGTTTACAGACAGAAGGGTTCTTGGTATGTGCATGACAGTGTTGTGTCCAGATTGAAACAAGATCTGAGGGCAGAGAACTCAGCATTTGACTACTACAAGGGAAAACTTTACACAGTGTACAAAACCATTATGGCTACATTGTGCCCCACCCCCCACCCCCGCCATGTCCCATCTCCTTTTCTTCCTCTTTCTAGTTGCTGTTCTGTGAACAGCTCTACTCTCCCACACCTTCTCAGTCATAGTGACCTAAGACCATGAGCCAAGTCAATCCTTCCTCCTTTAGTTGTTTAGTCAGGGACTTAGTCACAGTGGCAAGAAAAAGGGACCAGGACACACATGTCTCTGTGCTTGTCTGTAAACTGGTGATCATGGTAGAATGAACTAGGCACACCTAGCTGCTATTGCGAGGACTGAGCATATGTGTTCCTAAGTAGCGCTCAGACTAGCACCTGGTACATTATGTTGTTACGGTAAGCCGTGCTTGTTATAATTGTTAACATAGTTTAACTATGGAAGATCTAAAGCAGATGTGTGCCTCAGGGAGAATAACTGAAGGTGCATCCAGTTCACACCACTCTGTACTTTCTCTTTGCCAACATGTCTTACAGGTTTACAGCCAATTATAGATGTCACTGGGGTGCCACCCACAGTGATTCTGGATTCACTGATCCACTCTGATTCTGGATTCACTGATCCACTGTGATTCTGGATTCACTGACCCACAGTGATTCTGGATTCACTGATCCACTGTGATTCTGGATTCACTGACCCACCGTGATTCTGGATTCACTGACCCACCCACAGTGATTCTGGATTCAATGACCCACAGTGATTCTGGATTCACTGACCCACTGTGATTCTAGATTCACTGACCCACAGTGATTCTGGATTCACTGATCCACTCTGATTCTGGATTCACTGATCCACTCTGATTCTGGATTCACTGACCCACAGTGATTCTGGATTCACTGATCCACTGTGATTCTGGATTCACTGACCCACCGTGATTCTGGATTCACTGACCCACCCACAGTGATTCTGGATTCAATGACCCACAGTGATTCTGGATTCACTGACCCACTGTGATTCTAGATTCACTGACCCACAGTGATTCTGGATTCACTGACCCACAGTGATTCTGGATTCACTGACCCACCGTGATTCTGGATTCACTGACCCACAGTGATTCTGGATTCATTGACCCACCCACAGTGATTCTGGATTCACTGATCCACTGTGATTCTGGATTCACTGACCCACAGTGATTCTGGATTCACTAACCCACAGTGACTCTGGATTCACTGACCCACAGTGATTCTGGATTCACTGACCCACTGTGATTCTGGATTCACTGACCCACAGTGATTCTGGATTCACTGACCCACAGTGATTCTGGATTCATTGACCCACCCACAGTGATTCTGGATTCACTGATCCACAGTGATTCTGGATTCACTGACCCACCCACAGTGATTCTGGATTCACTGATCCACTGTGATTCTGGATTCACTGACCCACAGTGATTCTGGATTCACTGATCCACTGTGATTCTGGATTCACTGACCCACAGTGATTCTGGATTCACTGACCCACAATGATTCTGGATTCACTGACTCACAGTGATTCTGGATTCACTGACCCACAGTGATTCTGGATTCACTGACCCACCGTGATTCTGGATTCACTGACCCACCGTGATTCTGGATTCACTGACCCACAGTGATTCTGGATTCACTGACCCACAGTGATTCTGGATTCACTGACCCACTATGATTCTGGATTCACTGACCCACAGTGATTCTGGATTCACTGATCCACAGTGATTCTGGATTCACTGACTCACAGTGATTCTGGATTCACTGATCCACAGTGATTCTGGATTCACTGACCCACTGTGATTCTGGATTCACTGATCCACTATGATTCTGGATTCAATGACCCACAGTGATTCTGGATTCACTGACCCACAGTGATTATGGATTCACTGACCCACAGTGATTCTGGATTCACTGACCCACAATGAGTTTTTCCTTCTTTTCACTCCATCATGGCAGATGGCGGGAGCATGTGTAAGAAGGAGAGAATTTATGGCAAGATAGGAAGACAGGAAGAGCAGAAAAGGGTCTTTTTTTTTTTTTTTAAATAAGGGATCTCACTATGTAGCTCGGGCTGGCCTTGAACTAAAGCTTTTTCTGTTTTGTGCTTTCCAAGTACTGGGAGTACAGTCCTGTGTCCCCACGTCTAGTCAAGGGAGAAGTCTTGTTCTTTTACAATATTTCTATGAGTTACATGAATTGTATAAGGCCCACTTAATCATTTATTTGGACAGTATCTTAGTTAGCGTTTTTCTTGTGTGATAAAACACCGTGACCAAAAGCAACCTGGGGAAGAAAGGGTTTGTTTCAACTCTCAGATCCATATCAGCGTCCATCACTGAGGGGAGTCAGGCCAGGAATGCAAAGAAGGCAGGAATCTGGAGGCAGGCACTGATACAGAGGCCATGGAGGAGTGCTGCTTACTGGCTTGCTCTCCATGGCTTGCTCATCCTGTTTCCTTATAGAACCCAGGACCACCCGTGCAGGGGTAGCACTGCCCACATTGTGCTGGCCGACCCCAATTTATCATCAATCAAGACAATGCACTACAGACTTGCCTACAGGCCAGTTATATGAAGGCATTTTCTTTACATTTCCTTCTTCCCACATGACTCTAGCTTGTGTCGTTGGCATAGAGATGAGTTAGCACAGAGGGCAAGGCTGCCACTAACACAGTTCCACCAGACTGCTTGGAAGGGTTTGGCAAAGCCTGTAACTCCCACTGAGGAAACAAGCCATAGCTAAACCGTAGCCGTCTTTCATTCAGACAGACTCTTTTTCTTCTGGACAGAGGATTTCAGCATCCCGGATCTCCTCCAGGCTTCAATATTTTGGGCAGTCACTGAGTGGGGGCCAGGACCTCACCCGGGATGGACTGGTGGATCTGGCCGTGGGCTCCAAGGGACACGTGCTGCTGCTCAGGTGAGCAAACTTTGCTCAGACACTCCCCATCCACCGTAGGTCCAGGCTAGGACCTTTCTTCCTACCTAGAGGCTGTGGTCCCTGTGGGCAAGAACCTTTCCTCAGCACAGTGTTCTGCCCACAGGACCAGACCGATTCTTAGAGTGTCACCAACTGTTTACTTCACACCTGCAGAGATTTCCAGGTCTGTGTTTGAGTGTCAGGAGCAGGTGACCCCTGAGCAGACAGTGGGTGATGCCACTGTCTGCCTTCATATTCATGAAAGCCCCAAGACCCAACTAGGTGAGTCTCTTCCTTTTGATCTGACCTTGGGAAGCCTCTGACCCAGGACTTCTGCTTGATGACATAGTTTTTGGACCTCTCAATTGTCCTTGTGTTCCACTTTCCCTTACAGGTGACCTCCAAAGTACTGTCACCTTTGATCTGGCTCTAGACCATGGCCGTCTGAGTCCCCGGGTCATCTTCAAGGAGACAAAGTCCCGGGCTCTGACTCGAGTTAAAACTCTTGGTCTGAACAAGCACTGTGAAAGTGTGACGTTGCTTCTCCCGGTGAGAGGACCCAGAGAGGTTGTGGGAAGAGGCCATTTGGGAACTGGAAGCAAGTTCAGCAAAGAAAGAACACAGCATGTTCTGAGCTTTCCTGTGGCCTAGCTTTAGCCCCAGATCTGGCATGCAGGCTGTCTTTAATACCTGCTAGCTAAATAAGCGAATGAATGACTCTGGCTGGTACAGCCGCCAAGGGTCACCCTGATGGATTTTAGGGAAGAGAACAGGGCTGCTGTGTGGCCTCAGGTTGACTCATGCAGGCATTTATTGAGCATATACTTCTGACTGTCCACTGAGAGAGACATGCCCATAGCAGGGGACAAAACCCCAGTGATGATGGGAGACCCAAAACAAGTTTCTAGATAGTGAATGTCAGGTAGGGATAAATGCTACAAAGACAGAAAACCAGGGAAGAGAATAGAAAGGTTTCAGAGAGGCCATTGAATAAAGTGAGAGAGCTTTAAGGGGGAGGGGAGGGTGGGCCAGACTTTCCACCTTGGTGAAAAACTACAGGCACTTACTGGCTACAGATAGGATTGCTCTTACTCCCTTTGCATATACAGAGATAGGATATTGCCAGTAATCATGCAAGGAATTTCCTTTGGAACCATCCCTCAAATGCCTCTCCCTTAGGCCTGTGTGGAGGACTCTGTGACCCCGATCACTCTTCGCCTCAACTTTTCTCTTGTTGGTGTGCCTATCAGTTCCTTACAAAATCTCCAACCCATGCTGGCTGTAGATGACCAAACGTACTTCACGGCCTCTGTGAGTCTGTTATTTATAATGCTGGGGACCCCAAGGCAGGTTGTCTTCTTGGGTAAGATATTTATTAGAAAAGTTATTAACAGTATGGACAGATCTCAGCATGATGGGCCTCAAGAGAGTTCAGACCTACAAGGTAGAGGGCAGACCCATTCTTATTGGCCTCAGAGGATGGGAAGGATTCATGCCAGGTGACTGATGAGTAAGTAGTTCATATCTGGTCTGAATCTCTGGTTTCTGGACAGCAAGAGGAGGACATCTTGGATCCTGCCTTATGGGAAAAGAATGTGCAGCCACAAGGGTATGGGGAGGTGACAGGAGGGACGTCTAGTTGAAGCTGTGCTAGGGCTTGGCAACCTGAGCCTGTGAACTTCCTCAGGGGGAATAAGAACAGTGCTAGCCATTTTGCCAAAGCCCAAGAGCCTGGTATCTGTTAGGGAGCTAGAGAGTCACAGAGAGGCTGTGGTAGGGAACTTGTATTTTCTTTGCTCTGGGAAGAGGCTGCCCTATGTGGGCATGGCTTGATCAGCCTATGGCCCCACTCCTAATTCCCATGTCCCCCTTTTCTCAGCTTCCCTTTGAGAAGAACTGTGGAGCTGACCACATCTGCCAGGATGACCTTAGTGTCATATTTGGCTTCCCAGAGTGAGTTCTTACCCGCTAGATCTTTCCCAGTGGGCAGCCTCCCTCCCAGGGTCTGGGGCTCCAGCCTTTGGCTGACTCACACGCTCATCTGGAGCATCTCCTGTCTATCTTTCACCTTGCTACCATGCATTTCATCCCCAGACTGTTTCTAGCCTCAGTCACAGGATCATCTCTTCCTTCTCAACACACAGCTTGAAGACCCTGGTGGTGGGAAGTGACCTGGAGCTGAATGTAGATGTGACGGTGTCTAATGATGGAGAAGATTCTTATGGAACCACAGTCACTCTGTTCTACCCCATGGGTCTGTCCTTTAGACGAGTTGCAGAAGGCCAAGTATTCCTTCGGAAGAAAGTGAGTGGGCTGCGTAGTATAGACCTGTCCTAGGTTCAAAGCTCAGCCTGGGTGGCCACCATTGCTTAGCAGTCTCTGGTTGGTCAAGAGATCTTAGCCAGTCTTGATTGGATGGTGAGGTTGTATTGTCTGGGTCTTGTACTTCTGGGACCGTGTTTTGAAGATACTGAATATAAGAAGTGAGTTCCAGGGCCAGCAAGGAAAGGGCACTTGCTGCCAAGCCTAATGACCCAGAAACCACATGGTGATAGAAGAGACTTGACACATGCAAGATATCTTGTTAGACTCTTGCCTCTGGTTCCATAGTACTTCTTCCGGGTATCAGAACCCAGGCGTGCCATCCCCCGTCTGTCTTTGGCCTCCTTGTCTTGTGTGCATGCAATAGTTGTTATTTTCTTGAGACAGAGACTTGCTGGCCTAAAACTCACTATGGAGTTGGTCTTGAGTTCACAATCCTCTGACTCATCCTCCAAAATGCTAAGAACATAGGCATATACCACCAGACTTGGAAAATACTTAATATTGTAAAATAAAAAAAATTAACTTACTGGTCACTCTGGCTTGGGGCTTGACGGAAATTTTTTCTGTGAAGGCAGAGGGAAATGCTTCAGCTACATGGACCATATTGCTTCTGCCCCAGACTCTCAGTTCTACCTTGACGATATCAGCCACTCACAGGGTTCTAGAAGACAGCACTGGGACCATAAAGAGTTTTAAAGAAGCAGAATTGGTTTTTGTTTTTCAAAAATTTTATTGTTAAAACAATTTTACTGAAGTGGTCCAAGCTAAACAAAACTTCCTAAAAGCACCATCAAAAGGGCCAACAACAAGCAACACCCAGACTCTCGCTTCATCTGTTCCTCTGTCTCTGAGCCAAAGTCTTGTTTAGCCCAGGCTGCCTTCAAATCCAAGTAGCCAAGGCTTGCCCCAAACTCTGATCCTCCTACTCTAACTTTCCCAGTGCTGGGACCACAGGTGTACGCCATCACACCTGTGTTGCTTTTGTTTGCTGAAATATTTTCAACCAAGTACTAGACATTGGACCATTGCTTTCTCTTCATCTTACTCTGGGGTTCTGAACAGCAGCAACATGTGCTGTGTGACCCCAAAGTCGTTATGCCACCCAACAAAGTGAAGTATTCTTGACATTTAAAAGCATAGTCAAATTTCCCCAATTCTTCCCCAAATATCTTTTTACACGAGGTTTATTTGAGTGGGAGTTCGAGCTGGTCACATATATTTGCCTTTCAGGTCTGCCATGTTTTGTGATCTAGCCTCCCGTAGTGGGAGCACACTTTAATTACGTGTGAAAAATAAACCAGGAAAAGCAATTCCCAGAGTGCAAGCAGTGATGGTGTTTCTAGGCACACAACCCAGTGTGGTGTGTGAGTCTTTGTCAGATATTTATTTAACAAGTAAGCAGTTTAAAAATAAAGCAGTTAGGAGACAACTCAGGAAAACAGAGCATGATTGCCATATCAGGCGGTCTTCTGCTAATTCTGTGGCATGTGATTTGATAGGTCTCCTGGTTATATTAAAAATAACCTTGTTGGTGTCAAGTAGACATTGAGATATATTGGGATAAGACAGTATGACGTATGGGAAGTACCTTAAATTATTAAGAAGAGAAAAGAAGAGAATAACCTGTGAGAACAAGAGGAAAATGTTGGTAACTTCTACTGAGTGACGGAGACAGTGGCTGCTAGTCTACCCTCGCTGCTGAGTATGTTTGAAACTATCCACAGTAAAGGCCTGAAAAGTATCAAGAAGCTGGCTTACGCCTATAATCCTAACACTTGGATGGAGCCTGAGGCAGGAGGATCACCATGAGTTTGAGGCTAGGTTGGGCTATCTAGTGAGTTCTAGAACAGCCTAGGCTACCAAACAATAAGAGCAAGAAAAATAAAAACCCAACAAGAAATGAAAGGTGAGGGTTTCTAGTGACTAGACCTTCTACACAAGAGGAGGTTTGACCAGACGTCGATGCTCAAGCACTTTGTCCTCAGATCGCAGTCTCTCTGGAACACTGACAAACACTTATCTCCTGTGCAACCTTGCTTTTAACCAGAACCAGCAGTGGCAGCGGCGTGGGCAGCACTCCCTGCACCTCATGTGTGACAGCACCCCAGACAGGAGTCAGGGCCTCTGGAGTACCAGCTGTAGCATCAGACATGTCATTTTCCGTGGAGGCTCACAGGTCAGCCTCGCTCCTGCACACTCTGTCCCCTGTCCCCATCCTCTCTCACTCCTCTCTGACCTCTTTACTTTCTTCCTCAGATGACTTTTTTGGCAACTTTTGACGTCTCCCCCAAAGCTGAGCTGGGGGACCGGCTGCTTCTAAGAGCCAGAGTGAGAAGGTAAGCTGGGCCAGCCCCCCTCGGAGGGGTGTCCTCCCCATTCTGATTCTTACATCCCGTGCTCCTCCTCTGTTCCCAGTGAGAATAATGTACCTGGGACCCAAAAAACCACCTTCCAGTTGGAGCTTCCAGTAAAATACGCGGTGTACACCATGATCAGCAGGTACGTTCCCTGGACCTCAGAGTGGCTCTTCTTCACTTAGAAACAGTGAATGCAAGGGTCACCACTGATCATCTGGGATATTTTAGGTGTCCCTGCCCTTCTTTCCAGTGGGAGATGATGCTGATAACTGTGCATGCTTATTGATGGATGATTGTGATTGGCTGTTTGTTGTTGATATGGTAATGATTTCACAATTAGTTTTGGTACTAATTGTGAAATCATTACCATATCAGCATATATTTAATACAGGTTACAGGTCTCAGAAGGCTTTGCAAATCCACAGGGTTTACTTGGGTTCTCTAGGATGTATGAAACACACACCCTTGCCTTCGAGGTTCTAAGTGGAGATGGAGGTTACAAATACTGTTCTTTGGTTCTGTAACCTTGGTGAGATGGCATGTCAATCAGCTTTCCATCACTATAAGACTTTGAAGCAACCTATAAGTGGAAGGGGCATATTTAGGCTCACAGTTGGAGTTTTAGTCCATGGTTCATTGGCCTAATGCTTTGGGTTTATGGTGATGTATCATGATGAATACTCTCATCTCATGGTAAGGAGGCAAAAGAGAATGTGAAGGAAGGAATTATGGGTTTATAGTCTCCTTTGGGGCACTCCCTCACTAATCTAGAACCTTCCCAGCAGGATCCATCCTCCAAAGGCTCCACTACCTCCTGACTGTGCCACTCAGAGTGCCAAACCTAAATGTGGAGAGAGGGCGGGGCTTCAGGATGCAACTATAGCAGTAGGTTCCTAACACAGGACAAAGGTCCTTTCAAAGGAGGGTCATTGAAACATTGGTGTCGATGGTGTTGGACTTGACCAAAAGTGAATTTAACAAGGGCCTTTGGTGTTTGCGTAAAATTGTTCTTTTTTTCATAAGAAACAGATATAGCTCATTGGGCAGAGATTCTCCACCTGTGGGTCACGACCCCCCTGGAGGTTGAGTATCATATCCTGTATATCAGATGTCTACATTACAATTCACAACAGTAGCAAAATTAGTTATGAAGTAGCAAAAGAATAATTTTATGGTTGGGGGGGTCACCACAACATGTAGAATTGAATTAAAAGGTTGCAGCATTAGGAAGGCTGAGAACCACTCCTTTTCCCCTTGCATGGAGATTAGGGATAAGATAGACCTGACAAGGATGGGTCTCAGGGAAGCAGGGGAGCAGATAGAGCCTCAGGGTGGCCGAGGATGATGGGAGGAGGTACTAGGACTAGGGGCAGAGAATATCCAGCAGATAGCTTCTCAATGTTTGCTTTATGTCAGACATGGTGCACAGCTACCATGAATTCATTTGACAGAAACAAACATCTGTTGAGCTCCTGTGTGTAACTAATCCATGCTGTTATGGGACCGCCTAATGTGAGGGCCTCTTCATGCTTTCATTCTTTCATTGCTCTGCATCTTTGGGGTTCTCCAGGTAGAAAGATGCATGCTCTATGTGTGTATACAAAGGTAATGTCGTGGCACTCTGCAGGGAGCCGCAGATAGGACATACCACTTGTAGACCTATGTGGTCCCACAGGTCAGTCATACTTAGGTCCCCAGGGCAGCTGGGAACATTAGGGAGGAGTTCTTTGAGCAGAGGGAAAATGAAACTTAAGAATGTTTCCATTGGGTGAAGGCTGGGCAAATGTCAAAGACAGGGCAGATTAAGACCTCTACTGAGTGCTTCCAGGTCACCATCAGAGAAAGAATTCAGACCCAAGAGAGGTAAGGGATTGGGAGGAGGGCTTTCTACAGAGCAAAAAGCACACATTTGAGTGGGAGCGCAAGCTTCTCATGAGAGAGTAGTGTCACCCGGCATTCTGGAGAGCTTGTCTAACTGGCCAACTGCACTAGAGAAAATCCCCCATGTAGGGTTTACTTCCCCCTTCTATCCTTAGATGGGTCTGTCTTCGGATGCATGATGGGAACAGTTAATCTTGTATGCTAATGACACGGAGATGCCATTTAATGAAGAAAAGTTGGCTATGATCCGTCCGTCAGCCATGTTAGTCCTAGTTGGCTTGGGACGGTCTTGTTTACTGTTTAAGCAGGCACATGGCACTGTGCTGTAGTGTGGCTCTGTGGTTATATCACGTACCCATGCAGATTTTCCCTCTTTCCCCTGTGCCCAGCTAGCCTGCCTCAAGAGCAGGAGTTGGGGGTTAGAATTTGGAGTTTATAGGCAAAGGCTATGTACATGGAGCAGTAAGGGACAGAGGCAGAATTAGCTGGTATGTGGGGGACCTTGTGGCTACTGTATTTCCAGGCTTGGCCCAAGTATGTCTCATGCAGTTTTGTTACATTAAGACCTATGGAAGAGTCAATTGGATTCTTAAAAGCTTCAGGTGATAAAAGGCAAGGAAAGTAGGGGAAAGGACCTCAATGTAGGGCCTAGGAGTCAAGCTTGGACAGGACACGTGGTCAGCAAAACTTACCGTATCCCACATGTGAAGGAAGTATGGAAATGACAGCAGAGGTGTAGAAATGGGGCAGGCAGTGGTCCCTGCTATTCCAGCAAGTCAGTGACTTGGCACTTAGGTCTTTTCCCTACACCTCAACCCAGCCTTTCCCCCAGCTATACCCTCTGGGTAGCTGTTCCTGCATGGTTCCTTTTGCCCACCCTGAAGCTGCTTCCACTCCCTAAACCCTCCTTTAGGCCAGCCCTGAAACCTCATTCCATGCTGTCCCAAGTCCAGTTGATTACTTGTCTCATCGTGCTAGTGCCAGACCTCCCTCAAGAGGCCAGGCACTACTTTGTGACTCCTCTCTCTCCAGCCATGACCAGTTTACCAAGTATCTTAACTTCTCAACCTCAGAAAAGGAGAAGACCAGTGTGGTCGAACATAGATTCCAGGCAAGTGTGGGGACTTGGAAGCGAGGGAACTGGGAAGTAGGGACAGAGGAGCCTGGAGTGGGCTCTGCCATCAGTGCCTTCTGTACAGGTGAATAATCTGGGACAGAGAGACGTGCCAGTCAGCATCAACTTTTGGGTGCCCGTAGAGCTGAAGGGAGAAGCTGTGTGGACAGTGACGGTCTCCCACCCTCAGGTATACGACTACCGATGGCTCCTTAACTGATACCCTTGGCTTATATCACCTGTGTTACTTATGAGTAACTCATGCTGTGCCTAAAGTCAGGTTCTCTACTTGCCTTCTAGAACCCATTCACCCAATGCTATCGGAATAGACTCAAGCCAACACAATTTGACCTCTTGACTCACATGCAAAAGAGTCCCGTGCTGGTGAGGAAAACACATTAAGCTATACATCGGAGGACCTGAGAGCTCACTTTCTGAATGTCAAATGGCACCTGCTGCACCAGTTCTATTGAGGCCTGCATGCTTCTGTCGAGTTCCACAGCTTAGTGCTGTCTCCTCACCCCAGACTTACTTTCCTCTGATCTGATACCATTTCTCTGTCCCCAGGACTGCGCCATCGCCGACTGCCTGCACCTCCGTTGTGACATCCCCTCCTTGGGCATCCTGGATGAGCTTGACTTCATTCTGAAGGGCAACCTCAGCTTCGGCTGGATCAGTCAGGTGGGTGGACCATGTGTGCCCGATGGGTCCGGGGCATCCTTGGGTCAGGGCAGTCCTTGAACCCTGAGCTTCCCCAGATCTAGTTCCCAGCTCTGACCCACCCCATCTTTTGCAGACATTGCAGAAAAAAGTGTTGCTCCTGAGTGAGGCTGAAATCACATTCAACACATCTGTGTATTCCCAGATGCCGGGACAGGAGGCATTTCTGAGAGCCCAGGTAGTGACTGTGGCAGGCAGCAGCCAGGCTGGTGGAAGGCTCTGAATGTTCTTCAATCTTTAGTGCTGGCTGCAGATCTGCCAGCCTGGACAGAGGACGAAGGTTCCTAGACCCTCAGAATGCATGAATGCTTCTGTAGCTTAATGCTTGGAAGCATTCATGGGTATTGGCAAGGGAGGGGGAATAGAAAGAGCTGGGAATCTGGGGAAAGTGTGAGACAGCATGAGACACGAGGCTTTCTAATGAGTCCATCTCCACCAGACGAAGACAGTGCTGGAGATGTATAAAGTTCACAACCCCATCCCTCTTATCGTGGGCAGCTCAGTGGGAGGTCTGCTGCTGCTGGCTATCATCACAGCTATACTTTACAAGGTGAGAGATTTGTCCTTCATACAGCAGGATTTGATCCTGTTCCCCCTACAGGGTGATCAAGAGTTCATGCTGGAGTCTATCACCAGCACACACCATGTGAGGAAACCCTCTCCACCCAGTTTTTTCTCGTTTGTGCCTCCTATCTCTAAGACACCTGTACACCTCTCTCCTTTTCTTTTCTACTCTTCTCTACTTTGTATGTCCCTTACAGAAGAACAGAGTATGAGCTTAGGCAGGGGTAAATGTTGACACAAGCCCCAGGGCTGGTCTGGGTTTTGGTCTTTTTCAGTTCGAGGGTGATTTAAGCCACATAATTTTGCCCTTGTCTAAATGATATAATATGTACTAGGTTATTTGAAAGTAGTAGGGGCTCCAGAAATGCTTACCCTTGTTCTCCTTTAGTCATCTCTCCCCCACCTCTCTCTCTCTCTCTCTCTCTCTCTCTCTCTCTCTCTCTCTCTCTCTCTCTCTCTCTCTCTCTCATGTGTATGGTATGTCCATGAATGTACATATACATGCATGGGCATGTAGGTACACATGAGTTTGTGGGAACACATGCATATGTCCTTGTGAAGGCTAGCTGAAAGTGTTAGGTGTCTGTCTCTATTGTTTTCTACCTTATATATTGGAGCAGGGCCTCTCACTTGAACTCAGAGATCATTAATTTGACTATTCTAGTTAGCCACCTTGCTCCAGGATCCCCTGTCTCCACCTCCTGAGCTCTGGGCTTACAGGCAGGGCACCGTGCCCATCCAGCCTTCACGTGCCCTCTGGAGATCTGATCACCAGGCCTCATACTTGTCAGCAAAGTGTGAAACTCACTGTGCACCCCAGCCCCTCTCTTTCTACCACTCACCTCATCCCGATTTTCTTCTTCTTTTCCATAGGCTGGTTTCTTCAAACGTCAGTACAAGGAGATGTTGGAGGAAGCAAATGGACAGTTTGTCTCAGAAAACGGGACCCCAACTCCCCAGGTTGCCCAGTGAGAACTTCCCTCCCCATCTTCTTTGAACCCGCCCATCTGAGAGGTATTCCAGATCTTGTACTCTCCTCTAAGTCAGCCCCAATGGTAAAGGAGCATTCTGCAATAGGATTCCTAGGACCAGACCAACTTTGCTCTTTGTGTCTTAACTTGGAAGGGCCATTGTCTGGTCAAAACTTTATCTAGAAACTTGGAACACAGGGTCTCTGCTATGGCCCAGAGAACTTCTGTAGGAATTTCTACCCAGGAACACATAGTCAGCTTGTGGCCCCTTGTTTCGTTGGCCTCTAACGAGCTTTCTGTGATGAAGAATGAAAGCAGCCATTCATCCTTGTCTACCCCAGTGCCTCCCGTCTACTTTCACAATGTTGGAATTGAGTTCTATCTCAAGGAGGGGAGCTTCAGCTAGCCCTGGATGGTCCATGCTTCCATGTTATCCTCATTTCTAATAAAGTATTGTTAACACCAGGTTGTAGCTTTTCTTGGAGATGTTTAATCCCAGCTTTCTCAAATTGAATTAGCAAGGAAACATCTGGGCAACATCTGGGCAATGTAGTTGATGGAACTGGATTCTAGCATCAGCGTTGCTAGTTGGGAAGAACTGTCCTATTGCCTTGGGCAGGGGACATTGCTCTAGTAGAGTTCTAGGTCAGAAAAGGCCTATGCCAATTTGCTGTGAGCCTTTTTTTGGGAGGACATAAGCAAACATCTGTTTGCCCAAGGTAGAGCATGGATAAGAGACCCAAGAAACTATTCCACCCAAGTCTTGTCTAGAAAGCAAATGAGGGAGCTTGCAGCCCAGTTCCAGCCTGGTTTTCCCATGCCTTACAGCCATCATGTGGTATCTCCAGCAGTAGAAACTTCCCATTGAGTTCTAACAGGCAACTAAGGCAGTGGCAATAGATTTTATGGCTTTGGGGCAGCGGGAACCTCTTTGACTACTGACTCTTAGGGAAGTAAGCCATTTTATGGCTCCCAGGAATGGCTTTCCCCACAAATGCAGTGTGCCTTCATTTAAACCTGTTAACTGCAGTTTCACTGTTATTTTAAATGCTGTCCTGAGTCTAGAGGCATTCGAGGATTAGCATTATATAAGGAGGCATTTTTCCCTCCCTGTCTCCAGCCTGTCTTTGTGGTGGGTATGGATAATGTAGACTCATGGCTGGTTTTGCTGCTAAGACCAGGAGACTGTAGAGTGCTCAGCATTAAACAGGACATTTATGTCACCCTTTTCAAGGCTGAGGGGACATTACAGAAGAAGGAGTGGAAAGGATGTTAGAGCTGAACAGCAGAGAGGAGGGTTGTGAAAGGCTATCTTAAGGCATTTGTGAACAGCTGCAGTTGTCCGCATAGGGCCTGCACAAAACCGAACTAGTAAATACTCAGAGAAGGTGCCCTGCCCTACTTAGAGGAGCGAATGACATTCCAAGGCTGCTGGAAGAGAAGTCATTGTCTTTAGGATGTCTCCACACCTCGGTGGATAGCTCTATACCAGTGCCCATGCACTTGCCTTGGTTTAAACCAAGTGGGTCACAAACCAAGACCAAAAAAACAAAACAAAACAAAACCACATAAAAGTAGGGTGGGACTTGTGGGACTGGTGGGTTGGTTGGGTGAATAAGAAGATGAAGAGATGAGTAGAATTGAGGTATAATGCGGCCCCTGGCGTATGTACCCCACACCTTCTCCACACTGGAAGGCCTGGCCCATGCAGCTTGTGCATCAACTTTGCCTGCTGAGTTCCCCAGCCCTCACTGCTCTTGTGTTATCTCTACACTTGCAAGCCTAACTCCCGTCCAGCAGCTCATGCAGTTGCTGTGCCAGACCTAGATCTTCTCTTAGTCTTTTCTCTCACTCTACTCACCAACCTATAGATGCACTCTCCACCAGGGACACCACAGCCACCACACCTGCTAAGAATCCAGACTGAGTAACACTAACCAAAGAATAGAACACTGGCCCAGAAAAGACAAGACAAGATAACAACACCAAGAAACACCTCAAACATCCTAATTCCAGATACCGAGACTATTGGGAGCACAAAGGTCTTTGTGCTCACTCACAGAGAAACCTAGGGAAACCAGGGGTGTTAAACACACAAGGGTTGTCTCTTAAAAGGGAGAGATGTATAACCTGTTTTCTGCAGGGAATGGAGGTGGCCAATAGCCTGCTGACTTCTGATTTATTTGTATGGCCAGGTCACATTTGGCTCCCTCAGTTCCCACAAGCAGCACTGAAGGTGGTTAATATAGACCCAGGTGACTCTGCATGATATGCATTATGGAAACCATACCAGATCCTCCCTGGGGCCCTTAAGATAACACATGTAGCCTAATCTATAGAACCTATCTTCATGGAGGAAGTGACATGTACTTTGAGAAAAGTTTAGATGTAATTATGCACCATTGTGACCATGAGACTGTGTTACACCAGGAAACATTTTCCCAAAGTGTACTGCACTTACATATGTGGAAGCCTAAAATAAACTCTCCGGTGTCAGACGCTAGATGTTTGAACCAACACAGGCTACTGAGCTGTGCTGAACTGGGTTTCCTTCTTGCCTCACAAGGATCATTGCTCTGCTGGCCTTGGTGGTCACAGAGACCCTCATACTAGTGTGTACACACACACAAACACACACACACACACACACACACCAGTAACAACCAAAACCTTACTTGAACAGCTAAGACAACATGCCTCCACGGGAATCCAGTAACCCCACTGCAGTGGGCCTGCAAAATGTGATATAACTGAAGCACAAGAAAATGACTTCAAAATAGCAGGTACGGATATGTCCAAGGGCTGTCAAGAGGATATGACTAAATCTCTCAATGAAGATTGTAAAGACACAAACAGTTGAAGTAATGAAGACATTTCAAGGCACGAAAGTAGAATTTAACAAAAAGATAGAGTCACTAAAGAAAACCCAAACTGCAATAAAACTGGAAATGAAAAATCTGGGATGTCAGACAAAAACCTCAGAGGTAAATCTCATATTAGTAACTTAACAGCATATCTGAAAACTCTAGACAACAAGTAGAAATAAAATTAAGAAGAGTAGACAGAAAGAAATAATCAAGCCCATGGCTGAAATAAGTAAAATAGAATTAAAAAAAAAAAAGAATCGAGGAAACAGACAAGTTAGTTCTTTGAGAAAATCAGTAAGATTGATAAACTCTTAGCCAAATTAACTAAAAGACACAGAGAAAAGATTCAAATTAATAATGAGATGAACAGGGGGGAATATCAGATACCAAGAAAATCCAGAGACTCACAAAGACATACTTTAAAAGCTGTTGGAAGGCCTGCTCGGGCGCGGGCTCGCTCGCCAGCTGTCCTGCGGGCATACACCCCGGGCCCTGGGAAATGCAGTTATCAAAACTAGCTTCAGAAGAGAGAAGGCTAACAATGGAAAACACTGGGAAAGTTACCAGAAAGCTGTCATTCTCAGTGCCAGGCTCAGATGTCACAGGTTAAAGAAACTCTTCCCCGGAATTGGAAAGACCGGAAGCACCATGATGGACTCTGAAGCGCATGAGAAGAGGCCCCCAATGTTGAACTTTTCGAACCAGGACTTGTCACCTCACATTGCAGGCGTGGGGGACATGAAGCATTACTTGTGTGGCTACTGCGCAGCCTTCAACAACGTGGCAATCACTTACCCGGTTCAGAAGATCCTCTTCCGGCAGCAGCTGTACGGCATCAAAACCCGGGATGCAGTCCTGCAGCTGAGGAAGGATGGGTTCCGCAACTTGTACCGCGGAATCCTACCCTCACTGATGCAGAAGACGACCACGCTGGCACTTATGTTTGGTCTGTATGAGGACCTGTCGCACCTGCTCCACAAGCACGTGAGCAGTGCTCCCGAGTTTGCCACCCGAAGTGTGGCGGCGCTGCTCGTCCGGACAACGGAAGCCATTCTCACTCCATTCGAAAGGGTTCAGACTTGGCGTCAGGACCACAAACATCAGGATAAGTTCACAACCACTTACCAGGCCTTCAGGGCGCTCAGATGCCATGGGATTGCAGAGTATTACCGAGGCATGGTGCCCATCCTTTTTCGAAATGGGTTTAGCAATGTCCTTTTTTGTTTGTTTGTTTGGCCTTCGAGGGTCCATTAAGGAGCGTCTGCCTACTGCCACTACATACAGCGCCCATCTGGTTAACGACTTCATCTGTGGAGGTGTACTCGGGGCCATGCTGGGCTTCTTAAGCTTCCCCGTTAACGTTGTCAAAGCTCGAATACAGTCTCAGATTGGCGGGCCATTCCATTCTCTCAGTTCAAGACTATCTGGATAGAGCGGGACAGGAAGCTGATCAATCTCTTCAGAGGTGCACATCTGAATTACCACCGCTCTCTCATCTCCTGGGGAATAATCAATGCCACTTACGAGTTTTTGTTAAAGATTGTATGATGAAGTTATTACGTGAGATGTTATTCTCATCTAACTAGACCTAAGGAAAATGCAATTTGGCTTTGATCCTAATTGGCTTAAGTACAGTTTGGTGTCCAAGACCAAGCCATAACTTGCAGACAGAGCATTGACAAGAACAGAGTCCAGGTCTCAGTGGGCAAGTGTCAGGGTTCGGGTGTGGTCATTACTCCAGAGCTTTAGGCTGTTGCCCGGGAACCAGCCTGCACCTGGCCGCTGAGAGAGTTCTTTTCCTCCGGGGCTGTGGCCTCCGCAGCCAGAGCACAGGCTCCGCTCCCAGCCCGGGGCTTCTCAGGCTCAGTCTTACCTCATTTACTTTGTCTCTGCTCTTAAGAGGGTCATCGTCATTAGGGCCCAGCTCTGCAAGGAGGACTGGAGCAGAGGTGCCACTCAGTGTCATGCCTGTAGCTCCATGATGAATGGTTGGGGCTAGCTTTGAAATAAGTGCTGTTGAGATAGCCGCGATCCAAACTTTCTGTTCACATTTGATAGAATTGAACAGCTAGTGAAAGCATCCATTTTGCTGTTTGGCTTTGAACACTTTCTGTTTAATTCTGAGTCTGACTTTAAGCCCTTCCAGAATGTCCTTGGACTGTTTTTACTGAATTCATTGCCAAAAGATAGGGTGCCCTAGTTAAATTCCGTTGTGTGCTTCATCGTGGTAAGCTGGTCACTGCAGGCTCTGCTATTCTGCTTGCTTCTTTGTGCTACTGCTGTCGACAGCCAACCAGTGAGGACACTGTCCCTTGTGAATAGTAACTGTCATGTCTGTCCTGCTCTCTGGTACTGGACTTTAAACAAATAAACACTTCCATAAAGTTTTATTTTGGGAGTTTTAATATAACCCCAGGTTGTCTCTTTTTCTGGTTTCTCAGTGCTACAGAGTGAGCTGAGAGTGGAGGGTGCTTCCCCTCTGGCCTTCCGTCTCTTTCTCTGGGAAGAAAGATTTCAGGGTTCTGGTACTCAGGAGCCCAGTTGCCACTGTGCCGTTTAGGAATGTCTGCCCTAAGTAGCAGCACTGACTTCTGGTCAGGTAGGATCCAACTGGCAGGAACCAGGCCAAGGAGTCACATAGTTATTTTGTGGGTAAATGCTGCAACGGAAATACCACCAGTCTGGGAAGTAGCTTAGAATTTTCAGGAAGCTGTCTGTGAACACCACCGGTCAGCTTGGTTCCCAGGAGTTGACATAAGCAAGTCAGTTTCTTTCTTTCTTTTTTTTTTTTTTTTTTTAAATAGTGCTAGGGATTGAACCCAGGGCCTTGTACAACCTAGGCAAATGCTATCCCACTACACTCCAGCCTTCCCAGTTTTGGTTTTACTTGGTTTTATTTTATTTTGAGACAGATTCTCAACATGTAGCCCAGGCTGGTCTTGAACTCTCCTGGCTCTGTCTTCTGAGTGTTGGGATTAAAGGTGTGAGCTGCCGTACCTGGCATCCCCAGTCCTTAAGGATAGGTTCATTCCCTCCCTCCCTCCCTCTTTCCTTCCTTCCTTTCTTTTTTTCCAGAGCTGAGGACCTAACCCAGGGCCTTGCACTTGCTAGGCAAGAGCTCTACCACTGAGCTAAGTCCCCAACCCCAAAGATAGGTTTCTTACTAAGTTTTTCATCTCTGGGTAATTGCATACAAGCGTGTGTGTGTGTGTGTGTGTGTGTGTGTGTGTGTGTGTGTACACCTATGTACCTATAAACTGAAATCAGACCCTCAGCTGCAGTTTGAGAAAAGTGTCTGGGGAAGGTAATCCAAAGCAGCTCTTTAACCACCGAAGCTGGCTACATAAAGCTACCATCACCCAGCTGTAACAGTTGGGGTGGCAGTAACGGAGGTCAGCGGCTTTGGAGAGACACTGGTGGAAGTGCAGTGCGGACATTAAGGGGCAAATGTGAGGACTCGGCAGACAAGAATTTGTCCGAGGTAGATCTGAGTGCTACTGCCTTCAGTTACAATTTGAAGGTGAGAACTCTCAGAAGCGAGAGATGGCGCCTTGGGTCCTGACCCCTGTGTCCGCGTGCAGCATTGCCCAGATGCAGCACAGGGGAGGGGATTAACCAGGGAGTATACTTTAATGTTTGTTTGTTTGTTTGTTTGTTTGTTTTTCAAGGCAGGATTTCTCTGTGTAGCCCTGGCTATCCTGGAACTCACTCTGTAAACCAGGCTGGCCTTGAACTCAGAAATCCACCTGCCTCTGCCTCTGCCTCCCAAGTGCTGGGATTAAAGGCGTGTGCCACCACTGCCCGGCCCAGGATTATACTTGGTCTTGTTTTCTTTACACTCCGCACAGGTGGCGTAAGTGTCGGCTGTAAAGCGCTCCTGTGAGGGCCACCAGGCTGTTAAGGGCAAGGCTCTGGCTTTGCTGACTTAATTATGTGACATTTTAAAGCAAGATTAAACTTCCTAATGCTTTTTAACTTTTAAACACTTTGCCACCCTTAGAGCTCTTCAAGACTGGATTGCAGTGTATTACAGAGGTGGCTCTGTCTCTGATAAATTTAAGTTTGACAAAAATAAAATCAGACCTTGTAATCCACTTTGAACTTTTACGTCAGAATGTAATTAATAGTCTTAACTAGTGCGGTGATATTTTTTAAAGGCAAAAAAGTCTAAAGAACTCTCTGAAAAGCTTTAAAGTGGCCTTTGTGTTATATGTGTGGCATGGGTGGCTCATGAGTGCAGGACACGAGTGTCCCATGTGTCCTGTCTGATACCACCAGAAAGAAACCTACGAGTTTTGCATTTAACACACCAGTGCTGTAAACCCTCAAGACTGTAGCAGAGTCAACACAGCCTTTGCATTGTGGCAAATTGGGGTTTTGCTTCCTTTGTGGTTAGAGAGAGATGTTTGTGCCTATCAACGTTTACCTGTGGTTGGTCATATAATCACTTGCTATATATTGTGACCCTGTGCAATGAAGCAGAATTGTACATACATAGCTATATTTGAGTACCTGAAATTCCTAAGCTCAATGACAATATAGATAAACTTGTAAGGTTTACAGGGCTGGCCTCGTGTAAGTGGTTAATAGAGAGTGAACCCTGGTTCGAGGGTGGTGAGAGCTGGGTGGATGTGGTCACAGCTGGGCCAGACTGTTGCCCAGGAAGGCATTCATGCTTGGGTTCCCTATGTCAAATGTATTTTTTTCTCCTATATAAATAAATGCATATCAAAAACTTGAAAAAAATGCTGTTGGAAAACATGAAAAAAGTGGATAAGTTTTTAAAATATTTTTATTAGGTATTTTCCTCATTTAAATTTCCAATGCTATCCCAAAAGTCCCCCATACCCTCCCCACCACTCCCCTACCCACACACTCCCACTTTTTGGCCCTGGCATTCCCCTGTACTGGGGCATATAAAGTTTGCAAGTCCAATGGGCCTCTCTTTCCAGTGATGGCCGACTAGGCCATCTTTTGATACATATGCAGCTAGAGTCAAGAGCTCTGGGGTACTGGTTAGTTCATAATGTTGTTCCACCTATAGGATTGCAGATCCCTTTAGCTCCTTGGGTACTTTCTCTGTCTCCTCCATTGGGGGCCCTGTGATCCATCCAATAGCTGACTGTGAGCACCTACTTCTGTGTTTGCTAGGCCCCGGCATTGTCTCACAAGAGACAGCTATATCTGGGTCCTTTCAGCAAAATCTTGCTGGTGTGTGCAATGGTGTCAGTGTTTGGAAGCTGATTATGGGATGGATCCCCGGATATGGCAGTCTCTAGATGGTCCATCCTTTTGTCACAGCTCCAAACTTTGTCTCTGTAACTCCTTCCATGGGTGTTTTGTTCCCAATTCTAAGAAGGGGCAAAGTGCCCACACTTTGGTCTTCGTTCTTCTTGAATTTCATGCGTTTAGCAAATTGTATCTTATATCTTGGGTATCCTAAGTTTCTGGACTAATATCCACTTATCAGTGAGTACATATTGTGTGAGTTCCTTTGTGATTGGGTTACCTCACTCAGGATGATGCCCTTAATAGTGGGAGACTTCAACACACCACTTTCACCAATGGACAGATCATGGAAACAGAAACTAAACAGGGACACAGTGAAACTAACAGAAGTTATGAAACAAATGGATCTGACAGATATCTACAGAACATTTTATCCTAAAACAAAAGGATATACCTTCTTCTCAGCACCTCATGGTACCTTCTCCAAAAAAGTTTTTTGGATGTATATAATCTATCAAAACTACATCAAGATCAGATCAGCAACTTAAAGAGACCTATACATAACCTCCAGTGAGATAAAAGCAGTAATTAAAAATAAATGTTCAGGACCAGATGGATTCAGCACAGAATTCTAGTAGACTTTCAAAGAAGAATTAATATTGATACTCTTCAAATTATTCCACAAAATAGAAACTGAACATTACTTAATTCTTTTTCACAAAGTCATTCTTGTTCTGATACCAAAACCACACAACGACGTGCCAAAAGAGAAATTTATAGATCAATATCCCCATAAATAATAGATGCAAAAACTCTTTACAAAACACTTACTTGCAAACTGAATCCAAGAACAAATCAAAAAGATTGTCCACCATGATCAAGTTGGCTTCATCCCAGAAATGCAGGCATGTTTCACCATACATAAATCCATAAATGTAATCAATAACATGAACAAGTACAAGGTAAAACATGATCACCTCATTAGATTCCTAAAAGGCCTTTGACACAAATTCAACATCTCTTCATGATAAAAATCCTGGAGAGACTAGGGCTGTAAGACTAGGGATATAAGGGGCACACCTCAGCTCAATAAAGGCAGTTTACAGTGAGACCACACAGCCAATATCAACCTAAACATCTCAAAGCATCTCTACCAAAATTAGGAACAAGACAAGGATGTTCATTCTCCACATACTTATTTAATAAGTAAAAGCTATAGTTTTAACTATAACAGTAAGACAACTGAATGTGGTCAAGGGATACAAATAGAAAAGGGAGATATTAAAGTATCTTTATTTGCAGGTGATATGGTTTTATACTTACAGACCCTAAACACTCCAGCAGGAATCTTCTACAGATGTGAAACACTTTCAACAAAGTAGAAGGATACAAAATTAACACACCAAAGCTAGTAGCCTTCCTATATACAAATGATAGGCTGAGAAAGAAATCAGAGAAATAGTATTTTTCACACAGCCTAAAACATATCTAACCTCAAAATAAAACAAACAAACAACCCCACCAAACCCAAACAAAACAAAACAAGAAAACAAAATAACTAGAGTCCTAATCTTGTAACCCATATTAAATGGACAGGGTTAGCGAGAGGACAAGATGTAGCTATTAGCGCCTCCTGGTTTCAATGGCGGATCCTCCAGGATTTGCCACTGGAGAATTTAGATTTAATATGGCTTACAAGATTAGGACTCTAGTTGTTGCGCTAAGCAATTGAGCTACCATTGTTTCTGAACTAAGTTTGTATTGTGTTTTCCTTTACATGGCAGCTCAACTGGGTTCCAGAGAGAAAGGTATGGAGGTAAAGTGTGGGTTTGCCTGAGGTGCACCACAAAAGGTCGTGGGAGTTTTGAAGCATGGGGCTGGCGTGGTAGCAACTGACCAGTGGGAACTTTGTGAGCTGGGTGGAGAGATTTTGGAGCTCTGAGTCAGAGTCTCCACAGGATAAGAACAGGCCGGCCATTGACCGCCAGTGCACGGCTGACCAGCCTGCCGGGACAGAGAGTAGCTGTGATTAGATCAGGATGGTGCCATTTATTTAATATTTCCTTCAACATGGAACCAGACCAATGACTCACTGCAATGAACACTTGCAAAGGTGGAAGTGTGGACAAAAGGGTATACTGTGGGACACACTGACATACTACAGTTTCCACAAATGAGATTCTTTTTTCTTTTGGGGGAAGGTTCCTTTCTTTCTTTCTTTCTTTCTTTCTTTCTTTCTTTCTTTCTTTCTTTTTCTTTCTTTCTTTCTTTCTTTCTTTCTTTCTTTCTTTCTTTCTTTCTTTCTTTCTTTCTTTCCTTCTTTTTCTTTTCTTTTCTTTTCTTTTCTTCTTTTTTTAAGATATATATATTTGGTTTTTTGGAGACAGGGTTTCTCTGTGTAGCCTTGGCTGTCCTGGAACTCACTCTGTAGACCAGGCTGACCTCGCCTGCCTCTGCCTCCCGAGTGCTGGGATTAAAGGCATGTGCCACCAACGCCTGGCTTTTAAAGACATTTAATTGGGACTGGATTACAGGTTCAGAGGTTCAGTCTATTATCATCAAGGAGGGAACATGGGGGCATGTTACAAGAGGAGCTGAGAGTTCTACATCTTCATCTGAAAGATGCTAACAGAATACTCACTTCCAGACAGCTAGGACTAGGGTATTAAAGCCCACAGCCACAGCGACATATCTACTCCAACAAGGCCATATCTTCTAATAGTGCCATTCCCTGGCCCAAGCATATACAATCCACCACATTCCATTCCTTGGCCCTCCTAGGCTTGTTCAAACATATGAATCTTGGGGTCCATACATAAAAATAGCATAATGCAAAATACATTTAGTCCAACTTCCAGAGTCCCCATAGACTATATCTGTCTTAACAATGTTAAAAGTCCAAAGTTCCAGGTTTTTTTCTGAGATTCATCTGATCACTTAACTGTAATTCCCCAAAGCAGACAGGAAACCAGCTGGACAAACTTCAAACTCTGCATCTCCACATCTGATGTCAGAGCAGTCTTCAAATTTGCAACTTTTACAATTTCTTGTTCCAATGTCTGAGCTCCATACATGATCTTCTGGGCTCCTCCAAAGGGCTGGCATCACTTCTTCAGCTCTGCCCTCTGTAGCACTCTAAGCTCATGTTGATCCACTCCACTGTTGCTGCTGTCCTTAGTCCCATGGTACTAGCATCTTCCACTGCAACTAGGCTTCACCAATGACCTCTCATAGGCTTTCTTCATGGTGCCCAGCCTCAACTCCTCTGCATCACCCCTTCCATTCTGGGCCATCAACTGCAACTGAGGCTGCACCTTCACCAATGGCCTTCCCTGGCCTCTCACAGTACCAAGCCTCAGCTGTTTTTCATGACCCCTTCATGCCTCAAAACTTGTACCACTTGGGTGATTCTTAAACATTACCAAATACAGCCACAGCTGGAGGTGCAACTGTGGCTATCACTGGAACACAGCTTTTTGTGCTCTCAGAAAACACTTCCCAGAAGATGTCACCTCAGTGATGCTAGTCTTTTCTTAATCACCACTAACTTCTTAGCTCCAGCTAACCAGCATCCATTGTCCCAGTAGTCTCCTTCTCTTGACTGCAAAGCCAGAGACACATGGTTGAAGCTGCCAAGTTCCGCTGCTTGCAGGAGCTGGAACATGGCCTCCTTGTTCTATTACTAGCTTTCGATTTTCTAACTCCTTCACTACCTTAGCTTGCCTGTCCTGGATCTTGCTCTGTAGACTGACCTTGAATTCAGCACGCCTGTCTCTTGGGATTAACGGTGTATTCCACATGCCTGTATTTAAGCTTTTCCTTACCTAGAACTTGCTCTGTCTTAGGTTGTCCTTAAAATCTGAGATCTGCTTGGCTTTATCTCCTGGGACCAAAGGTATGCACCATCATCCCTGAATCTTGCCCCAAGGTCATGACTCCCTTAATTCAATTTAATATCCTTGAACACAGGATTCAGCTCTATTTCACTCCCTGGTGCCTTTAATACTATAACCATATATTTTATATTTTCCCTTTTCTCAGCTTGCTATGCTTGTTTAAAATGTTCTTCATGATACTTCACCAGAGAACGAAATCTATGATGGGTGTCTCTGAGACTTCCATTGTCAGTGCAATTAATCTGAGACTCTTCACCTTAGACTTAGGCAGACTCTTCATACAGGGTAAAAATTAGCCATATCTTTCACCCAAATACCACAAAAACCGTCTCTATTGAAATTCACCACTGAAACCTCTTGGGCCAGGTCTGCACAGTTCAAACCACTCACAGCAACAAAGTCTTCCATATTCCTACTAGGATGGCCCACTAAGCCCCATTTAAAGCATTCCACTGCTTTCCGTCTCCAAAGTCCTCAAATCCACATTCTTCCAAACAAAAGCATGGTCAGGCCTATCACAGCAGTACCTCAGTCCTAGTAAAAATTTCTGGCTTACGGTTTTGCTGCTGTGAACAGACAGAGGACAAGGCAACCCTAATAATTCAGTTGGGGCTGGCTTATATGTTCAGGGGTTCAGTCCATTATCATCAAGGTGTGAACATGGCAGCATCAAGACAGGCATAGTGTAGGAGGAGAGGGGAAGGTTTCAAGGTCAGAGGACAGGGATGAAGGGGTGGGAAGATGCGTGGGAATGGGATGCACGATGTGACAGTCACAAAGAATCCAAAAAAAGGTTAAATTAAAAAAAAAGAAAAAATTGAAGAAAATATCAGAAGATGAGTCACTCATGTTCACGGATCAGTAGGATTAAGACAGTGAAAATGGCCATCCTACTGAAAGTTATCTACAGATTCAGTAAAATCTCTACTGAGATTACTACACAATTCTTCACAGAAATTGAAAAATCAACCTTCAATTTTGTATGGAAACACACACACAGACACAGACACAGACACACACACACACACACACACACACACCAAGATAGCTGAAACAATCCGCAATAATAAAAGAACCCCTGGTTTCAAGTTGTATTACAGAGCTACCGTAATAAGAACAGCTTGGCGTTGGCATAAAAAAGGCATGTTAATTCATGTAATTGGGCTGAAGACCAGGACATGAGCCCACATATATATGGACACCAAAAATACACTGGCAAAAAGGCAGCATCTTCAACAAATTGTGCTGTTCAAAATGAATGGCTGCACACAGAAGAATGCATATGAATTTCTATTTATTTCCTGCCGAAGACTCAACTCCAAAATAGACTTGAACATAAGACCACATACCCTGAGTATGTTAGAACAAAAAGTGGGGAACAGGCTTGAGTTCACTAACACAGGAAAGGACTCTTTGAATAGCTACCCAATGCATAGGCACCAAGGCCAACAATCACGAAATGGGACTTCATGAAGCTGAACAGCTCTCTAGGAAGGAGCACCATCATTTGGGCAAAGTGGCAGCCTACATACAGAATGGGAACAGTTCTTTACCAGTTACACAATGACAGAGGGTGAGTATCTGCAATATATGAAGAAGTAAAAAATAGGGTACAAAACTAAGCAGAGATTTCAGAAGATGAAACTCAAATGACTGAAAAACACTTAAAGAGATGTTCAACATCCTTAGCCATCAGGGAAATGCAAATTAAAACTGCTTTGAATCTTCATCTTATGCCTGTGTGTATATTGTGGCATTTTTGCCCATTCTGAAGCTGTAGCGTGAAGCTGTAAAACTTCTGAGTCATTTCAAAAGAAGAGAAAAATACCTCTCAGAAAAGGATCAGAAACGTGTTAAAACGGAATAACACAAAACGTAGCCCTTGAGCTCGATTAGCATGAGTGCTAAGCATGGAGAGGCCACAGAGCTGTAGCAGCCTAGAGCAGAGATGCTTCTCCAGCAAAAATAGGAAAAGTCGCATACCCCAAGCTCAGGAAGATTGATTGTAGCGACAAGTGGCAGACAGACAAGTGTAGAAGAGTATAACTGCCTAACACAGGGGTCTGTTAATGCGCTGGCTCAGGAGTGATGTTAAATGCAGACTGCCCCAAGGGCCCCCGGTTCCAGACATGTGGGAGGCTGAGGCTGAAAGGTTGCTTGAGTTCAGGGTTTGTGAGTCAGGCTGGGCAACCCTGGAAACCCTTTCATCCCCTCTCTCACCACAAAAAACCCCAAAAAACCAAAAAAAAAAAAACAAACCCAAAAACCAAAAAACCAAAAAACAAAAAAAAACCCACGTTATTTCAATTTAAAAAATATTTTAAGATTTTTATTATTTTCTGTGTTTGCGTCTTTTGCCTGCATGCGTGGCTTGCACTACATGTGTGTACTGCTCACAGAAGCCAGAAAAGGGTGTGAGATTCCCTGGAACTGGTGTTATAGATGATTGTGGGCTGCCATGTGGGTGCTGGACTTGAACCTGTGTCCTCTGGAAGAGCAACTAGTGGTCTTAACCACTGAGCTACGTCTCTAGTCCTATTCCCAACATTTAACCACCTTTTTTGGTGAGCTTCTGTCCTCACCAGTCCACAAGAGCCACCATAGTTCCAGGCAATTAGTCTTAAAAACTGGACCATAGACAAGAGGAGCCGTTTCTCCTCTTACCGCCTCCATCCGAGGTAATTTATTTGCATATATTCTCATATCCTCTAGGCCAGTATTAATTTTGTCCTCTTATTATGTGGAGTTCTGAGAAGATACTCATCTGATGTCTGTAGCCTAATAACTAGAGAGACCTGGGCAGACACCTCAGAGTTTGAGCCCTAGCATCGTCTACAAATCCAGCGCTTGAGGGACAGGCACTTAGATGGTGCCTTGGGTTTGTTGGCCAGGTGGCCTGACCTTAGTGACTTCCAGGTCCCAATGAGAGGCCGTGTCTCAAAAAATTAATGAATGGATCCTGAGGAACAGCAGCGGAGGCTGACTTCTGGCTTCTGTGTACATGCACATATGTGTACCCTCCTAACATGAACACATGCATACAACTGCATGTACACACTTGTGCGCGCACACACACACACACAGAGAAAGAGAGAGAGAGAGAGAGAGAGAGAGAGAGAGAGGGGCAAATACACAATAAAAACAAGTTAAAGAGGCGGCTGTTTCTGGCAGGAAGAACGTAGGAGAGCTGATGGTGCAGGGATCGCAAACACATCCTAGGCTTGACGTTATCTTAGTCAAATAGCAATGACTGCTGTTTGTGAGGGGACTGTAAATAAATGTGTTACTTCACGCTGAAGTCTGAATAGGCTCAAAGCTTTCTGTCGAGCAGAAATGTGGGAGAAGGTAAAATGGTGGCCGTTGGGCAGTCACGTTTTCAGTGTTTTTGTGGAGCAATAAACAAATAGCAGACTGCTTTTCACATTAATGTTAAAGAGAAAGATGGCCACTTGGGATTACAATATGGGGGACTTTGTCAGTTTGGCTTTATGTCTTATTTTATTAATTTTTTAGGTAGTATAGAAAACAGTGGTTTCATGACGATATTATCACTAATGTATAGAACTCCACTTTGCCCACACTCGCGCGCCCCCCCCCCCCCCGCTACCCTCTCACCCGCCTTCCTCACCTCTGATGTTATGACTCATATATGTAAATATGTCACATCCAGATACCGCACTCGAAAGAAACACATACCCCGCCTTCTGTCAGCCTTTTACCAGTTCTGTTTCTCTCTCCTTTCCCAGAAGTGCCTTTCCTTCCCAAACTAAAGTTTCTCTTCTATTTTCACTAAATGTTTGTAGGCAAGAGATCAGGGGTTCAGGGCCAGCCTTGACTAAATAGCAAATCTGAGGTCATCCTGGGTTACATGAGGTTCCACATAGGAGAGAATACGTGCATTAGTTATCATTCTGAGCCTGGCTTATGCTGCTTAACTATAGTTTCCAGTTCCATTCATTTCCAGCAAATGGCATAATTTTGTTCTTCTTTAAGGCAGAGTAACACTCTGCTGTGTGTATACCACATAGTCTTTGTCCATTCATCTTCTGGCGGACATCCTGGTTTGGAAGAGTGGTTCTTTCTCAGACCCACCAGTGATATAAATAATGACACAGAAGCCTATTAATGTTTTAAAGGTTAGGCTTTAGCTGGGCAATCTTCTAAGTTCTCTATTATGACCAATCCTGGCCTATGTCCTGCCACATGGCCAGGTCTACCTTTCTGCTCCACTGTGGTCCATCTGTCCACCTACTTCCTTTGATTTCTTCTCCCTATCTCTAATCCACCTTCTAATTCCTGCCCAGCTATTGGCTGCCAGATCTTTATTGAAGCCAATCAGATAAAATTCTAGATTGCCTTAGGCAGGTGAGGAAGGAACAGATATTTACAAAATATTGTGGGCCATAGAAATAACAATACCAAGATCTGGCTAGTCTTTAGCTCTCTGAAGGTGCAAGAATTACCAATTGAATAGACAGAGACACACCTTCATACAACCTACCCCAATAGTTCTGTGTTTTGGCTGCTGTGTAGAGAGCCACAGCTATTGTTCCTCCTCTGGGGCTGCAAACCCCTTCAGCTCCTTCGGTGGAGGAATACTCTCATAGAAGCGGGGGCGAGGGGGATAAGGGGGCTTTCCAAGGGGAAAACAGGAAAGGTGATAGATAAGACTTGAAGTGTACAAATAAATAAAATTTAAAGGGAGAGAGAGAGAGAGCGCCAGAGCCACAGCTAACATGAATGTGAGCTGTCTTTGTGGTATGCTGACTTCAATTCATTCAGATACCTACCCAGACATGGTGAGACCAGGGCATGTATTGGTTAACCTACTGTATGCTGTTGGTGCAGTTATGGGTATGGTATATGTGAATATATCAAGATATACAATTGCTCTGTGTTAAACCTATTTTGGACATTTACAGAAGGAACCACCATACCACCTCCCATAAGGGCTACATAACTTCTCATTCTCTCTCACAGTGCTTGCTTGTCTCTACCTGCTCAGGACACTTGTTGTCTCTGTTTCTTCTGCTTCAGTTGCTGCCTCTTAACAAGCCGAAGACACAACACTATAGTTTTGATCTGTGTTTCCCTAGTGATTCATCAGGACGAGCATCTTTCTGCATGCTTGTTGGCTATTTGTATATTTTCTTTGAAGAAATGTCTAAGTCATTCCTCCATTTAAAAAATTATTTCTTCTTTTCTGTATTACAATTCGATGGTAGCCTCCCCTCTCCCCTCCCCTCCCAGCTTTTCTCCCCCACCTCCTCTCTCTCTGATCCACTCCTCCTTCATTTCCCTTCAGGAAAGGGGCAGGCTTCCCAGGGATAGCAACCAAACACGGTTGCAGTAACACTAGGCACACCCTCTCAGATTAAGGCTCTGTTTGTTTGTTTGTTTGTTTGTTTGTTTGTTTGTTTGTTTTTGTTTTTGAGATTGGGTTTCTTTGTATAGAAGGTTTTCCTGGCTGTCCTGGAACTCACTCTGTAGAGGCTGGCCTTGAACCCAGAAATCCACTCGCCTCTGACTCCTAAGTGCTGGAATTAAAAGCCTGTGCCACCATTGTCTGACCATTTGTCTATTTTGAATCAGGTCGTTTTTGTTAAATTGTTGAGGTATTATGACTTTTAAAAATACTCTGCATATGAAAGTGAGTCACATATAAAATTTGCCAACATTCCCCTCATTCTGTTGATTCCTGCGAAGTGTAGATTTTTAGCTTTGATTTGCTCTAATTTATCTAGTTTTTCTTTCATTTCTTTTTGCCATATTTTTCTTGCATTAGCCATGAAATCATTGTCACACCTGACATTCTGAGGAACAGCTGAGCTTTTTAAAAGCTTAGTTTGCGATGCTTAAATCTTTGATCTGTCTTGAAGCATTTTTTTTTTTTTTGTAAAGTGGGGTAAAGCAAGGATTCAACTCTAATGTTTTACATGGATTCCCATCTTCTTAATCTCTTGCTTCTAATTCTACATATCCAGGCAACCGATGTGTCTTCTATTGCTCTATATCTGTGGCTCTCAACCTTCCTAATGCTAAGACCCTTCAGTACAGTTCCTCATGTTGTGATGACCCCCCCATCATAAAATGATTTCATTGCTACTTCATAATTATAATTTTGCTACTGTTATAAATTGTAATGTAAATATCTGATATTTGATATGTGACCCCTAGGAGGGTCATGACCACAGGTTGAGAACCACCGCTCTATATTAATTTTCATTTTTTTAGAAATTGTATTAGTAGTATTAGATCACAAGGGCTGTTCTAGGGGAGGAGTCAGCCATACCTTGTCTAGAACTTTCTCTCAGCTTCCACACTCCCAGCATGTATTAGCCTCAAGGTAGGGTGGAATAACAAGATGAATTCTCTCAAGTACTGCTTGTTGTTTTATTTAATTCTTCCCTAATCTGCTAAATTCACAGGCCCTTGGCTTTCTGAAGTATATAAGCATAAGGGTTCTGCGTTATTCTGAGTTCTTGCTGTTGCTGGCTCTCCACATTCCAGCTCTCTTGCTGCAAGTGGCTGGTGTCATTAAAGGGCTGATTGCCTGAAATCTGTCTCAGAGCATCTGTCTGTTGAATCTACACAGAATCTTTATTCTTTAAACCAAGTGGAATGATATGATATTTGCCCTTTTTGTTTTCCTTTTGTGTGATATATTTGAATTATGAGTCTGTAGTTTCTTCTGGGGTTGAAGAATTAGCTATGATTGACAGGAGACCTGAACCACTGACACGAAAGCTTAACTTTCCTGGGTCGATGCTTACCCTAACTTGCTGGTTACATGTTGTATGCACGGTTGAACTATTGTATGAATACTATATGTCAGAAAACAAGCAAAAGAGGGCAAATAAAAGAGAAGAAACAAAGCATTGAGTGTGGCCTTTAAGCTGTGGGAAACTTATGAATCAGACTTCCCACTGCTGGCCAGGCATGGCTCGTGCTGGTGAAAGGTTGCAAAAATACTCCCAAAGGTCATTCAATAGGCTGTGTGCTATTAAAACTACTTCTGTGGCCAGGCTGTGGTGGGTCGTGCCTTTATTCCAGCGCTCAGGAGGAGACTAGCCTGGTCTATAAAGTGAGTTCCTGGACAGCCAGGCCTACACAGAGAAACCCTGTCTCAAAAAAGAAAAGAAGAGAAGAGAGGAGAAGAGAAGAGAGGAGAGGAGAGGAGAGGAGAGGAGAGGAGAGGAGAGGAGAGGAGAGGAGAGGAGAGGAGAGGAGAGGAGAGGAGAGGAGAGGAGAGGAGAGGAGAGGAGAGGAGAGGAGAAGAGAAGAGAAGAGAAGAGAAGAGAAGAGAAGAGAAGAGAAGAGAAGAGAAGAGAAGAGAAGAGAAGAGAAGAGAAGAGAAGAGAAGAGAAGAGAAGAGACAAAACCATTCTTGTGCATTGGAGATTGAACTCAGGGCCTCGCATAGACCAGGCCAGTGCTGTACCAAGAGGTGCATCCAGTACTTGCCTTCTCTGTGACAATCTTCTGTGTAACTCAGGCTGGCCTTGGATTTCCCATCTCCCTGCCCCAACTTCCTAATGACCGGGATTACAGATCTGTGCTACTTACCTTGCTAGGGTTTGTGGCTCTCATGGTTATGGTGCCTCCTGAAGTTCCCTGAGGAGGCTGAGTCTGAGGGATAACACTGGAATGGTTGTGGGCGTCAGACTCCTGCTTCTGGAGAGAGACACTGGAATGGTTGTGGGCGTCAGACTCCTGCTTCTGGAGAGAGATGTTTTCACCATGGTATGGGGTTCCTGAGAGTATGTGAATGTGAATATTACATTTCACTCTCGCTTTTTTTTTTTTTTTTTTTTTTTGTCAGCTTGACACAACTAGACGCATCTGAAAGAGGGGACCTTAATTGAGAAAATGTCCTTACTAGACTGACCTATGGGCACATCTATGGGGGATTTCTTTGATTACTGATTGATGTGGGAGGAGGCAGCTCACTGTAGGTGGTGGTCCTCCTGGGCTGTATAAGAAAGCAGGCTGAGCAAACCATAAGGAGCTTGCCAGGGAGCAGCATCCTTGCATGGCCTCAGCTTCCGGATTCCCACCCACAGTTCCAGCTCTGACTCCTTCGAAGATGTAATGAGACCTGGAACTGTAAGCTGAAACAAACCCTTTCCTCCCTAAGATGCGTTTACTAATGTCGTCTTATCGTGGCCATAGAAACCCTAAGATACTCTCGTTCTCTCAAAATGCTAGAAAACGAAACGCTTTTGCTGAGACAAGTGATAATATAGCCAAGGCAAAGGTGGACAATTGTACAGTTGTTGAAATCAACAAAATGTTGGCCTCAGGCCCAGTTTATAGAAGGAAGTCCAGAATAAACGGTTATGTGTGACATGAGAACCATTCCAAACTGTGTCCCAAAGATGTGTCGACACAGGAGGAGACTAAGGGCTCTTCATATTTTCATGTTAAAGAGAATATTGACCAGGCATTGTGGTGCACACCTTCAGTCCCATCACTTGCAAGGCAGAGGCAGATGGATCTCCGTGAGTTTAAGGCCAGCCTGGTCTACATAGAACATTCCAGGCCAGTCAGGGATACATACTGAGACCTAGTCTCAAGAAAAGGGGCAGAGGTCATAATGAAAAATATTTCATAGTCCCAAGCACAGAAGTTCAGTGACCCACAAAACTGGTGATGACCTGTGGCTATTGTAGTGAAGACCCAATGTGAGGAGGGACGCTTGATGCTTTGACCAGAAGAAGCATCACTGTCATCAGCCACAGTTCTTGGCTTGATCCCCTGCAAGAGGATCATGCACACAGTTAAATAATCAACATTCTGGCGGTTAAATATCAGTCCAAGTAAGTTAAGGTAACGTTTTTGTTTAGGAAATGATTTTAATAGGTCAGTGAGATGGCTCAGGGGGGCTTGCCGTGCAAATGTAATGCCTGAGTTCAATCCCTAGGACCCACATAAAGGTGAATGGAGAGAACCGCCACCATGGTTATCCTCTGACTTCCGCAGGGATGCACAGCAGCACCCGCACCCCTCCATCACGCATAATGATAATAGATAAAATTAAGTTTTAAAAAGGGAAGTGGCCGGGCCGTGGTGGCGCACGCCTTTAATCCCAGCACTCGGGAGGCAGAGGCAGGTGGATTTCTGAGTTTGAGGCCAGCCTGGTCTACAGAGTGAGTTCCAGGACAGCCAGGGCTATACAGAGAAACCCTGTCTCGAAAAACCAAAAAATAAAAAAATAAAAAAAAATAAATAAAAATAAAAAGGGAAGTGGTCGTAGGGGCGGATGTATCCTACGTTAGGACATACTTGTCTCAGACTCACGAGGGCCTGGGGTCAGTCTCCAGCAGGGCAAAACAAAACAAACAACCTGAAGGAAAACAATTTTATACTGCTTATATCTGACACTGAAATAGTCAACTAGGCACACAAAACATAAGGTGTGCTACGGGCAGAGAGAGACCTCTTCACGTGAAAACCCTGAGGCCCCAGAGATCTACACCCCTTTAGTACCAAATCCCACTACCCACCTGTCTAACTGCAACTGGAAGAGGACAGTTTCCAGGAGAAGGAAGCAAGCTTCTAGTGGGTAACGAGAGGGAAAGCATTTGGCACTTCTTCGTGGGGTGTCTTTTGCCTCTGCCCTGCATATCTGTTCTATTAACCAAAGCCCTTTCCCCCACTGAGTCCCTCCTACCACCCCTTGAGGTCCTGAGTCATCATTTTAATTACCCCCAAGGAGGTTTAGCACCGTGCAGGCCCTACAGCTCTCTACTTCCCAATGCACTGCTCAGCGATGGCCCGTGGAGTTGTGATCCTCCTGTGTGGCTGGGGTAAGCCTTACAGCAGGGCAGGGGGTCTGTGGGTCTGCCTGGCAGGTTAACTGGGCACTGTTGGGCATCTCCAACAGCTCTGAGGAATAGTCAAGGACAAGGCAGGGGCCTGAATCAAAGGGAGGATAGGTAACTTGCCTTCATGAGCAGTCTGTGAGCAGAGCAAATGGCCGAGGCACATATACAGAGGTATATAGGAAAGGATGCAGAAGCCAGGGAGGAGATAAGGTTGGATCCCACCTCCCAGGACCTGGGTGTTCTTCAAGTCTTGACTTCCAGTAGGTAGGTCTCACTGCTATCAAGAGAGTAGACCACAATTTGCAGTTTGTATTGGGACCACTTTCATGTGTCATTTAAAAATCAGATTCATACAGAAGCTCAGATTTGTGGCTTCTCTTTAGAGATGTCAGGTCTGGGTACTGGGCCTGCTCATGGATGCGCCCTTAGAAATAGCTCTGTTGGTTCTCTGCTTTCTGGTGCCTGCTGACTTCATCCTTCCATGAGGGGTTCAGTCTGGCTAAAAAGGGGAGAGGCAGGAAAGAGCATTGAGTCCCAGTTCTCCAAACATCTGCACTCCAGGTTCATGTGTCTCTCTGGCACCTTCTCAGACAAATAAGCATTTTGGAGTGTTCTTGTTCTTGACTTCGTGGAGTAGACTCCAGAATCCAGAGACGATTGGGAATTCTGGTAGGGAGGAAAGATGGCTGCTTAGGGATATGAGGGAGCAGAAAGACTTTCTGAAAGGTAGAGACCCACGGAGGCTCTGGGCTTAGTCATCAGAAAGGGGAGTGCGACTTAAGGATCAGGAGAGCATGCTGAGATCCTGCACGCACTAGCAAGTGGCTGTCATGTTGAGGGGAGCTGAGTGTAGAGCCTAGCATGTCCAAAGCTCTAACTCAGTCTCCAGCCCCAGAAGAGGGAGTGAGGCATTCCAGAGCTAACACAGTAGATGGTCTAATTTCAGATCCTAACGTCCTTTGAAATGGCTTGGAGGGGACATTTCCCTGAACTGTTGCCATCTATGATGGGTTTATTCATTGTTTTGTCTCTTTGAGACAGGGTTTTGTGTGTCTCTCTGGCTGGCTGGAAACACCCTAGGTCAACCAGGCCATGAAATTTACAATACCTTCATGAGCCTGCCTCCCAAGTGCTGAGATGAGACGCATGAGCTACCACATCTGTTGGGTGCTTTTATTGGTTTATTTTTTTAAGTGTTACATCTTTATTTAGTTTGTGTGTGTGCACGTGTTGGGGGCGCTCAGGAGTGTGGATGTGGTATTCAGGTGAGAGTCAGAGGATAACTTACCGAGTTAGCTCGCTCCTTCCACTATGGGGTCAATCCCTGGGGTTGAATTCAGGTCATCAGACTTGGTGGCAGCTGAGCCATCTCATTGGCCTGGGTTTTGGTTAATTTTGAGGGAGGGAGGAGGATGAGGACCACCCAAATGGCTAGCCTAGAACCACAGTGGAGGTGCAGTGGGAGGAGATGGGGTGGTTCTCTTGTGCAGCTGACATCCAAAACTGGAGTGGGGTGGAGTATCAGGAGACCAGGAGATCCCTGGGATTTGGCTATGTTGATGGCTTCCAACCTTCCTACTTGTACTCCCCAGCCCTGGCTTCCTGTCATGGGTCTAACCTGGATGTGGAGAAGCCTGTCGTGTTCAGAGAGGATGCAGCCAGCTTCGGACAGACTGTGGTGCAGTTTGGTAGATCTCGGTAGGAAGGCCCTGTCAACTCCCTGTAGCTTTCAGGTCATGTAGGCAGGTAGCTGCTGGTGATAGCTGGGAGAAATGCACTTTGGGTAAGAGAGAAGTCCTTCTATGTCTCTTTTGGGGGTTCCTGACACCTTCATTTATTGTTAATGGGCCCAGAAAAGGCCATCAAAGTAGAGGTAAGACCTGGCCTTGAACAGGAGCCTTTGAACCTGCCTCTAACGGGGGCATCTCTGTGTGTGTCTGGTGTAACCACACCACACCCACACTTGATTCACCCACAGTTTAGTGTTCTAGTCTCAGGCTCCTAGCATTGCTTATGCTTTCACCTCCACATTTGTGTTTTGGAAGGAAAGAATGGAATGCTGGGAGTTGGAGGTCTTAGCCCACCAAAGCCACTTAGCTCCCAGCGTCTCTGCAGAGCTCCTCCATTTCTGCCTGGTGGCCACTGTGCTGTCCTCTTCTGGCATGAGCCAGGCATGGTTAAGGTTGATGAAGTTACCCCAAAAGTATTTAGAGCTTGAGGAATCGGGGGAGGGGTGCTTAGAAACCTCCAAGAGACTAGGAGACTCAGGGAACTCCTGTTCTTTGGTCCTAGAAATGAGGACCAAAGGATTTCAAGTCACTTGTGACACAGGTATAATCAAAGTGTGAGAGGCCAGGGAGGCGGGGAGCAAACCCAGGCAGGGAATTCCAGGCCCTGCCACAGAGGTGCTAGCAGAGTCAACAGGGAGCCACAGAGATCCCTGAGTTCTGGACGCACAGTCGCACAGTCGCCTCTTCGGCCAGCTGGCAGTCCGGGGAGGTGAGAAAAGGCTTCAGGCCCAGACTCTAGATTCCAGGGTTTGCTTTTTTTTGTTTGTTTAAAATCTAACACTAGTGCACGAATCTAAAGGATCCAACTAAAAGATACTTTTACACTCATGCTTCTTGCTTGCCGGCACAGCTGCTGTTTAGATTAACAAGAGTCCTGTCCCAGCAGACCCACCCTACCTCCGCTAGACACCAACACCAAAGGTAGCCATTTTATCCTCACATCTATCACCAGAAAGAAGTCTGTTTTAAGGCTCAATTGGTAATTTTCTGATTGCTACAAACCTGTGTTTGTCCTGACTTTAAAAACAAAAACAAAAAACACAATGGAAACAGGAAAAACACCAAGTTTCTATAGAAACAAGAGGTCAGCAAAGAAGAGTCACGTTTGCTCCTCTTTGTGTCATCCGGTCACAAACCCTGGAGTCACCTGGGGGCAGTGTGGTGGGGGGGGGGGCGCGGGAGGGTTGCCTCAGGGAACTCTTGTCTCCCCTGAATTATGGATGTCACACAGAATTGTAACATTCTGTCAAGTTGAGAGAAGGACCTTTAGAAGCTTATTGACTTAAGGCTTGCTTGGCCGATGAAAAGACACCAATATTTAATTAATTTTCTCATTTGGGTCAGGAGACTGTTCGTAGTGATAAAATGTTTCCAGTTTAAAAAAAATAAAAACCCTTGGGGTGTTTTACAAGTAAACTATTTACATTTCTATCATGAGAATTAGATACAGAGTCTCATATAATCGTGTTAAATTGTCCAATTTAAATTACTAACATTATATTTACATCTTTTCTAGTTGGTTATAATCACTTTGCTTGCAAAGCTTATGACCTCAGGAGGTTGTTCCATTTAACTCAATGGGACTAATTCACAGGTGGCTCAGAATGTTAGTTAGAGTCATAAAGTGATGGGAAATGTCATTTTGGTGCAATTTTTTTTTTGAGGGAAAATCCAAACTAGTTATTCACTCAGATACACACATATCTACACATTCGTGCATATGAAAGAATGCACATATATATGTGCATGCACATAAAAACCATGCCAGTGAGCACCCCTTACACACATGTGGATAAAACATAGGACTGGTTTCTAAACAGCCCTTCGAGAAGCCCAGACCTTCCCCACAAAGTCTTACATCCTCATGGCAAGACGATTCCTTGTACTAAGTGTGCCCCAGTTCCTACTCCGACTGTGTATTGTGATTGTTCCTCTAGACTCGTGGTGGGAGCCCCTCTGGAGGTGGTGGCAGTCAACCAAACAGGACAGTTGTATGACTGTGAGCCTGCCACTGGCATGTGCCAGCCCATCTTACTGCACAGTGAGTGATTATCCTGGCTCTCCTAATGTGTTCCTCTTAGTGGATTCCAGCTAAGACTATCCCCCTCCATGAAGTTGTGTGGCTGAGTGTAACTATGTGTACCTGCCTTCTCAGTTCCCCTAGAGGCAGTGAACATGTCCCTGGGCCTGTCTCTGGTGGCTGACACCAATAACTCCCAGTTGCTGGTGAGTTCTCTGGGTCACAGAAAGGTCGTGAGAGGCATGGCAGGGACTGGAGGAGGCTGGGATTAGGAATGGGAGTTGGGGAGGAAGACTATGGCCTGGAAGCAATGCTCACAGAGATGGCCCCTGTTTTCAGGCTTGTGGTCCAACTGCACAGAGAGCTTGTGCAAAGAATATGTATGCAAAAGGTTCCTGCCTCCTTCTGGGCTCCAGCTTGCAGTTCATCCAGGCAGTCCCTGCTACCATGCCAGGTGGGTTTGTTGAAGAAGAGGCTTCTGGGGAGCAGAGCTGGCTTCCTGTGGTTAGAGAATTAGGCCTTCTCCTGCTCCCTTCTGGAGGGCTGCCTGTGGCTTAAAAGAAGCCTTGGCAAGCCTAAAAGATGGGTGGGAGCACATTCTGGTTAGCAAAGAGGACAGGGACTCCCAGTTGGCTGTGACTGGATCAGAAGAGAGCTTGCGTGCTGGCCAAGCAGGGTGTGAAGGTCTCACAGTTGCTACAGTTGTCCAGACACTCCTCGGATTTCCTCTTTTGGCAAAAACCTATCTTAAGGAAGGGAAATCCATGAGGAAGACAGTGTGGGTGGCTCCTGACTAAGTCGCCAAGACTCTCCAAACTCTCTCTCTATGTGGGGTGGGGGTGGGGATGACAGAGCTGCAGAAAGTGTGATGCACAGTTGTGGGTGTGCCAACATTGTCCATGGAAAAAAATGGGGCCTTGGTGTTGTCTCATTGAGAGTCAGTCTGCATAATGGTGATGTATCTAGGTTCAAGCTTTTTCATGTACCCAGGTGATAACACCTTTCTTTGGGCTTTAGCTTACTCATTAATAAAATAGGGTGAGTGTTCATGTAGCTATAAAGATGAAAGGGTTTAAGGTACACAAAATGATTGGATCTCTGCCTGGCACATAGCATGTGATGACCCTGATTAGTAATATTCTGTCACACAACTGGATTTGCATTGAGGGGAGGGTACAGATAAAGTGCCTCATCTCTAACCTATGAATAGAAACCAGGGGCCATACAGGATGCTCTGTGAGAGCAATGCTTTATACTGCAGAGGCCATGATGCCACCAACAGTCAACATCTCATCCATGTTAGAGCAGCAGCAGCAGCAGCAGCAGCAATGACACCAGCCCACAGAGGTCATTGTCTCTTCATAGATGTCCCTGGATGTCACAAAGTTGGCTGCCAAGAACATAGGAGCATAAGCTAGGTACAAGAGAGGCGGGTTTGGTAGAGTTGGAAAGAACTGTCTACCATCTGGGACCAGGAAGTGCTGGGTGCTGGCAGTGGGGGGTGGGGTCCTCCTCTGGTTGCCTCTCTATAAGGCCGATGGCTGGTGGGTAGCTTTAACTGGTGAGAAAACCACCATCAGAGGGGCCCCACTGATAGATGAGGCCACAGAGCTCAGTCAACCTCCACCTGGTTGGTTTATTGCTTTGCGAGATAACCAGCTCTATTCAGGCACTTGCTGATGGAGAGGATACATTTAGTCCTGCTGCAACTTGATATCCCAGAGATGGATGGTACCCAAGGGAGGCTTCCCCATCTAGGAGGTGATGGGGAAGGGTAATGCGAGGAGAGAGATTTGTGATGGTGGCATTGGGAGGAGAGGAGGGAGGTGAGGGCTTTGATCAGGATGTAAAGTGAAGAAAGAAAGAAAGAAAGAAAGAAAGAAAGAAAGAAAGAAAGAAAGAAAGAAAGAAAGAGGGAGGGAGGGAGGGAGGGAGGGAGGGAGGGAGGAAGGAAGGAAGGAAGGAAGGAAGGAAGGAAGGAAGGAAGGAAGGAAGGAAGGAAGGAAGGAAGGAAGGACGGGGTAAAGAAACATAGACATTTGACAGAGCTTGCCATAAACCTGATAGAAAAAAGGATGGCTACTTTATTATAGGCTGAAAGCATAAGCAGAAATACAGGACAATGGCTACTCAGGTGTGTGTGGGGTAATGCAGTAGTGTCTACTGTATTAGGTTACTGCAACAATAAAATTAATTAATATGTATATGAGGTGATGAGTACAGGGTCTGGCGGCTCTCTGTAACGGTTGGCTGTTGTCACCTACGCCACACGCACCAGACATCCCCTAGGCCCACAGAAGAGGAGATACCCAAGACTGTGGTCGCTGCAGAAGCAGAAGGGGAAGTGGCGATCCCCCACTTCTCCCAGCATGCTTGAGGCTCTGGTGAGAGGAGCAGACAAAGTGGGGGATGGGGGAGCAGAGAGAGGAAAAAGCCTTTTCACTTTGAGGGCAGGTGGGAGGCAGGTTGTAGCTTTGAGGCCTGGGTGTGACACCTAAGTGTTGTGCTGGTCAGCTTGCTCGCCACCCCGTGCCTCACACAGGATGTAGGTGTTAGTGGAGGCAACAGCAGGGTCCTGCACACAGTCCATGACCTCTGTGTGAATGAGGGGACAATCTGAAAGGCCCTGCTTATGTATGTGCATGCAGTACGTCTTTCTCCTTACAGTGTGAACTCCATGAGGCCAGAGGTAGTATCTTTTTGAAAGTTAGGGCTATACAGCCAGGTCTTCCCAGAAACAGATTCTGAGGTTTGAGACTATTCTTGAGAGCCATGTCGGTAAGCAGGAGGAGAGCAGTCTGGGTAGAAGGCAAGGACTGGTTAGCACTTCCCTTCTCACGGAAGCATTCTCTGCAGGAAGGGGTGAGAGGCTCATAAGCTGCCTGCAAGGTGGGCAGAGAGCTCTAAGCCTGAAGCTTTCATGTGCTCTCTGGGACCTGTGCTTGGGTGGGCTTTTTGGTGACACAGTGGCTTTTGAGTCACCTCTGCTCCTGTCAGGGACCACTCACCATGCTCCCGTTAGAAACTCTAAACTAGACGGTGATACAATTGCTACTTTGGTCTCCTGTGGTTCCCTTTCTGGGGGTGACTCTGGGTTGCATCTGGAAAGGTTTGTCACACAACAGCAAGGTGAATGGTAATGTGGTTCTTATAGATGCTTCCAGGACCTGGGAGCTTGGACAGCGGTTGACCCCCATATGCAGGGCGTAACCCTAGCAACACACCTGTCCAGAGAGATTCTTGGGATGCTGAGAGCTCTTGCTGGCTGGCTCCACGTAGCTGGAAATGAAGGCCTGAGTGTGGAAAGGGGATGGACCTGGTGGCCAACCCATTATTCTCTGCTGGCGCATTCTGCAAGCCTTGAGAATTCCTGCCACGTGCGATTGTAGGGACAGCAATCCTTACAGAAGGCCATCCATCCCCTGTGCTAATGTAGATATTTGCTGTTGTGATAATCCGATGTGGTAGGCACTACTGTGATCCTCATCTTAGAGACAGGAAGCTGAAGGCCAGAGAAATTAAGCAACTAGCCTAAATTCATCAGCTTGGAAGCGGCAGAGCTGGGGCTCAGGGACAGGCACTTTGGTGCCAGAATGTAACCCTGAACCAGCTTTCCTCCTGTGCTTTATAACTCCCGAGAGAGTGTGTATTTAATGAGGATTTGAGTGAATGATTGCAGAGTTGGGGCTCCTTCCTCTGTTGAGTAAGAAGGTATTTGGGACCCCAGGACACAGTTGAGGCCCATGCATGCATCTGACTCTTCCCCCTCTCACCGCAGAGTGTCCAAGACAAGAGATGGACATTGCTTTCCTGATTGATGGCTCCGGCAGCATTGATCAAAGTGACTTTACCCAGATGAAGTACTTCGTCAAAGCTTTGATGGGCCAGTTGGCGAGCACCAGCACCTTGGTGAATACTGGATACTGTGGCCTGTGCTAGGGTGACACAGGTGCAGGGAGGAGGCCCGGCACAACTGGTGGGGGAGGAAGTGGAAGAGATCAGTGACAGGGCTAAGCCAAGTACAGTGTGCCAGTTCAGGACTCATTTAAGCTTTAACCCACAAGGTTCTCCTGTGGCATTTAATGTATATCCATATGGTCCACGCTTTTAAAAACATTGAAAGAAGCCGGGTGTGGTGGCGCACGCCTTTAATCCTAGCACTCGGGAGGCAGAGGCAGGCAGATTTCTGAGTTCGAGGCCAGCCTGGTCTACAAAGTGAGTTCCAGGACAGCCAGGGCTACACAGAGAAACCCTGTCTCAAAAAACCAAAAAAAAAAAAAAAAAAAAATTGAAAGAGCTGAGCATGATCACACATGCCTGTAATCCCAGCACTTGGGAGATTGAGGCAGCCGGGTCACGGGAGTTCAGGTTCCATTGGACAATATAACATGACTTTTTCCAGACCCCTCCCCGCCACAACCAATTTAAAAAATAAACATACAACAGCAGCAAAAGGATTTTAAAAACAATTTAACAATTTAACTCTGAAACCTCACTATAGATAATTCAAGCAAGTGAGTGAGGTTTTCTATATAATCACTGATATCTTTAATTTAAACTACATGGGGAATGAATTATAAATCCAAAATTATTCCAAGAGAAAAGGCCAATTAAGAATAACAGAGGGCCACTGGTGAGATGCTCAGTGGGTAAAGGCACTTGCTGCACTGCCCGAGGGCCTGAGTTCCAGCCCTGGAACCTGTAGTGGAAGGGGAGAATCAACGCCTGAGCGTTTTTCTCTAACCTCCACATGCACATTATCGTACACCGCACACAAGCATGCACACATGCACACAACACAGTACACACATACACACCACACCACACACACACACACACACACACACATGCCTCAGAGAAGGGGTGAGAATGAAGGGGAAAGGCAGGAAGGGCAGATGGAGGGATGAAGGAGGGAAGGAATGGTGGGGAGTCCTGAACCCGGGGCTTCCCTGGCTTTTGCAGTTCTCCCTGATGCAATACTCAAACATCTTTAAGACTCATTTTACCTTCACGGAATTCAAGAGCAGCCTGAGCCCTCAGAGCCTGGTGGATGCCATCGTCCAGCTCCAAGGCCTGACGTACACAGCCTCGGGCATCCAGAAAGTGGTGTGAGTCCCCTCCTGCCTGCTGCTGTCTCAGACGTGGTCTCCAAATCACTTCTTAGTACTGAGTCAACAGAGTCTTTAGTTCTTCTCTGGAGGCCACAGGAGGCTCTGGAGGGCGGGCTGATGGGGAGGGAAGGGGGTGTAGGCAGAATCCTTTGCAGAGCCCAGTTCCCAGATGTGAGACCAGACTCCTTGGCATTTATTTTCCCTTGCCTGGTTCTAGAGACAGCAACATGCTCCTTTTTCTACGTATCTGGTCAGCACTGAAGCCAGGTTGTCACTACAAAACTCACATGCCATGGTGGGTCTGGCAGAGGGTATGGTTCTCCTGTTAAGCACTGAGTCTGAGTGTCTGGGACCCTTGGTTTCCTGCACACCCCTGGGATCCCTGCCCACCCCTGGGCGCTGCAATAGAATCACCCCCAAACAAGAGATAGTCTAGCTAAATGCACTCACTCTCCTTTGTGGTGACTCTTGTACCTTGAACACAGATGGAAAATGTAAGGGGTTTAAAACCATATGGTAGCGCACTTCCTGGGGTCCTACCTTAAGCACTCAATGCTTTTCTACTGGTAGGAGCTGTGAAGGGAAATTATATGAGGCAAAGAGATCGTGGCTGGCTTCCCATGTGCTGGGATGCACTGTCTCTCTCCAGCAGCCTGGATCCCAGAGCCAGCCTCATCCTCAGCTTAAACTTGACTGCAGCTTGTTTCTGTCCAGTGCTGAGTTCATTTTCTTCTCTCCTTCCTCCCCTTCCTCCTCCTCCTTCCCATGAAACAAATGGCAAATCCAGTAACAAGGCTTAGTCGGCGGAGTGTTTCATAGGTAGTGGTGTCCCCCTCATCCTAGCACCTGGAGGTGGACACAGGAAGATAAAAAGATCAAGCTCACCCCAGGCTGATGTTCAGATCCAACTCAGGCCAACCTAAGACCTCATGTCAAACAACAACTCACAACCTCAAAAGAGCAGCAACAGCATTACAGGAACTTAAGGGTTACCCATAATCCCCCTAGACATTCTACCATATGGTATGTTAAAAATAGGAAGTGGTGCATTCAGATGAATCAATAAATCCCACCTGCCTGTCACAGTCCAAATTCGATTACTTGCCTTTATGCACACTGATGGTATATGATCACAACAGGGCAAAATCGATTTCCTTTATTTTTAAAGAAAATCTAAACGTATAGAATGTCCCATATTGTGCTATAGTTATGACTTCTCCTTTTCAACAAAGGAGCTGAAGAAGTGAAGTTACAATTTGCTGAATTCTCTCCCTAATGCTGGGCCCTGCTTTGGTCAAGTGTTCTTGGTGTGTTCTGACTTAAGAGTGTGGGCTTCACTGTTACATTTTAAGCAGTTGTTAGAGCTACCACCTGTCGGACATTCCTCCACGTTCACTGTCATGTAATCTTCCCAATGACCAGACACTGTTTGTTTCAGTCACCAAATCTGGTGGCTTCAACAACAACTTTTTCCTAATCCAAGTGAGTCTGGTAGGTCCAGCTGTTTCTGCAGATGTTCTTTCATGGAGCCAGAACCCAGAGAGCTCCTTCACAGACCTGGTGCTCAGGAAGGACTGGGGAGAAAGGGTTCAGGTGGAATAGTTGGACCTACATCTACATGTGGTCTCTCTCCGTGGGCTGTTCCTCGCACCTCTAGCAGAGTAGCCGGTCTTTGCTTGCTCTGGCTTAAACTGTGGCTATGAACCTAGATCTAAGATAAGAGTGGTTGCCTGGCAATGCAAAATTAAGCCACCACACTGTGAAGGATGAATGTGAGTTCAGGGGCAGGCCAGGCTCTCTGTGGGAGAAGAGTCATTTAGAACCATTTTAGAGAACAGTTATGGCACATTTACTATTATTTTGCTTGGAGAGAATCAGAAGCTCAGAGAACTTAAGTGGCACATACAAAGGATGTCTGACTCCAAAGCTTCTGTCCCGAGCCATACTGCCTCCTAGGAATGAAGCTCATTGGTATAGACTTTAGTAAATATCTAATATAAAATACCTGTATTGTTAGTCTTTGTTTCTAGTATAGTATTCCAAAAGGGAATTCTTCCTCTTTTCCCTCCTTCCTCCCCACCTTTTTTGGGGTGGTGATAATGGAGCTGGTAAGAGTTAAGGGGATAGGTATTAGAGTCAGGGTGTGTGTGTGTGTGTGTGTGAGTGTGTGTGTGAGAGAGAGAGAGTGTGTGTGTGTGTGTGTGTGAGAGAGAGAGAGAGAGAGAGAGAGAGAGAGAGAGAGAGAGAGAGAGAGAATGTGTGTGTCCCATATCTCACTATGTAGCTTAGCCTGGTCTGGAACTCATTCTCCTCCTACCTCAGCCTCCAGAGACTTGGATTGCACACCTGTGCCACCATTGACAGCTCTGAATAATTTTTACAGCATGCTTATATGTCCTGGGCTTCCAAACATATTCAGGAGAACTAAAGCCTTTGCAAATTGTCTTTCCAGAATCAGTTATGTCTCCACAGTAATTTCTCTTTATTCTCTGACAGGAAAGAGCTATTTCATAGCAAGAATGGGGCCCGAAAAAGTGCCAAGAAGATACTAATTGTCATCACAGATGGGCAGAAATTCAGAGACCCCCTGGAGTATAGACAGGTCATCCCTGAAGCAGAGAAAGCTGGGATCATTCGCTATGCTATAGGGGTACAGTCTCTTCCTCCTGGGGTTCACAGATTCTGCCTTCTCCTTAGCCAGTGAAGTTCAGGGGGCTTCTACTGTTCAGCAGCTGCTCTGTTGCAGGTGGGAGATGCCTTCCGGGAACCCACTGCCCTACAGGAGCTGAACACCATTGGCTCAGCTCCCTCGCAGGACCACGTGTTTAAGGTGGGCAACTTTGTGGCACTTCGCAGCATCCAGGGGCAAATTCAGGAGAAAATCTTTGCCATTGAAGGTAAGTGGGGACAAGCTCTAGCCTTAGAGCCGAGGGGATTGCTAGCCTGTAGTCCCAATGATCACCATTATTTACAAGTCACCCCAAATTGCTCTATAGAGCTCGGGCCCGAAACCCATTTTCCTTCTGTCTGACTCCTCATGCTGTCATCGAGAATCTAAGTGACATGTTTACCCACAGGAACCGAATCAAGGTCAAGTAGTTCCTTTCAGCACGAGATGTCACAAGAAGGTTTCAGCTCAGCTCTCTCAATGGTGGGTGGAATGTGTGCCTGATAAATGGGCATCGATTCTGGGCCTTCTGTGGGCAGAATGGGGCTCAGAGACATATTGTCCTTAAGCTCTCTGATTGATCATTGCCATTCACAATCTGGGGATAAAGAAGACCAGGACACAGCCGAAGCTCTTTCACAGAACACACATTCTAGTGGGTAGAGACCACATAGGGAGAATTCGCAGATGTGCTGGGTATTGGGATAGAAAAACAAAGATGGTCAGATGCACTGAGAGACGAAAAAGGACCAGCCCTGGGAAACTCTCAGAAATGGTTTCTGCAGTTAAAGGGGAAAGCAACGAAAAAGGTGCTGGGGCAGAAGTAAAGCCGTTGTGCTACGCAAAGAGAAGAAAGACGGCATGGATACAGCAGGAGCAGAAAGAGTGAGCGTGGATACAGCAGGAGCAGAGTGAGTGAGCATGGATACAGCAGGAGCAGAGTGAGTGTGGATACAGCAGGAGCAGAGTGAGTGAGCGTGGATACAGCAGGAGCAGAGTGAGTGTGGATACAGCAGGAGCAGAGTGAGTGAGCGTGGATACAGCAGGAGCAGAGTGAGTGTGGATACAGCAGGAGCAGAGTGAGTGAGCGTGGATACAGCAGGAGCAGAGTGAGTGAGCATGGATACAGCAGGAGCAGAGTGAGTGTGGATACAGCAGGAGCAGAGTGAGTGAGCGTGGATACAGCAGGAGCAGAGTGAGTGTGGATACAGCAGGAGCAGAGTGAGTGAGCATGGACACAGCAGGAGCAGAGTGAGTGTGGATACAGCAGGAGCAGAGTGAGTGAGCGTGGATGCAGCAGGAGCAGAGTGAGTGAGCGTGGATACAGCAGGAGCAGAGTGAGTGTGGATACATCAGGAGCAGAGTGAGTGAGCGTGGATACAGCAGGAGCAGAGTGAGTGTGGATACAGCAGGAGCAGAGTGAGTGAGCGTGGATGCAGCAGGAGCAGAGTGAGTGAGCATGGATACAGCAGGAGCAGAGTGAGTGAGCATGGATACAGCAGGAGCTGAGTGAGTGTGGATACAGCAGGAGCTGAGTGAGTGAGCATGGATACAGCAGGAGCAGAGTGAGTGAGCATGGATACAGCAGGAGCAGAGTGAGTGAGTGTGGATACAGCAGGAGCAGAGTGAGTGAGCATGGATACAGCAGGAGCAAAGTGAGTGAGCGTGGATACAGCAGGAGCACAGTGAGCAAAGGGCAGTGAGCAGAGGTAGGAGAGTCTGGACCACACAGACCAGAGAGCTAACAGTGCAGCAACAGAGATTTTCTTCTAATAATTTTGGGCTGAGCAGAGTATAGCAGAAATGAAACCAGGTTGGTTTTGAACTGATCACGGGAATTATGTCAGAGGTGCTTGGAAGGTCATTAAACACTTCTTTTGGTGTTTTTATGTTTCTAAGTTCTCTATAAGCAAAAGTTTAAAGATGTAAGTAAGGAATGCTGGACAGCGTGAGATATTGGTACCCAAGGGCACTGAAGATGGGGCTGACTTTGTCATAGAGGAGCTGAGAGAGGATGAGGGCTGTGGATGAATGTTCCCTACGTTTGGGAACAGAGATAGACGGCCGGGGTTCAACTGGGAAAGGACTCAGGTGACATTCCAAGGGGACTGGTGGTGGCTTTTCAGCAGAATGATACCTACATACTGGGTTTGAGCAGGCCTGATGCTGGGATGGGAGAAAGTAGATCACATGCCAGGAACTGAGGAAGCAGGAGAGGCAGAAGGGAAACAGGGCTGACCAGGGCAAGGGCAATGTATCGAGAGACAGGAGTTAAAGTGCAGACACTGCCGGTGAAAACTAAGGAAGAAAATGATGAGAGGAGTTGGGGACTGGCTTCTCTGGATTAGGACAGCATCCTGCCCCAGCCTGTCCTAGCCTGCTCAGCCCTGGGATCCTTCCCTCCAGGATGGACCAGTTCTGGGGGCTGTGGGAAGCTTCAGCTGGTCTGGAGGTGCCTTCTTGTACCCCTCAAATATGAGACCCACCTTCATCAGCGTGTCTCAGGAGAACGAGGACATGAGGGACGCTTACATGGGTAAGAGGCGGCTGTGAGAGGGGAAGGGGCAGGACGAGCTGCCTGGAGACAGGAGATGTCTTGGTGCTGAGGTCTGGACCCCTCAGGTTACTCCACTGCACTGGCCTTTTGGAAGGGGGTCCACAGCCTGATCCTGGGGGCCCCTCGCCACCAGCACACGGGGAAGGTTGTCATCTTTACCCAGGAATCCAGGCACTGGAGGCCCAAGTCTGAAGTCAGAGGGACACAGGTTGGTATGGAAGAAGCCAGAGCGGAGCGTGAGACTGGGCAGTGTGGCCAGGGTAGAGAAGGGGATGGCAGGGTTTGGGGCCTATGGAGGAGGTTGTGATGCTGGGAGAGAGGCAGGACCTGCCCAGAGGGGGCATCTTTAGATGACTTCAGGCTTGTGCCTCCCCTCTGCCCCAGATCGGCTCCTACTTTGGTGCATCTCTCTGCTCTGTGGACATGGATAGAGATGGCAGCACTGACCTGATCCTGATCGGAGCCCCCCATTACTATGAGCACACCCGAGGGGGGCAGGTGTCAGTGTGCCCCATGCCCGGTGTGGTAAGTGATTAAGGGGCCTGGCTGGTGGCATCTGGGTATGGGTGGAGGTCTGCCCAGGTTGGGTCTGACACTGCTTTTGCTGTGCAGAGGAGCAGGTGGCATTGTGGAACCACCCTCCATGGGGAGCAGGGCCATCCTTGGGGCCGCTTTGGGGCGGCTCTGACAGTGCTAGGGGACGTGAATGGGGACAGTCTGGCGGATGTGGCTATTGGTGCACCCGGAGAGGAGGAGAACAGAGGTGCTGTCTACATATTTCATGGAGCCTCAAGACAGGACATCGCTCCCTCGCCCAGCCAGGTGAGGCCATGCCAGCCTGCTCTATCTCCTTCTCCCTCTCCATGTCTTGGGTTGGCTGGATTCTGGCAGAGCACGGTTGCTTTTCCCTGTTTCTTTGAAGTCTGTTTCCCTGAGCTAAGTACCAAGCATCCTCGCATCCATACAACCTCCACTATGTTATGGACAACTTTCTGAGTAGCAGACTAAGCTTGGACATCAAGGTCTTGAGTCACATCCCTAGCAATAGTAGCCTTCATTTGCTGTGTGTTCTTTGTCTAAACAATTAACAAACATTCCGCAAGCTTTGGTGTTTTGCTGTTTTTGTTGTTTTGTTTTGTTTTCCTGTGAAATAAAACTGGCGAGGCCAGTTACTTCCTGTAAAGATAATATAGTGAGTATGTTAAGCACTCCATGTACCAAGTATTTTCTGGGTGACTGTACAAGTGATGAACAAATAAATCTATTTTAATCTTGTGGCTGTAGTTCTATGTCATTACTGGCTATACCCTCAGGACAAGCTGGACTTGTAAGAGAGTCCCCTTCTCTTTTTCTAAACGTCTCCTAAGACCCCTCCCCACTGTTTGCTTTAACTCCAGACCCTTCCTTTATTTTTCCAATCCCTGGATACCATCATCTAATGGTTTTTATTTTCCTTGCCCTTCTTGATCAGCGGGTCACTGGCTCCCAGCTCTCCCTGAGGCTCCGATATTTTGGGCAGTCATTAAGTGGGGGTCAGGACCTTACACAGGATGGCCTGGTGGACCTGGCCGTGGGAGCCCAGGGGCACGTGCTGCTGCTTAGGTGAGAGGTTACCCACCTGCCACCCTTGCCCACCGCGTCCACTGTGCTGGCCCGTTCTCAGCATCATGTCTTCACCATATATCCCAGGAGTCTGCCTTTGCTGAAAGTGGGGATCTCCATTAGATTTGCCCCCTCAGAGGTGGCAAAGACTGTGTACCAGTGCTGGGGAAGGACTCCCACTGTCCTCGAAGCTGGAGAGGCCACCGTCTGTCTCACTGTCCGCAAAGGTTCACCTGACCTGTTAGGTGAGTGTTTTCCTAAACGTGGGTCCAGCATCACCCTGTTTGAAGCCTCTAAGGCTATGCTCAGAACAGCAAGCCCAGGAACGCACATCTCGAAACCCTTCTTCAGTTGCCTGTATCAGGCCCAAGAGCTTTTCTTCACCTTCTTCATGCATCTAGGCCTCTAGGCTCCTGTCCAGGAAGACCTGCAGCTGTTTCCTCTCCTCCCTGCCCCAGCCTCTGTCCCTGCTTAAGCTACCACCTCTCTGGTTAGGTCCACTGAGGCAGAGACCCTTACACTTGTTCTTATACCGTCTCACCCACTTTCTGATGAGAAACTAGACTTGATCCCAAAATGTGAGACTAGGCGTCTCACCCAACCCTAACCCCAAGTGGCTTTGTCTTAAGTTATAGAAATCCAAATCCTTTCCTGTAGTTCCATCCCAACTTTGGTCCATCCTTGAATCTTCCACCTCAGTCTACCCCTCCTCCTCCATATGCTTTTGTGAATGTACCAGGCGTAACCCTCCCCAAGAGTCTGAGGTCTTCCAGACTTTGGGGACATTCTTTTTCCCATGCTTCATTCATGGACCATGTGTTTAGCTCCTTTATTAGACTGAGATTCATGAGTGAAGTGCCAATCAGTCAGTCTATCTGTCTGTCTATCTGTCATCTACTTATCCATCTATCTATCATCTATCTAACACCTATTATTGTTCCCATGTATATTCCCAAAAATTTGATGCAGCCATGGAAAGTGCTCAACAAGTATAAACAAATAAACATAAACCGGAAGTTCTAGGTTCTAGTTGGTTTTACATTTTTTCCTTTCCCCTTTATTTCAGGTGATGTCCAAAGCTCTGTCAGGTATGATCTGGCGTTGGATCCGGGCCGTCTGATTTCTCGTGCCATTTTTGATGAGACGAAGAACTGCACTTTGACCCGAAGGAAGACTCTGGGGCTTGGTGATCACTGCGAAACACTGAAGCTGCTTTTGCCAGTGAGGATTTGGGTTTGGGGAAAGCCAGGGGCTGGAGATTGGTGGGGGAGGAACCAAGACTAGCTCCCTAGTGTGTGACTTTGGAAGAGTGAGGACAGTGAGGCCAGAGAGAACAGGACCCTGAGGACAGTCTGGCTCCGCAGCCCGGATGTGGTGCTGTCTGGAGGCAGAGGAGGAGGAGCCCACGATGGAGAAGACCGATGGTGGTTCTGCAAAGTTCCTTCTTCCTCAGGACTGTGTGGAGGATGCAGTGACCCCTATCATCCTGCGCCTTAACTTATCCCTGGCAGGGGACTCTGCTCCATCCACGAACCTTCGTCCTGCGCTGGCTGTGGGCTCACAAGACCATGTAACAGCTTCTGTGAGTAGCTTCCAACAGAGTCAGGGGAACAGGATGGCTACATTGTATCTCCACATGCTTAGCATCCCACAATAGATCTTCATTGTCCACCACTGGCAACAAATCCAAACCGGCCAGGTGTGGCTTGAATCCTTGCACCTACCCAGCTAGTCCCATTATGTCGGGACATAAACATTCTACACACTGGCTCTCTTCTCTCATGCTTACCTCACAGCCTTTGTCTGCTGTAATTCTCCTTTGAAAACCATTTCCTTCTCCCTGTCTGAAGTTAAGTGACAACCTCAGCTCCTGACCACTCTTGGTGTCTCTCACCTTCCACATTTTCTCCAGCACCCCCAAGTCCGCTATGACAATCCCATTTCAAAGCGATGTCACTAGGGACAGAAATGATCCGCATCTGCACTGGTGACTGTCCTGGACCCCACATTTCTTGAGCACTGTAGCCATATCTAAGTCACCTGAAGTTTTCACTTCTCCAGACTTCCACCCAGTGGAAAACTCGCGTCTATTACTGGCATTTAATGTCTGCTGAATTAGCTGCTGGGGTGCATATTGATCCAACTAAAGCTTGGTGTGGTGAAGTCAGGATCTTGTGCTGTCATTCTTTCACATTCCAGCCTTCAGCCTCTGTCCATTCCTTGCTAGTGTCTGTGAGAACCACGGGAGAGGAGGTGTGCTAATAGTCCAACGAGGTCAGAGACTTATCTAGACTTGCATGAAAAGGGAGCCAACCTTTTGTTTCAGCTCCCGTTTGAGAAGAACTGTAGGCAGAAGCTCCTGTGTGAGGGGGACCTGGGCGTCAGCTTCAACTTCTCAGGGTGAGTTTGATCTCCTTCCATGTGACTCCCCGGCTCTCTAAGAAAATGAATCCTGTTGGAATATAATCAGCTCACGGGTCAAGGGTTCTCGACATCTTGCCTCTGCCCCGGATCCAATTTTCAACTTGTCTCCAATGGAGTCACCCCTTTAGGCTTGACCTTCCCTCCTCAGCCTGCAGGTCTTGGTGGTGGGAAGCTCCCCAGAGCTCACTGTGACAGTAACAGTTTGGAATGAGGGTGAGGACAGCTATGGAACCTTAATCAAGTTCTACTACCCAGCAGGGCTATCTTACCGACGGGTGACAAGAGCCCAGGTAAGTCCGTTCCTTGGACTCAACTAGACAGGTAGGGCCTTTTCTGTTTCTGATACCAAAATACCATAGGCTGAATAAGTTATAAAGAGTTATTTTGAAAAGAAATATTAAAAGATAATTATTTTGGCTTATGGTTCTGGAAGTACAAACCTAAGAGATGCATCTGGTGGCAGTCTCAAGGCAGACTCTCAAGGCAATTCGAGGAATGATATAGCAAAGACGTCTGTGGGGGTTTTCTTTCATCTTCTATCATGGGGTACCACATTAATGACCTTGTATAATGTTAATCACTTCCCAAAGGCTCCACTTTTAAATGCCACAGTCTGGTTAAGTTTCTGCTTTCTTAATATCTCACAATAGGGATTATGCTCACTCACACATAAAAACTTCACACGCAAAATCTTGCAATGCTCAGGCGATTTTCAAACCAAAATGCTTCACCCCTGCCCTATAACCTCCTGCCTTGTAATTCTTCTACCACATATGTGATATTAAATACCATCATAGATAATAGAAAACTACACAGATAAAGGTATATTAAACCTATGTATCAATTAATAAACAACACTGAGCAAATATCCATAAATTAGGACCTAGTCAAAAGTAGAAAACTACCAGCATTCTCAAAGCACCCTGACTTTCTTTCTTTCTTTCTTTTTTTTTTTTTTTTTAAGATTCAAGGTCATTATTTATTTGTTGCTCTTAAAGACTCATTTTTGACTGGACTCAGACTTAGAAGTAGAAGCTCTCAGCGAGGACAGCCTACGTCTCTTGGCAATCTGTTCCTGGCGCTTTTCTTTGGCTTCCTTCATTCTCTTGGCCAAAAGTTTAGCGTATTCTGCAGCCTCCTCCTTGTTCTTCTTAGTGCGTTGCTTCTTCAGAGCAATACGTCGGCGTTTGTGTTGCAGGACACGTGGAGTAACAAGACGCTGAATCTTGGGTGCTTTGGTCCTGGGCTTCTTACCTTCTTTGTTTAAGGGCTTCCTGACAACATACTGGCGGACATCATCTTCTTTGGAGAGATTAAAAAGCTTTCGGATTCTACTAGCTCTTTTAGGTCCCAACCGACGAGGCACAGTAGTGTCTGTCAGTCCAGGAATATCCTTCTCTCCTTTCTTTACAATAACCAAGTTGAGAACACTGAGATTAGCGTCCACGATGCATCAGACTTGCTCTTCCTCTCTCCAGTTCTCCTTGGTCTGTAACAGGAATGCCCCTTACTCAAGAGCAGGCGCACTCTGCCATGGGCCAGAACACCTTGCTTCATGGGAAAACCTTGCTTGTCATTCCCACCGCTGATCCGGACCACATAACCCTTCCACTCTTCACCAAGAGCATCAGCAGCTACTTCCGTGGCCATGCGCTTCTCATAGAAGGTGCGGAGCTTGCGCTCGTCATCCACCTCGATGAGCTTCTGACAGCCGGTGGCGGGGAAGGAGATGTTCAGCTTCATCTTGACACAGCTGAGGGCCTGGGAGGAGTCACGAAAAAGAGCGCACCCTGACTTTCTATCTTTCCCTGTCTATAACTCCATTCTCTCTCCTAAGATAATCATATATTTAACTTCCTGTTCGTCATTTCCAGGTGTCTGTAGATTTGTCATCCATGAGTGTGTCCCTAGATCACACTGTTCAGTTTTGCCGGTGCTTAAACTTCATATGAATGGAAGCATTCTGGGTTTGCTCTTCTGTGCCTTAACCCTTCCCTTCAGCATTGTTTGTGAGATCCAGCCATGTTGCCGGATGTAGCTTGTGGTAGCTACCCTGCTGTGTCCAAACACCTGCCAGAAACAACCTAAAAGAGGAAGGCATATTGGCCTCACAGTTTAGAAGGTGTAACTATTAGTCAAGGTTCTTTAAAGAAATGAAACTGATATAATGAATATATATTAAAGGAGAGTGTATTAGACTAGTTTCTAGCATGTTGTACAGGAAGTCCAGCGATGGCTGACTTGGGACATCCAGGAAGACAATATGGGATTTTCAGTCATGAAAGTGATATCTCTGGAGTCTCGACCTGGTGCTAGTGTTCTGGAGGACTCCTTGGAGAGCTGCTGGTCTCCAGTCTGTGCTGGAATCCTGAAAAAGATGAGTTTGGTACAAGCCACAGCAACAGATGGGTGAACATGCTACCTAGTGCTGTGAGGTAATTTCAGCAGAGAGCATACTTACGCTCTGAAAGCCGAAAGAAAGTCGGCATTGTCGACCAGTGGCTGCACAGGGAACTTGCCAAAATCATGCAGCCATGGGGTTTACTGGTTTTTGTTTGTTTGTTTTGTTTTTTTGTCTTTTGTGAACAAAACCCACATCCTGGCTCTCACACTTTGGTTAGCCAGAACAGTTAGCAAAGAAGCAAACTACAGGAGCCATAAAACAAAGTCAGTCCATTTAGAGACCTTTCTGGACCCTGAAACTATGGCCTCGGTCTTCAGTGGGTTAGTCCTTTGTTCTGGTTTGGTCAGGTGTGGGGGCTATGGGCTGGGTTTTAAGGTCAGAATGTTGCCTTTAACCTGGTGTCAGTGGTGCTCAGGTCTCAGGGCCTGTTACACTGGAGTGAGGGCAAGCAGACACAAAGAGCAAAGTTTCCTTCTTCAATTCCCTTTTCTGTCAACTACCAGTAGAGGTGTGTCCCAGATTTAGGGTGGGACTTCCTACCTCAATCATATTAAGTCACATCACAGATGCGCCCTTCAGCTTGGGTTTAGTTGATTCCATGTGTAATCAAGTTGACGACCAAGATTAGCAGCCATCACCGAAGGTATGGTCTGTTCGTGGCAGGGGAGGCACAGGAGCTGCAGTGTGGTCTCTGTGGTGTAAGGAACTGTTTTTGCCTCTGCAGTAGAGAAGAAACGGAGCTCAGGCAGGATGCTGCATGCCGCAAGACCCGTTCCGAATAGCCTGTGTCATCCAGCTTAGGTTCCATGCCCCCAGCATTCTACGACCCCCCCAAACACAGCATCATCCCTGAGGACAAAGTACACAAGCAGATGCCATTCAAACCCTAACACAACAGTAAAACAGCTTCACTGTTATATGGGGCCTCTGTATGAACATGCCCACAGATTAGCCGTTCTACAGCTGATAGGTGCTTTCCTGATTTGAGCCACAATGGATAATATTTTGGAAGGTTTACATCACACATGAATTCTATAACTTTAACATTTTTAGAAGTATTTTTTAACCCATTTATACTCTGTGAGCAGCACACAAGAGTGCCTGTCAGACTTTTCAACCATCAATGTGATCTCAGTCTTTTTTTTTTTTTTCAGCTTTTGTTTGGAATATTCTAGAGAGGTTGTGCAACTTTATATATATATTACGATCCTTTGGGTCTTTTCTTTTGGGATGAGTCTATCTACATATTCTTTTCTGTTCTTTCCTGTATTTAAAAAATTGGCCAGCACAGTGGCACATGCCTTTAATTCTAGTACTCATGAGGCAGAGACAGGAAGATCTCTGTGAGTTTGAAGTCAGTCTAGTCTACATAACGAGTTCCAGGCCAATCAGAGCTACATAGTGAGATCCTGTCTATAAAAAAAAAATGACAAAAAACCTGGGTGTTGTGGCAATCACCCTTAATGTCAGAACTCTTGGGAGGCAGAGGCAAAAGGATCCCTGTGAGTTTGAGGCTAGCCTGGTCTACATAGTGAGTTCTAGGCCATTCCGGACTACCTAGGGAGACCCATTCTCAAACACTGATTTGGATGGGGCCTTTACAGACTGTAATGAACCTATTTTAGTGATGTGCTAATGATAGTGTTTCAGTCTCTGCACTGTGTCTTTTAGAACTATAAAGGATGTCTTAATTCAACCAGAATTGAGTTTATCAGTCCTTCCCTTTATTCTTAGTATTTTTGTATATGAGTCATGTTTAAGAAATACTTCGTCACATCCCAATGCCCCAGTGTGTGTCTTCCTACCTGCCCCTTAGACCTCAGGCCCCCTTCCCCGAGTCCATACTTTCTCCCAGGCTTATACACCAAGGGTCACTGCCCCCCATCCTATAGCCACTGTCTCCTTGTGCCTGCCAACTCCAGCAAGATCTGACTCTGATCAAGAACTCAGTGACTACAAGGTGTCATGGTTCCAGGCTGACCTTGAACTTCTGAAGTCGAGGGTTACAGACATGTGCTATTAAACCCAATTATTAGGTTCTAGGAATCAACCATGAAACAACTATACAACATCCCTAGCCCAGAAAAGGTGGTTAAGGGCACTCGCTACCAAGATTAATAGCCTGAGCTCAATCTCCAAGACGTACACGCACACACACACACACACAGAAGTGGGATATGCTCGTAATAAAAGATTATTTAAATTTAAAAAAGCGTTTCCTAGGGAAGGGATGCAGTTTAGTGTTAGAGAATGCACCTAGCATGTATGAGTGGGGTTATAACAAGCTATATTCCCTTTAAAACCCTTTATTATTTCACTTTTGTACAGACAAGTCTTTTAAAGTACGACTAGAGTTTATTTTAATGCATAAAATAAGGTAGGGATCCAATTTCATTTTTCTTTCTGTACTTTTGCTTTTCAATATGGGATGATTTTTCTTGGTATCATTTACTGAGAAATGTGTCATTCCCCCACTGCTCTGCAATGCCACCACTGTCATATGCCAGTCCTATCTATCTAACTATCTATCTATCTATCTATCTATCTATCTATCTATCTATCTATCTATCAGCTATCTATATCTGGCTAACTGTGCTGGTTTGGATTAACAATACCTCCCCCTGCCACATAGTCCTAAGAGTTGTAACACTTGGTCCTCAGTTGGTGGCACCGTTTGGGAGGTTAGGGGCTGCAGCCTTGCTTTTGGCTGCTTGCAGTTTACACCTGCAGCTTCACACTTGCGGTTGAGGGTGTGAGCCCTCAGTTTGTGCTCTGGCCACCATGCCTGTCGAACCTCCCCACATGGTGGACTCGTTTCCCTCTGGAACTGTATCAAGTAAACTCCTCTATATTTAAGTTGTCTTGCCCGTAGGGTTTTTTTTTTATCATAGCAACAGGAAAACAACTAATGCAATAAATTCTCAAATTCTCCTCTCCTCTAAGCAACCTCATCCGTACCCACTGCGCCTGGCATGTGAGGTTGAGCCCACGGGCCAGGAGAGCCTGAGGAGCAGCAGCTGTAGCATCAATCACCCCATCTTCCGAGAAGGTGCCAAGGTCGGTGCTGTCTGCCCGCCCCAGCCCCCGCGGCCCTGGCCTCAGCACGGGCCTCCCTGACTTTCCCGTGAGCCTCTCCATTTCCATGCCTTCTTTTCTCTCATGTCTCTCAGGCCACCTTCATGATCACATTTGATGTCTCCTACAAGGCCTTCCTGGGAGACAGGTTGCTTCTGAGGGCCAGCGCAAGCAGGTGAGTCCAGGAGAGCTGGGGTAAGTCACTCCTACGCCAGTTTTATGTCCCAGCTGGGTATCAGTTTCTTGGATTCCTTCACAGTTGTCTTCCTCTCTTTTTCTCCAGTGAGAATAATAAGCCTGAAACCAGCAAGACTGCCTTCCAGCTGGAGCTCCCGGTGAAGTACACGGTCTATACCGTGATCAGTAGGTAAGAATCCTTAGCTCTCACCTTGCACCTTTGACCTTCCTCCAAGCCTGGAACCTCTTAGCTGGCTCTTTGTGTAATGGGCTTCAGAACCAGCCTGTTTCATGATGGTGACTGAGGCAGGATCCTTATAAAGAAGAGGTTTTCTTTAGCTCACAGTCGGGAGGGTGACAGTCTAAGCAGCATAGTGCCAAATTTGACCAGAGTCCCATGAACCACAGATGGCAGAGGGCGTGTGCCAATGACAGAACGGTGAGCTAGAAGATGATCACACAGAATAGGGAGGCAAAGCAAAGGAGGAGGTTCCAGTCGGGCACCTTCCCCCTAGGTTCTCCCCTCATAAAGGTCTCGCCCCTTCCCAACATGGTCACCTGAGGGTCAAACTCCCAACATACAAACCCTCGGAGAACACACTCAAACGGTGTCCAGTCTGGAGCAGCTGCTCAGCTTCCTCCCACAGAAAGTCTTGTATGGGTTTCCAGCCATGCGTCTGTGTCTGTATCTGTGTGTGTGTGTCTGTGTCTGTGTCTGTCTGTGTCTGTGTGTCTATCTGTGTCTGTCTGTGTCTGTGTCTAATCATCTGTAACACACCATGAAAAGCTGTATACTGCTCTGGTATACTGGTCTGCTGGTGGCACATGGCTTTGCCACATTGTTTAACTCCTCTTCTTCTTCCAGTGTTGTCTTCCTTTCTCACGAAGCTTCCCTCAGTGCTAGATGTGGTATCAGACACTGAGTGAAGCTAGGAGATTGAGGGCAAGACTTTTCTGGTCATTGTGTGCTCAGGAGCCTGACCCAACAGGATAGGTCTGCTCTGCACAGGGGCCAAGCAAGGTCAGAGGAGGGTAGAGCTGGTGGGAGAGTCAGGGCAAAGCTGCTGCTATGGGGTTTGAAGGTGCGTAGGTGAATGCAGGGGCAGGGTAAGCTAGGAGCAAACAAGGGACTTTCCAGAGTGGACGCTTACTCCACAGAGTGGAGAGGTGTTGGGACGCCATTGAGAGATCTATTGGTGGGGTTTGTGGTTGTAGCTACTGAGTGCATGGGAGGACTGGAGGGGGATCAAATGTGTCATTTTCAGTGACATGATCCATGGATTGCATGTATGAATTTCCTCTTTCTCCCTAGGAAAACACAGCTTACAGTTAAATATACTATTGTTTTTGTTTTAGTGAGGATTGGAAAGAGTTACTTGTTCCTCCTCCTCCTCCTCCCCCTCCCCCTCCTCCCCCTCCTCCCCCTCCTCCCCCTCCTCCCCCTCCCCCTCCTCCCCCTCCCCCTCCCCCTCCCCCTCCCCCTCCCCCTCCTCCTCCTCCTCCTCCTCCTCCTCCTCCTTCTTCTTCTTCTTCTTCTTCTTCTTCTTCTTCTTCTTCTTCTTCTTCATTTCACTTAATCCCTTAATCCTCTGGATAACCATATTGTTATCTCTATTTTTACCAATAAAAAAATTCAAGCGGTTTAATAACCTGCCCCTGTATTCACCAGGTAAGCCACACTGAATGTCTCGTACAAGGCCACCCTGTGTGACAGGGCTGCTTATGTGGTCCAAAGCAAGCAGGAGGGCTCAGGGGCTTCTTCCAGAGAGGGTTTGTGCCCGGGAACATGTGTTACATACCTCTCATGATGGAGGAAGGCTGAGAGCTCTACTCAGCTTTGAAAAGAAGTTTAAGCCTGAGGAGATGGCTCAGAGGGTGAAGCCACTGGCAAGCCTGATGCCTGGGGCCCACATGGTAGAGGCAGGGAACATTAAATGCGCACAGTGGCACATGCCCTCCCTCAGATAAACAAATACATGTAAAATAATTGTTTTTAAAAGGCTTAGAGGCTTAGAGCTGGAGATGTTAAAGTAAGACAAGGGAAGCAGAGACAGAAGAGGTTTGGAAGGCACAGAGGAATCCCAGCTAAGAGAAAACTCCCAACGGCTATAGAGCGCTCATGTGGGGGGTACCGCAACAGCCTCCTGCGGGACTCTAATGTGTGTGGGTGCCGAGACAGCCCTCCTGCGGGACTCTCATGAGGTTAAATGACTTATGCTCCAAGTTACTTTGTTGAGTAGGAAGTGGTGGGTCTGAGGTGCGAACTTGGGCGATTCTTCAGCAGTGCCTCGGGTCTGGGGACTGAATCTGGGGTCTAGAGCTTGCTAAGCAAGTGCTCGGCACAGCCACACCCCCAGTCTCCTCTGTGTTCTTAAATGTCCAGTTGATAGCGTGAAACGATGGGGCTCTGCAGAGGTTTTGGGTGCCGATGAAGCATGTTGGCCCTTCTTAGAACTCAATTCTTTTTTTAAAAAACAAAAACAAAAAGCAAGGTCTTGCTATGTGGCCCTGGCTGTCCTGGAACTCACTGTGTAGACCAGGCTGGCCTCGAACTCACAGGGATCTGCCTGCCTCTGCCTCCCAAGTGCTGGAACCACTGTGCCTTCCTTCTTAATTCTGCTGAGATCAGAGACACCATCAAGCATTGGGAAAGCAGGGACCATGGCTTAACTTCTGAAATCCCCAGGGCTGTCCAAATGCCCTGCAAAAAGACAACATTTTCCTCATATGAGCAGTGGTACTAGATAATACATTTTCAAAGGTAAATATGTTCTTTGCTATTTAATTTGCATTTTTATTCTTGATAATTTTATACATGAGTAATATATTTACACAACCTACTCCCTCACTCTCTCTCCCCTCCTATTCCTCCTGTGCCCCTCCCTACCATCTTTTGTAACATAGCAAATGTCTACTGAAAGCCATGGGTAAGCCAGATGTGTCATAATCTTTGCATCTGGAAGGCAGGTGTAGGAAGATCACTGTGGGTTTAAGGCGGGTCTAGGCTATGACTTGAGCCTATCTCACAAATACAAAAAGAAAGAAAAGGAGGAACCAGTAGATAGGAACCTGTCGGCATTTAGGGACCCTCTTGGCTTGAGTTCCTGGGCCAACTCCTTCTATATGTTTTTGCCTGCCCCAACACGACTATATCTGCTTTCATGCCTGCCACCAGAGACAAGGTCACTCTATTTGTTCCAAGTAATCTAGCCTTCCCTTTGTAGAGTCCCATAGGCTTATTTATTCTGGCAGAAGACTTTGTAGGCGTTCCTGAGGCCACCTCCCATCTGCTGGACTACCAGCTAAAGGGGGGATACAAGTGCTTTCTCACCACCAGGAAATGGTGATCAATCAGTACAAGGAATGTGCAGCTGCTGGGTCTCTGAGTGAAAATCCCTGGAACTTGGTTAAGAACATTTCCTGCCAAAGAAAGAGCTGGAACAGATCTTTGGCGGCATAAAGAAGTCAATGCATCAAGGGAAGAGCTGGTAACTCCGGTGCCTGGCAAGGCTCTGTGGGGAGAGGAGTGGAACCTGGCACCGAGGCTGCAGATGCATTTGAAGACCATCGTTGTTTTCCTGCATCAGCTGCTGGACCCAGTACTGTACATCGAGCTGGGATTCAAACAGAGATGGCGTCAGAGCGGTTTTTCACTAACATGCCATTCTCTCCAGGCAGGAAGATTCTACCAAGCATTTCAACTTCTCATCTTCCCACGGGGAGAGACGGAAAGAGGCCGAACATCGATATCGTGTGAGAAGCTAGAGAATACGTGTGTTGGTCTCAGCTCAAGATGGAGAAGACTGGAGAACTATGGGTAAGAAATAAATGGGGGTGTTCTAGGGATCATACCAACACCTGGTCTCCATTCCTGCAGGTGAACAACCTGAGTCCATTGAAGCTGGCCATCAGTGTTAACTTCTGGGTCCCCATCCTTCTGAATGGTGTGGCCGTGTGGGATGTGACTCTGAGGAGCCCAGCACAGGTACACAGCCTGTAGCAGTTCCCTCTCCAGAATCCCTTCCTATAAGGACGCCATGCTCTTATCACCTCCCCCCACTCCTAGGGTGTCTCCTGTGTGTCACAGAGGGAACCTCCTCAACATTCCGACTTTCTGACCCAGATCCAAAGACGTTCTGTGCTGGTGAGAAAAGCCCGTGGGCTGGGGACACAGAGGAATGCACTGATGAATCTGTCTGTGTAGTCGGCCTGCGATTGTATATTCTCTACTCAGTGTCAGCCTTTGTTTCACCTTTTTGTCTCTTTCTAAGTAAAGGCCCTCCTCCTCCTCAGCTTTATCCCCCTCCTGTCCCCAGGACTGCGCCATCGCCGACTGCCTGCACCTCCGCTGTGACATCCCCTCCTTGGGCATCCTGGATGAGCTTGACTTCATTCTGAAGGGTAACCTCAGCTTCGGCTGGATCAGTCAGGTGCGTGGACCATGTGTGCCCGATGGGTCCCGGGCATCCTTGGGTCAGGGCAGTCCTCGAACCCTGAGCTTCCCCAGATCTAATTCCCAGCTCTGACCCACCCCATCTTTTGCAGACATTGCAGAAAAAGGTGTTGCTCCTGAGTGAGGCTGAAATCACATTCAACACATCTGTGTATTCTCAGATGCCGGGACAGGAGGCATTTCTGAGAGCCCAGGTAATGATTGTGTCAAGCAGCAGCCAGGCTGGTGGAGGGCTCTGAATGTTCTTCAATCTGTAGTGCTGGCTGGGGATCTGCCAGCCTGGACGGAGGGTGAAGGTTCCTAGACCCTCAGAATGCATGAATGCTTCTGTGGCTCAATGCTTGGACATTGGCATTGGCAAGGGAGAGGGAATAGTAAAGGTGTGTGTGTGTGTGTGTGTGTGTGTGTGTGTGTGTGTGTGACCGAATGTGTGCATGTGTGTGGATGTATATGAGTGTGTGTGTGTGGACATATGAGTGTGTGTGTGCCTGTGTGTGTATATGAGTGCGCATATGTGCATGTGCATATGACTGTGTGTGTGCATGCGTGCGCACACACATGCACATGTGTGTGTTTGTGTTTATTGTGTGCCTGTGTGTATGAGTGTTTGTGTGCATGTGTGAGAAGAATGAGCATTCACTGATTTTCAAATCAGGTGTCAACGATGCTAGAAGAATATGTGGTCTATGAGCCCGTCTTCCTCATGGTGTTCAGCTCAGTGGGAGGTCTGCTGTTACTGGCTCTCATCACTGTGGCACTGTACAAGGTAAATTGTTTTCACATCATTTTCCCTAACACTACTAGTGTTCACTACTAGTTCTGTCGTGCACACCATAGGACAGTAAGAACACAGATTGAGGTTGTAGGGCAGGCTTGGCTGCATGTTCTGTTCCTATCACATTTGCTTGGTCTTTTTCCATCTCTCCTTTTTGAAATAACAATAAAAGTTATATCACAGAATGGCTAAACTGAAGCAGACATGCCATATGTACAAATCTGCCCGACAATGAGCCTGTGGCTTCCTCCCACAGTTAAGAGTGTAGCGACTGCTTGGCACATGGTCTTTCTCAGTACGTGACAGCCATTCACATGGCTGCCCTGACACACAGCTGGAAGTTATTTTAGTTCTCTCATCTTCAACTTCCCTCTTACCCAGTTTTTCTGACTTTACTACATTTTATAGCTTGGCTTCTTCAAACGTCAGTACAAAGAGATGCTGGATCTACCATCTGCAGATCCTGACCCAGCCAGCCAGGCAGATTCCAACCATGAGACTCCTCCACATCTCCCGTCCTAGGAATCTACTTTCCTGCATATCTCCACAATTATGAGATTGGTTTTGCTTTGCCTATGAATCTACTGGCATGGGAACAAGTTCTCTTCAGTTCTGGGCTAGCCTGGGAAACTTCCCGGACATGATGCCCTACCTCCTGAGCTGGGAGATTTTTATGGTTTGCCCATGTGTCAGATTTCAGTGCTGATCCACTTTTTTTGCAAGAGCAGGAATGGGGTCAGCATAAATTTACATATGGATAAGAACTAACACACAATACAGACTGAGGAATATGCTCAATATTCAATGTATTGCTTGTATAAATTTTTTAAAAATAAAATGAAAATGCAGGTGGAAACATCACATTTTCCTTATATAAAAAAAAATAACTGGAACCCAGATACCAACTGCCCAAGAGCCTGCCCAGCCCCTTCCACCATGCTGTTCCCAAAGAGCCAGAGGACACAAAACTTCCACACCTTTATTGAGCTTGGAACCATCCACTGGAACCTCAGGGGCTCTCAGAGCCGGTGAACAGAAGGTCAATTTGAAGATTGCTGGCAGAGCATGTCTGCTGAGACATCAAGGGTGCTCATAGCCGGTGGGCAAAGGATTGACGTGGGGATTGTGGAAAAGCGTGTGGTTGCCGTCCCCCCAGGCGAAGGGCTGCAGAGAGAAGGCAGACAGGTCACCCACCACAGTCCCGCCCCCGCAATCCCCCTGAATGCTCTCACTCGCGCTCATCCTCTGGTGTACCTTGGTTCGGATGCGGAGGTGGTGATAAGGGATGAACTCTGGGCGCTCGTGGTGGCCAGCATGCATCCAGCAGTTAAGGGAGCAGAGGGCTACGCCGGGGAGAGCCAGCACAAAGGTCAGGAGGCGCCAGGTGTTGGCTGTGGGAGCAAAGGTGGGGTGTGAGTCGATTCATAGGCAAAAACTATCCCTGGGCAGAGAGGTCTGGAAGATCAGTGCCTGGCAGATCAGGAGAGAGGAGACAGGAGACAGGAGCCAGGAGACAGGAGGGGAAAGCCGGGCCAAGAGAACAGATCGGCTAGGCTACTAAATCAGAGTCAGGCCTGGCCCCACTTACCTCCTGCCCCTCCATGGTCTCCTTTGGCTGCGCTGGCCATGCTCCGGCTCAGGACCTTTAGAGGCAGAGCCATTGTCAAAGGGAGGCTAGGAATGGCACTGTCCTTCTCTGTCTCCTTCACCCAGTCGAGAGGATCTCCTCCCCTCTCAGAGCCAATCACCTGTTGAGCCAGCACATGGATGGCTATTTTTAGGGGCTTTCTCTATCTAAAGTGGGTCTTGATTGGCAGGAGATCCTCTTCAGGCAGCTGATGTAATGTGCCTTTTATTTTGGCAAGAGAAGATTTAAAGTGATACAAACTTGAAATGAGTAAGCTGGAGGATCAGAGTTCAAGGCCACTGTTATCAACTTAATGAGTTTGATCACAGCTTGAACTACATAAGACCTTGTCTTTAAAACAGAATTTTACAGTGGGGTAGGGTGGGGGTGAGAGTGTAGCTCAGTTGGTAGACCGCCTGGAGTGTCTGCCTACCAAGTACCCATAATGACCTGAGTTCTTTCCCTACTGCTACACAACACTGATCTATAAGGCCAGCCAGCACTTGGGACATGGAGGCAGAAGGATCAGGAGTTCAAGGCCATCTTGGACTACATACCAAGGTCAAAGCTATCCTGGGCTACACTGGACTGTCTATCTAAAGATTTATTTATTTTATATATGTGAGTATACTGTAGCTCTACAGATGGTTGTGAGCCTTCATGTGGTTGTTGTGGATTGAAGTTTTAGGACCTTTGCTCGCTCTGGTCAACTCCGATCACTCAGTCCCTGCTTGCTCCAGCCCAAAGCTTCATTTACTATTATACATAAGTACACTGTAGCTGACTTCAGACGCACCAGAAGAGGGCGCCAGATCTCATTACGGGTGGTTGTGAGCCACCATGTGGTTGCTGGGATTTGAACTCAGGACCTTTGGAAGAGCAGTCAGTGCTCTTAACCACTGAGCCATCTCGCTAGCCCTGAACTATCTATCTAAATAAATATGTACTAAAGCTATCCTGGGCAACTCTGGACTGTCTATCTAAATAAATATGCACCATTTTTCATAGTGGCACGGAATGACTTCATTTAATATTCTGTTCTCAGTAGTTAGCACAGAGTAGACAAGTAATATGCTTTAAACTAGTTAGGTGCCCATTTTAAAAATTATCTGGGAGTTGAATCCCAGGGCTGTGTGCATGCTAATTAAATGTTCTCCCACTGAGCTCAGGCTCAGTTGTTGCTGTGTTTCGCTTTGTATTGGTGTGTGCTCATATGTGACATGGATGTGGCGCTCAGAGGACAACTTTATGATGCATACTCTCCTTCTGGGAGCCGAGAGCAGGCCACCAGGCTTGTATAGTGAGCACCTTTGCCCACTGATACATCTAGCCAACCCAAGAAGCTTAAAGGCAAAGGGGAAGAGAAGATTGTAAGAGCCGGACCTCTGTAGCCCAAGCTATATTCTCCGCAGCCACAGGACTTTCTGTTCTTTCTCTCTGTGATAGGCTCTCACGATGTAGGCTAGGCTGGAATCGAACTCATGACCCTTCTGCATTTGTTCCATAAGTGCTGTGGTCTAGGTGTGGATTGTACTGTACTCAGGTTTACAGTCTAACAGGATGCCTCTAGCTCTGAGCAAAGTTTGATGTATCTAATCCATTTATAAAAGGAAACTAAGTAAGGCCTCTACACCTCTACCTCTTATTTACTTTAAACTTGGGCTAGTAAGATGGCTCAGTAGGTAAGGGTGCTTGCTGGTAAGCCTGACAAACTGTGTTTGATCCCTAAGACCCACAAGGTAAAAGATGTTCATGCTCCCAGCCCCCACAAGTAAATAAATGTCATAGAAATGGAATAGTTCCACCTACCCAGGTTCCTCTTTCCGTAATGAATTCTTCCCATAGTCACTTTTGTCCTATTGGATTTTGGGACTGCTGTGGAAATGGAACTTTAAAATTTCCTGTCACCCCACCTCCATACACAGTTCCCTCTAATCTCCTCCCTATTTAGTTCCATATGGCTACTGAAGAAAACAGAGAAAGGGACATTTGTACTTACAGAGACTCTAGGTCTCCCTTTCCTCCTAAGTAGCCTCTCAGAGGTTTGCTGAGAATTCCCATCCTTGCCTTCTCTGCTCTTTGCAGCCACTCCCGGTGAATGCTGCAAAGGTCACTACTGTCCTCTACCGCCATCGTGTGGTACACTTGCACACCTACCTGGAGGTTTTTACTTAACCAATTTTCTACAGGTTTCTGTGTTGTTATGTTGTTGATTTTTGTGCTGCTGGGGACGGAACCCAGAGGCTAGATACAGAAGGCAAACTCGCACTCCCAGCCGCTGTTTTCTTTATTTTTCTTTTCTTTGGTTTTCACTGAGTACTCCTGCCAGCTTGGATCATAAGTCCTCCTTGGTGCTGTTTTTCCAGGTGCATGCCACCACATTTAGCTGGGTTTTGTCATAACTGTTTCCCTGCAAGAACGGTAGCATCTGCACCTGTAACATCTGTAGCAACTGTAGCACCCTTGCACCATGCATTAGTTAGATTCCATTTACTGGAAGTTTGTTTTTTTTTGCTTCAGGCAGAGAAAAAACAGACTCGCCTGTAGCTGGTCTTTGCTACTTTGTGGGTTCTTCTCTCCTCCCCCCTTTTGTCCCCTGGTTTTACCCCCAACACTGGATAAAAGAGAAACAAGGTTAGAGGGGAGAGAGGAATTAGGGAAATCTCTGAATCTAATGTCTTTCTTTTTGTTTCTTCTTTGACCACGACTACTAACAAACCGCCACCAACCCCCTCTAAATGACCAACAACCACCCAGCCTGCTTCTGGGGCCCTCACATTTATGTAGCCTCTGAAAAGTTCCCAGGATTACAAAAGGTCACAATGGCAGAAACTATCTGCAGCTGGCAAAACCATGCCACTGCCAGAGCATGAGGCAAATCATAGCCAGCTGGCAAAACCATGCCACTGCCAGAGCATGAGGCAAATCATAGCCAGCTGCTGCGGACTGTCGGAAGCAGCCTCACACCCCTACGCCTGGGATTAAAACAAATCACATTCATGTAATTTTTCTGTGTTTTAAAAAAGATATCAAAATTCCAGAATATTTTTAAATTTTAAAATGGAGTTTATTTAGCCCCAATTAAATCTAGTTTTATAAATTCCATCTGACTCCTCCACAGGAGAAAGCTCATTGTTGTTTATTATTGTTGTTGTTGTTGTTATCATCACACACTAAGCCTGTCTGGGTGGCAGTGTGTGAGCTATCTGGGTAAGTCATAGGGTCTCCAGGAAGGATGTCAGAGTTCTCTTATTTCTTCTAAAAAGCGAAAAGGATTTATGTGATATAACTAAGTACCAAAAGGAGAAGGTTATTTCTAAGCCGTTATCAGAAAATAAAGTGAAAGGTGTAAAATGGGAAAAATGATCTCTGAAGAAAAGTATTTGAGCAACCCAAGACGCACAAATCAAAAGAGAAAAGGTTTCTTTTTCTTTGTCCTTACATCTTTAGCAGCAACCAGTTTTATCCAGTCAGGGATAGCCAGTGAGTATTAGGGGCATTATAACAGCTCGTGATTAAAGCAATTTTAAAAAGAGTATCCCAGATAGAGTCTCCTGGGCAGTCTTTTAGCTGCTGAACAGGTCACCGACACCCAGGCATTGCATGCACTGGGATTTCCTAACGTGAATCTTCCTCCCAGTTCCTTTTTTACCCTGGAGACAATTGCAATGACCAAGTTAGGGTGCATAGGAACAATCTGTCTGTAACTTACAGACAGCCTCAGAGCCACCCTGGCTGTTGCTCCATTTTTCTACCTGTTCAGTCCAAGCAGCCAGGCCTGTCCTTCTTCCTTGGACTTTGCTTGACCTTGTCACCTCTCCAGAGTCCAACAGACACTTGTGTAGGACAAACAAACCCCCCAGGCTCTAGACTGGCTATTGACAAGAAGTCTTGCACTGAACTACAGCTGCAAATTCCCAGAGTCTATGGGAATCCATTACAAAACACCATTAATGTAGAAATAGCTTTGAGAAGAGCAAACACCACAGTGAAAGATGGACCTGCTTTGATCATTATTCATCCTTATGGTTAGTAACTCTCTTATCCTCTCAGTTTCAGTAACATAATTGATCTTTAGGGTAAATGTTTTTCTAAATAACTTTTGTCTGCATTATTTCTGGCTGGTAGTAACTATGCAACATCACACTGGCTACTTTCTGAGGTAGGACTTTTGATGTTTATGATGCCTTCCATACTGTTAGAGATTTCCAGTAATATAAATTTTGAGTTGCATAAGACATTCTTGTTTGCATTTTTTCTTTCTTTCTTTCTTTCTTTCTTTCTTTCTTTCTTTCTTTCTTATCTGATTTTTTTTTATTTCCTCCGTTTCTGTTGTTATGTCTCCCTTTTCATTTCTGATTTTGTTAATTTGGATACTGTCTCTATGCCCTCCGGTTAGTCTGGCTAAGGGTTTATCTATCCTGTTGATTTTCTCAAAGAACCAGCTCCTGGTTTTGTTGATTCTTTGTATAGTTCTTTTTGTTTCTACTTGGTTGATTTCAGCCCTGAGTTTATTTCCTGCTGTCTACTCCTCTTGGGTGTACTTGCTTCTTTTCGTTCTAGAGCTTTCAGACATGCTGTCAAGCTGCTAGTGTATGCTGTCTCCAGTTTCTTTTTGGAGGCACTCAAGAGTTATGAGTTTTCCTCTTAGCACTGCTTTCATTGTGTCCCATAAGTTTGGGTATGTTGTAGCTTCATTTTCATTAAACTCTAAAAAGTCCTTAATTTCTTTATTTCTTCCTTGACCAAATTATCATTGAGTAGAGTGTTGTGCAGCTTCCATGTATATGTGGGCTTTCTATTCTTTATGTTGTTACTGAAGACCAACATTAGTCCACGGTGACCTGATAGGATGCATGGGATTATTTCAATCTTCTGTATCTGTTGAGGCCTGTTTTGTGGCTGATTATATGGTCAATTTTGGAGACGGCACTGTGAGGTGCTTAGAGGAAGGAGGTATATTCTTTTGTTTTAGAATAAAATGTTCTGTAGATATCTGTTAAATCCATTTGTTTCATAACTTCTGTTAGTTTCACTGTGTCTCTATTTAGTTTCTGTTTCCATGATCTGTCCATTGGTGAGAGTGGGGTATTTTAAGTCTCCCACTATTATTGTGTGAGGTGCAATGTGTGCTTTGAGCTTTAGTAAAGTTTCTTTAATGAATGTGGGTGCATAAATGTTCAGAATTGAGAGTTCATCTTGGTAAATTTTACCTCTGATGAGAATAAAGTATCCTTCCTTATCTTTTTTGATAACTTTAGGTTGAAAGTTGATTTTGTTCAATATTAGAATGGCTACTCCAGCTTGTTTCTTGGGACCAATTGTTTTCCAGCCTTCTACTCTGAGGTAGTGTCTGTCTTTGTCACCGAGGTGGGTTTCCTGTATGTAGCAAAATGTTGGGTCTTGTTTATGTATCCATTCTGTTAGTCTATGTCTTTTTATTGGGGAATTGAGTCCATTGATATTAAGAGATATTACGGAAAAGTGATTGTTTCTTCCTGTTATTTTTGTTGTTAGAGGTGGAATTATGTTTATGTAGCTATCTTCTTTTTGTTTTGTTAAAAGATTAGTTTCTTGCTTTTTCTAAGGTGTAGTTTCCCTTTTTGTGTTGGAGTTTTCCATTTTATTATCCTTTGAAGGGATGGATTGTGGAAAGATATTGTATAAATTTGGTTTTGTCATGGAATATCTTGGTTTCTCCATCTATGGTAATTGAGAGTTTTGTTGGGTATAGTAGCCTGGGCTGGCATTTGTATTCTCTTAGGGTCTATATGATGTCTGCCCAGGATCTTCCGGCTTTTATAGTCTCTGCCAAGAAGACTAGTATAATTCTGATAGGCCTACCTTTATATGTTACTAGACCTTTTTTCCTTACTGCTTTTAATATTCTTTCTTTGTTTTGTGCACTCGGTGTTTTGATTATTATGTGATGGGAGGAATTTCTTTTTTGGTCCAATCTATTTGGTGTTCTGTGGGTTTCTTATATGTTCATGGACATCTCTTTCTTTAGGTTAGGAAAGTTTTCTTCTATAATTTCATTGAAGATATTTACTGGCCCTTTAAGTTGGGAATCTTCGCTCTCTTCTATACCTATTATCCTTAGGTTTGGTCTTCTCATTTTGTTCTGGATTTCCTGGATGTTTTGGGTTAGGACCTTTTTGCATTTTGCATTTTCTTTGACTGTTGTGTCAATGTTTTCTATGGAATCTTCTGCACCTGAGATTCTCTCTTCTGTTTCTTGTATTCTGTTGGTGATGCTTGCAACTATTATTCCTGATATCTTTCCTAGGTTTTCTATCTCCAGAATTGTCTCCCTTTGTGATTTCTTTATTGTTTCTACTTCCATTTTTAGATCCTGGATGGTTTTGTTCAATTCCTTCACCTGTTTGGTTGTATTTTCCTGTAATTATTTAAGGGATTTTTGTGTTTCCTCTCTAAGGGTTTTTACCTGTTTACCTGTGTTCTTCTATATCTCTTTAAAGGAGTTATTTATGTCCTCCTTGAAATCCTCTATCAGCATCATGAGATGTGATTTTTAAATCCAAATCTTGCTTTTCCAGTTTCGGGGTATCCAGGGCTTTCTGTGGTGGGAGAACTGTGTTCTGATGATGCCAAGTAGCATTGCTTTCTGTTGGTAAGGTGTTTGCACTTGCCTTTCACCATCTGGTTATCTCTGGTGTTAGTTGGCCTTGCTGTCTCTGGCTGGAGCTTGACCCTCCTGTGGGACTGTAAGCTTGTGTCAGCACTCCTGGGAGAACAGCTCTTTCCTGGTGGGACCTGTGTGAAATTTCAGAATTCTTAAAAGTGTCACTACATTCACCAATTGCTAAGCCCCGCTGTGCAACATCCAAGCCAAGTAAGACATTTGCCAAGTGGTGGTGATGCAGGGCATGAAGGGATGACACATGCCAATCTTCCTTAAGCTTGTACCTTGGGGCACTACATAGTATTGTCAGCAGAAGTGTTGTAGGTTCTTGTAAAAGTCATCACGTGGGGCTGGTGAGATGGCTCAGTGGGTAAGAGCACCCGACTGCTCTTCCGAAGGTCCAGAGTTCAAATCCCAGCAACCACATGGTGGCTCACAACCATCCGTAACGAGATCTGGCGCCCTCTTCTGGAGTGTCTGAAGACAGCTACAGTGTACTTACATATAATAAATAAATAAATCTTAAAAAAAAAAAGAATATTTTAACAACAAAAAAAAAAGTCATCACGTTAGTGGGAAAATCAAACTCAGAAGAAAAGGCAGATGTGGCACACACACACACACACACACACACACACACTGTCCCATATCATTTTTAGAGAACATTCATCTTCAATGACAGGCTGTTATTTGGATGTGTAGCCAGGCATAAATCATTAATGAAAGTAAATAATTTCCACAGAATGTCTTTTTTTTTTTTTTTTTTGCTTTTCGACACAGGGTTTCTCTGTGTAGCCCTGGCTGTCCTGGAACTCACTCTGTAGACCAGGCTGGCCTCAAACCCAGAAACTCACCTGCCTCTGCCTCCCGAGTGCTGGGATTAAAGGTGTGTGCCACCATTGCCGGGCCTCCACAGAATGTCTTGTCATCCACAGATACAGCAAGGCTAATGTAATTCTTTGAGCCGGGCTTCACACCTTGGAGCTATGGTGACTAGGTCTATAGAAAACACTAAAGTCAACAATACTGCGAGTCCAAAGGGAAGAAGAAGGCACGGTGATCACCATCTCCTACTGTTCCCTGTTGAACTCCTCAAGATCCTACCGTGCAGAGACCCATCAGCTTCCAGGTTTGCAACAAGAGCAGGGCTGTATAGTTCTCCAAAGTCTGCCATGTGTTAGCCAACTAGCTTCTGGGTGAGGTGGGAGCGGGGTTGATGAGTCTGCCCTCATCTCTCGATGGTGACCTGGAGAAGCTGGTCTGAGTGGGCTTTTGCAGTCCCAGTCTTTCCTTCCTCAGTTGGGGTTGCAGTCTTTACCCAGGCATGATGGGTCCACATGACACCCATGACTTAGGGCTTAAATGAGTGTCCAGAGGTCATCCTGTTGTGCTGGCTGGTCCTATGCAGAGCATCTATGTTATACTTATTTGGAACTGCCCTGGGGACTCCTTATAAAAAATCAGGTATTGGGCTCTCAGCCCGGGGATAACCTTTGCTAAGGGGAGGGGAGCTGAATGCATATTGGAGAGTACAGCAATTGAACTACACACAGGTCCCATACAAGCTGGGCGGTAGATACCACATTCCTCTGTTTACAGTGTCATCGTGTGACAGTTCAAAAAACAAACTGCTGTTTGATGCTTCATTGCTTGAGATCTTTAGGATATGGGTAGAGATGCCAAGATCCTCCACTATGCAAGAGAATCCATCCCCCCATCATGTGAGGCATGAGGAGTAATTCATCTTCCCTACAGATGGGAGGCAGTTTCTCTGGTCCAGAATCTTCCCTACAGATAGGAGGACAGGAGCGGTAGACTCTGGCAAGTCTTGTTTCCCTGTGCTTCCGTGTCTCTCATTGAGGCTAGAACGCAACTTAACTCTGATGGAGTCTGCCCCATGCAAAGGAAAGGCTACTCTTGAACTTGGGGACATCCTGCAGTGAAAGTGTACCAGTCAATTACTCTTACACAGCACACATGTTGTGAATTTAACCCACTTTATTCAAGTATCCAATTCTCCAAACCAGGTTTTATTTTTATAATTTTATTGCTAAAATATTCTATTTTAAATATTATTTCATATTGGCAAGCTTCAAGTTTACTCTCAGACTTGCTCTGCCATGCCAGCTTTGGGCTTCACCTTGGCATTTACCTTGACAGTTACTGAAGACTGTTTAATGGGAGATTCAAATTGGCTCTGCCTCCTATCTTTTCTCTGTAAATAAATTGCATTTATATTTAGAATGACTACAAACATGGTTCTAGGTATATTAAAAGCATTTAATCACTTGTGAGGTGATTGATCATTAATCCATACTTTAATTATCTTTGTTTTAAGAGTTAATAATAAGCTAGATGCTCCCAGGAGATTACTGTTTTTTAAATTGGGGTAATTTATCCTTGTCAAGATTTTGAGCCTTCCCGGAGCTCTTGACTCTAGCTGCATATGTATCAAAAGATGGCCTAGTCGACCATCACTGGAAAGAGAGGCCCATTGGACATGCAAACTTTATATGCCCCAGTACAGGGGAACGCCAGGGCCAAAAAAAAAATGGAAATGGGTGGGTAGGGAAGTAGGAGGGAGGGTATGGGGGACTTTTGGGATAGCATTGGAAATGTAATTGAGGAAAAGATGTAATAAAAAAAAAGAAAAGAAAAAGAAAAAAAAAGATTTTGAGCCTTAGTAAGTAACAAATTTTGAATTGAACCTCTGTTTAGTACCTAAATAAACTTTAAACCATAAGTATAAGCTACAGAGTAACTTGGAACCTCATTTTAACAATTCTTTTATAGTGTGCCTGTATGAAACAGTTTACTAGATCATACATTAAGTATGTGTTTTTCTTTAATTATATAAATTTTATGTTGTTAGTTTCCATCATAAAAACCATTTCAGAAACAACGTTGGAAGTTATTTTAATTTTTATTATATTCTCAAACTGAAAGGTGACTTTATTCCTTCTTAGCATTTATTTCTCCCCAAATGAGCATTTTCTTTTATTTCTTAAGCATTTTCTTTGCCGGGCGGTGGTGGCGCACGCCTTTAATCCCAGCACTTGGGAGGCAGAGGCAGGCGGATTTCTGAGTTCGAGGACAGCCTGGTCTACACAGAGAAACCCTGTCTCGAAAAAAAAAAAAAAGGAATCCTCCTTTCTAAAGTGAGATTTCCTGGAATGTTAGCATCTGACATTATTTTCTTCTCAAGCTAGTTCATTTTCTTCATAATTCAGGAGAGCAGACCTCACTGATTTCTTAAGTGGACACGCATAGGATGAAACTGTGTGCAATGAATCATTACTATCTCTATTGCTGGGACCCAGTTTTCCCAGATAGCAAGGCTTAACAAAACGAGCAAAGATATAAGTGATTAGACAAACACTTTAAATCTTTGCTATCATGACTAGGTTGTTATAGCCTCGGGAACATTAATAAACTCTTATCAGTAAATATATCACTAAGTCCCGCTCCTCATAAACTTTATATTACTTTTTCAGACCTTCTGTAACTTGGCTTTAATTTTGCATTGCTTCGCCCATTATTATATTGTCGTCTTAGTTTTTTTCAAAGCCTACTTTTAATATGGGTTCTTAAATGCTTTAACCTTCCTTCTAGCCCACCACCCATCAGAGGCAGTGGGAAGGAAAGATTAATAACATATGGGGAAGTGGACTTGTTTGGAAATTGTTCTTTGGAGCAAATCTCATCCGCATTGTCAGGAAAGCAGCAGCTCAGTTTACAGGATTCAGCAGTGGCAGCTCGATCCACTTGCAAACACTTCATGAATAGACCAGCAGTCCAGTTCAGTAGTGTCAGTATAGCAAACATGAATCAGCTGTAGTGGCATGACCCAGCAGCGACAGTCAGGCCTCAGCCAAATTGGCACAAGTCAGCAGGAGCAACCAGGATCACCAAGAACATCAGGATAAGTTCTTGGCTGTGCTTCTCTCAATGAACCAAACAAAGATCAGGGGAGACATGAGACCAAGAAGTTTTGCAAAAAGAAAAAAGAAAAAGAAAAAAATAAAAAGAAGTTTTGCAAAGATAGCTATGTAATCAAGCCTCTCTCACAGTTCGTTGAGTCCTATTTATACTCCCTCCAAACATCACGTGTCCTCCATGGGTCTTGCCTCACCACGAGTCTTGCCTCAGCAAGTGAGTCTGTCTTATCAAAACTCCATGTGAATCGGTATCAGCTGACATCACTCTGCCAATCAGCCCAAGTCCGTGGAGGCGGCAAGAAGCTGCCAGAGCACCACCTGAAGTTTTTTGGTGCATTTCTCTCTATGGGGTCACAACAGATGGAGCTCAACAACACAGTGTAAGATGAACCAATACATGTGTGTCATTCGTGAAGAATCCTTCATCACCTGTCCTTTCATGTGCTTGCTTTAGCAAAACATCCTTTCACCTGTGTCCACTTCAGGAAAACACTCCTTCATGTGTTTGCTCCAGCAAACCACCATCCGACATAACTGACTTTCCAAAAACCCATAAGTTTCCACTTCATTATATTTTTACTTCTAGAATGAAACTTATAGATTGTATATATAGTCATATATATTGTATATTATCATATGCATTATATAGTGTAATATATGTAATATATCATATTGTAGTATAATATATTGTATATATGATTCACTTTTATCTAAAACATTTAAATTATTTTTATTAAAGATATAACCTTATAACTATATCCTTTGCAACATTTCAACTTTTTATTTGTTGTAACTTTTAAGTAAACTTTTACCCTCTCTTTATTTTTCAATTCTCAACAAGAGCTTTAAAGATTTATTTTGATTGAGGAACAATTTTTATACCTGTGAACTATCATGAAAAAGAACTTAGAGCTAAACATCTTTAGAAATTGTATTAGGATTCTCTAAAAAAACAACTGATAGAATGAATATATGTTAGAGTGGCTTACAGGTTATGGTCCAAATAAAAGGAAAAGTACCCCAAGACTAAGTTTCCAGCACAAAGGAGATTTCTTTGCCCAAGAGGAACAAAGGGCAAACACTGGAGATAGAGGTCTAAGGAGAAAGGGAAGGGAATGAGGGAGAGGGAGGAGGGATATTTGTCCTGGAGGACAAAGGACTGTCTCTGGATAGAGAAGAGACAGGTGTGGCCCATAGGAAAATGGTGGTTTATAAAGGTACAAGGGGGAAACCCCGTGTTAGGATGAGGTGCTTAATTTTGATTGGGTATGTTAATTAGGTGAGCCAAAGGGGGCTTTTGATTGCTGGACTTCAATACTTTGATAGCTGGATCTTGGTAGCCAGCCTCAGGAGGAGGAAGAATCCAAATAAGGGAATAGGTCATGGGGTCTAGCTTTAGGGATGCAATCTATCAGCTTTTAGCAAGGCAGAGGGAATGGGAGAGAAGGGGAAGGCCTGCCAGAGCCGTGTTTGACATGCTCGGGGTGGCTAGAGTCCCTTCACCAACTATCCCAGTAATGACTGTCTCCAGACACAAAGCCCAAAAATCCAGTAAGTTGTTCAGCCCACAAGGGCTGGCTGGATGTCTCAGCTGGTCTTTGGTATATTCAGGGATCCTAAAGACGGAGGCTCTAATGCCAGCTTGGGAATGAACTTGACAGTGAGAGGCAGGGCAGCCAGACAAAGAATAAAAATGTCCTTTATATAAGCTACTACTAGGAGATGTGGCTCAGATGTAGGGTGGATCTTCCCAATTTAATTTAAAATTTAATTAAGAAAAGTCCCTCACTGGTGTACCTAGCCACTTGGGTTTTTAGTTCATTCCAGATGTAGTCAAGTTGACAACCAAGAATAGCCATCTTGTATGTTTAGATGACATGTCATATATTTCTTTTCTTCAATAAAAGTAATGTGAAGTATCTCTTATTTTCTGTCTCAGTTCTGGAAACATCCAGCCACCTTAATTTTGATATATTAAGTCCTTTTCTGAAAAGCTAGTTTTTATACAATGAGATGGAGTTAACAAATAAACTTACCATGGGTTCTCAGAGAGTGGCTTAAGAACTATCTATTTCTATTAGACTCTTCATCTCGTATGTATGCCAGCTCCCCTATAGCTGCATAGATGGAAATCCCCCCTTTGTCAGTCTTTCCTAAACTATACACCCTAGTTTGTCCCTAAATACCTTGAGCTTGTGTGCAGTTAGGTCCCAACTCATATACCTGGCTGAGCAGTGTGACTGGACTCTCAGATGGAGGTTCAATGACCCTGTCCATCTTATCCTTCTGTGAAGGAGTACTAAGATTTAACAAGCCCAGCCATGATCATTTTATGCAGGAACAAGTAAAGATATAAGATGTCAGTTTATTATCTTAGTGATACTATATAACATCCTTGTCATTAAAAAAAAAACTGAATCCAAATTACATATATAGGACAATCTATAAATGAATATCACCTGTGAAGAAACTTGAGCCAACACTGTTTGGGTCTAAAGTGGACAGGTCAAACCTAATCTCCACGGCCAACCTTTCAGCAATCTTAAAGAGCATATGGAAATTTACCAATGTTATCCACGCCCAAAAGCATTTTAAAAATAAAACTGAACCCAGCGCTTTATATTGGATAACAAACTCATTGTGGAGTCCAGTGACCGTTATGTGGCCCTAAAACATCTGCCCTGCTTTTATTCTGTGGAGACATCCACATATGTCTTATATGCCAGATCTGATGGAGACTCGAGAGACAGACAGCATCGTTCTTTGAGAAAACTGTAAGAAATAGAACATTTGATTTTTAAATGTTCTGTATATCTGTAATTTACAGATATGATATCTGTAAATCAATCAGATCATAGGTGCATGGCAGTTTGCACTCAGGATCAAGCAGGGTCAAGCTGACAGAGGTATCTGAAGTGGCAATTTCTGGTTCCTTTGTGACTCCGTTGTAGCCTGTGATGTTTTTCTGGACGCTGTCTTGTTCTCGAGAAGGCAGCGATGCTTTGCTGAGAGCAGACACCTGGGAGGCTGCTTGATGTTGAGAAAGAACATAAACAAAACCCCACAGACAACGAGAGGGCGCTCGAGTATGTTTCCTTTAAATGCCCCCTTTGCCCTCTTTTTAAACTCCTAAGTACCTGTAACAGGAGAACATTAAACATAGAAAACATACAAAACAGACATGTAAAGGAACTCAGAAAATGATGATAGCAGATTGTTACAGAAACAGTAAGAGTATTCAGGCTTGGTACAGCAGAAACAAAGACAGTGTGCATGCAGCAAAGGGTTTTCAAAAAGGGAACAACTATCCAGTAGAAAGAGCATGCGCTGTGGGCCTAGCATAGTCTACAGCTCTAGTCTTCTGCAAACCATAGGACCCCCTGCATGGTGCCACAGATCAGATAGAATTCTATTGTGGTAAATGTGGGATCAGCATCCATATGGACCAGAACCATCTTGTTCTGGGCAGGATTTATAAGGTCCCTCAAGCGGGAAGGGGCACTGGGTTTGAGAGGTGCCTGACTGTAGCAGTTTCTTCTGAAATTAAAACCTTTCATATCTGAAGGAATGAAAAATTCTTAAGACAGGATGTTTTCTGGGAGGTGAACCAGCAGGATGTTTTAAGGGGAGGTGAAATGCTACAAGGAAGTTCTTTAAAACAGGAAGTCAAGAATTCAAAGTAGCTTCAGGAAGTCCCTGAAACAGATCAGATTAGTTTCATTATCCCCACCCCCACCCCAGTAAACAGTAAAGGCTGCTAAAAGTCACTCTCAGAGAAGACCAGCTGCCTGGAGGAGGTTCAGATTAACTGAACCACTGGGAAAGAACACTGCAACGTACTGTGCTGCCTGTAGGCTGTGCACGGTGCTATAGGGTTTCAGCTTTTGTGAATTGTCACCCATGCTAGGGTGGCCTTTGGTGATGCAACTGTCTTTGAGTAATTTTTGTAATAATAATTTAAGTAACCCTTCACCCAGATTCCTGTGCAATTCATTGGTTCACCAGACTCAACTACGGTGTTGTGGTGGTTTGAGTGAGAATGGCCCCTTAGACTCGTATATTTGACTACTTGGGCCCAGCTGGTGAAGTACTTGGGAAAAAAAAATAAAGTTAGAGGAGTTGCATCAGTGCCTGTGCACTTTGAGGTTGCCAAGCCAGTGCCTCTGGCTTAGTTCTCTCTGCCTGTAGCAGCTTACCTTATCCTGCAGGCTCCCTGGTGAGTTTTCTTTATCTCTGAAAGAGTGTAAGGTGGAGAGCAGCCATTCAGGGAGTCAGAGAGCCATTCACAGGAAGTTCCAAAAATACATTTGGGGAGCTCTCTCATTTCGTTTTCCAAGACTGGGTTGAGCAGCTGCTCAAAGGCTGGCATGGAGGAAATCTTGCTGGGGCCTCCGTTTGTTAAAGGAGGATACTCACTCACCCTTTCTCAGTAAGGAACTCTCCCGGCTCAGACACAACCCAGCTCTTGAATTAGCACACAGCTGTAGCCTCTTCCTATTGTTTAAATAGGCCCAGCCCGATCAGAACTGTTTCATAGTTTATGTAGAATTAGACATTGCCATAATCTCATTCACGTGGCCATTGGCCATCCTAAGGCAATCTTTTTATCCCATGCAAGGGAGATTTTTTTTTCCTTGAGCTAAGCAAGTTTTGCAGAAGCTGAAATATGCAGGTTTCTAGTTAAGGCAGTTTTATATTTAGCAAACAGAACTTGCTGTCTATGCTCTTTTCCAGAAAAAGAAGGCACACACAGCAGGTTTAGAAAAGCAGGCATCAGTCAGTCATTCGGTTTCGGCTCTGTTGTCCCAGCTCAGACATAGTCACTGTCTTCTAACTCTGATGCAGCCTAGTATTTCCTTAGTAAGCTCATCATGTTTGATTAGTGTTAACGCTCGCTATTTTCCTTCTGCTCTTCACACACACTGTTCTTTCTGAGCCACCACAACCATCCCTTCTTATAAACCCTGTCGCCCGCCTAGCCCAGGCTTTATTTTTCTTACCTCTAGATTACAGTCTGTTTTCTACATAGCCTTTATTGGCGGTAGGGTAGAGGTACGGTGGGATGGGATGGGGTGGGGGTTGTTTTCTTCATCTCCTGATTACTTTACACAGGTTGCAAAGCACGTTTGTTCTAGTAGGACATAGCTTCCTGTTCTGTGGCTCCGGATAGCAAGAAACTGCTACAACTTGAGCAGCACTCTGGGATAAAGAGTAAGGCGCCCAACCTCTCGCAGGACTTTACCCCTCCCACAGGGGCCCATCTGCCTGCTCTAGGGATCAATGTAGTAGTCCTCTACCCTAGCTGTGTAACAGAATTACCCAGGACATTTACAAAATTGGTTTGGCTTGGCTGTAGGAATAGTAATTAGCCAATGTTGAGGAAACTCCAAGGTAAAGGACTCGGTTTGCCTTCAGAAACCTCCTAGGCTCTGCCAGCCTGGATCTCCCTCTGCCTATGCAGTGTCCGGACACCATTACCCACTGGCCAGACTCAAAGGAATGAAGCTTATCTGGGCCAGGTGGGTTCGTCAGATCGTTAGTCGGCAGTGAATGCCAGGGAGAAACAGCCTTCTCGAGATAGTTATTGGTGAAACAACTCTCTTTTATTTGGGGGGGGGGGATAAGGGCTATGTAAACCTTGGGAAGTGGGTAGGAGTTTTGGGGTGAGTGTACATCATTGGAGTGGGCTGAGGTGCTGGGAATGCTGCATTTGTGTGAAGAGGAATTCCAAGGGCTTGCTGGACATGTCTATATAGGGAGAGAGAAAGTTTAACCTGGAACCTGGCCACCAGGTACGTGACTACCTCAGGGTGGCAGAGGTGGGGGTCCCAAGGCCTAAGCAAGCTGGGACACGCAGGCCCAGAGTAAGGAGGAAAACACTTCTGCCCCTGCTGGTCTCAGGACAGGAGTTTTGGGTTTTGGACTCAATGACCTCACTCTTGCTCTGGACTGGCTCCGCTGGTCACATGGCTTTCTGGCCCCCACAGGCTCATCTTTTTACTGAAGCTCCTCTCTGAGAAAGAGGTCCCAGGATGTCGGTAAACGTATGAACAAAGGTCAAATCCTTAAACTAAGGTGTTCATGGCTGTCAGCATGTGGGCGGACGACAAATGTATCATTAAAGCTGTCAGAGCTTACATGAGCCCTCAGCTAGGATCACTGTCAAAATGATGTGGTAGAATGATCTGACAAAGAGCTGGCCCCGAAGGTGGTGGCTGTGCCAGTATGACAGCTGGGGGTAGGGAAGGCCTTGGTCTGATGGAAGACTTAAGACCCTTGTAGGAAGGAGTTGAGATTCTAAGAGGAGGATCTAGCCAATGGGATAGTCATGTTCCAAGAAACAAATGGAGGAGGGAAAGCTAAAAGACCCGGGTGGTGCAGTTGCTTGCTCTACCCCTCCCAATGTTTATGTGGAGACAATGAGGTATCTCACTAAACACTCTGGGGGAAAATGTTCACAGATACTCCTTTCTTCGTGTGGTACCATGTGAGATCCCATGCCTTCACAAGTTGGGCTCCCAAAGCTGCAACCTAGCACTGGAGTTTTTTCTGGTCTCCACACAGGGCCCAGCCCTAGCTGGGGGAGGGCTGTTGGCACAGGAGTGGGCCCCAGCATCACAGGAGCTGCCCTGAGGAAATTCTTGCCTTCAGTGAAGAGAAGAATTTCAGGATGAACCAGTATGAAGCAGAGTTGGTGTTCATTAAAGGAGAAAATGATACATATTTTAAGCATTAGAGGAAACACACATCAGAGTTTGGGTGTGGGTTTCTGTGAGAATTGTGCTTGCTTGCTACACTAGTCAGGATTTGGGTAAAATTTTTAAAAATTAAAAATAAATTGTTGTGAGAGTTTTGGCTTCTTTAAAAAAAAAAACCAACCAACCCTGCTATGTTTTGTGAATATATCTTTGTTTTAATCCCAGGGGTGGGATTAGGGGCTCGTTCACAGCAGGTGATTATGATATACCTCATGTACTAGCAGGGGTGTGATTTTTGCCAGCTGCAGATAGTTTAACGCTGGGGACTCTGGAGAGGGTAAAGATGTCCTGAGGGTAAAGAGGGTCTGTGGCAGCTGCTGCTCCTTCTGCTGCTGGTGGTTTATGTCGTTGTGATCTGTTAAGTGGTCATGAACAAAAAGATGAGAAGAAATTGGATATCCTGATGACAAAAATTGGACTTGTCCCAAGGAACCCAACACCTTAATCAGCAAGAAGTGGCCTACAGAGGTCTACACCTCCTTTCCCCCCCCCTCTCTAACTTTTTTCTTTCATACTTAGAGTTTCAGGGGTTAAAAGGAATTAGGGTGGGATAAGGGTTGGAAGGGTGGTAGATATAAGAACCCAATAAAACAGCTGAACAAACACTCCACAAATGTAATGAATGAATTATTACTTTCCTTGACTGCTGAGCACTTTGGGATCCCCTTAAATTTTGAACTAGAGACTGCTGCCTCCTTTCTGGCTTTGCCAAGTCTCTTTGGTTCTAGGACTCTGTCTGTTCTGGTACTACATCTAGAAATAATTCCAATTAAATTTTGAGCTTTGCCAGAGCTTCAAGTAACTTTGGATAGGTCACATCCTTCCCAAGAACAAAGAATGGGAAAGTTGTGTCTGAAAGGCGTGTTTCTCTGCTTCCTGACTAGAGTCACATGACCATCCCCCTCAGGCTGCCGCCACTGTGACGTCTCTGCTGTGATGTACTGCTCTGTGGAACTGTGAACCAAAGTAAACCTCTCCTCCCTTAAATTGCTTTTGTGGTGGTACTTTATCAGAACAGAAAAGTAACTAAGATACGTGGTAAATTGATTAATACGGAACTGTCTCTACAAGACCCAGGTCTTATCTCAAAGATTAGAAAATTTTCTCTTGAGCCAAATATGAGTGACCATTGCTAAATATATCAAGAAGATAACAGCAGCCATCAGTTCCTAACAGAGGCAGATACATAACTCCCTTCAGAAATGGCATTTATTACAGTAAAAGAGCCTCAAGGCAGATGGGAACATTAGACAAAACCAGAACAACTATGCAGCTTGGGGTATGATGGGGCCTTAGAGGGAAGGGGAGGCTTCCCCTGGAGAGAAGCTTCAGTAAGAGAGAAAACAAGGCCAGGCAGTGGTGGTGCACACCTTTAATCCCCACACTAGGGAGGCAGAGCAGGTGGATCTCTTTCTGTAAATTCCAGGCTAGCCTAGTCTACAAAGTGAGTTCCAGGACAGGCAATGCTACACAGAGAAACCCTGTTGAGGGAGAGAGAGAGAGAGATGTTGAGGGAGAGAGAGAGAGAGAGAGAGAGAGAGCACATAAGAAAGTGATTGTTATTTGTGAACACACACACACGTATACATAAATATACATGCACACACTAACCATGTATTTTGGGGAGATTTATGAAAAGATTTCAGAACTTTGAGCTGGCAAAGCCATAGTGTTCAGAGGTTAATGGGCTGTTCTGTGGGAGCATGGAAGATAGAGTTGAGAGCAATGCAAATGGTGGGTGTCTGTCTGGTAAATCCCAGAGGGAAGTTTGAGAGTCCACCCAACCCTCTATAAGGGCAATTTTATAGTATTTTGACTTAAGAACTGCTAAAGTGAAACTGTTGCCTTACTGGGATAACTAAAACTCATCAGCTGAGACTGAAGAATCGACTGTGATTAAGAAGGAAGCTGCATCCTCGAAGTGAAATCTTGGAGTATTTCCTCAGGTTCAGCCCACAGATGCTGTGGTCCAGAGTGGGTGGAGGCTGCATCTCATGCTGGCAGAGTGACGTTACAGTCCAGACATCAGGAAGCCTCTTAATATTGCCCCTTGACATACTTGGCCACTACAGTGTAGTCACTGTAAACTACTACAGGAAATTCCCAGTCACTTCTACTTCCTGATCAACAGCCAATAGCTGCATGGGGAAAAAAAAGTTCCTTTCTAATTTCCATGTTGTAGAGCTCATGAAGGAATTCCTCAGCACCCTTTACCAAAAAAATTATCTTACCAATTTGTTGTACAGCAGTTTCCTCTGAACTTAAACCTTTCGCCCTGCAGGGAGGCTCCTTAAGACTCAGGAAACAAACAATTCGGTAAGTCTCAGGATGTTCCCGAGACTTACCAGATGCACAAGGCTTTTCTCTCCTCCAGCCTTTGAACTGCATGTCACTTGTGCAGAGAGCTCTAAGGGTCCGCCTTTCATGAATTATCACCCATGCTGGGATGAGCTTTTGGTGACCCTGTCCTCATACTCGTCCTGCAACTCCAACAAACTCATTGGTTCAAATCAGACATTTTATTTCTTTACTCTGGTCTGTGCATGTCTCCCAGGAAGAGTGTGACATGCTATTATTCTCACCCTTCTTTCACTTCCAAACTTGCTCATTGTTACCCAAGGTTAGGTAGGTGAACAGAAGGGGCCAAACAAGGCTGTGTTTAAATAATGCTACCCAGGCCCAGGCTTCTGGCAGACCAGAAGCCTGTGTTGCTTAGAAATTTGCCTTGCTTAGATATTATTGTTGCAATATTAGTATTGCAATTACTTAAGATACTGACTTTTTTTTATTAAATAGAAAAGGGTAGAGGGAGGACACGGAGTGTTTCTGGTGAAACTCACCTTCTCTGAAGAGCTTGCCTGAATCTCCAGGGAACTGATCCTTTTTATTTCTCAAGGTTTGATTCATACTACCAGTTGCACTTAACACTCAGTCTTGCAGTCAAGCCTACTGATATCATTAGTAGCATTTGAACTTACCATAAAACTGAAGAAGCCTGTGTGTGACTAGGACTAGGGTGGGTCCCAGTATCCTGACAACACAGTCTTTGGAGCAAATCCAAAGACTATTTCTAAACAGGCCCACTTCACCTGTTTACTAATAACCTTTCTTTTCCACTACCTCTGGTGGGTGATGGGCTAGAAGGGAGGTTAAAGCATTTAAGAACCCATAGTAAAAGTAGGTTCTGAAAAAATAAAAGCCTACAGGTTGTGCCCAGCGTGGTTTAGGCATAATGGGTAACTCTGCTTCTAACGTAGAGGAAACGGCAGATTGTGAGGGGTTCGCAATGTTGCTTAAGGAGATTAGCAAAATAGCAGCTACTGCCACTGGGTGGTCTCCTGCCCTGCTCCCAGGGTTGTTTGTTTGTTTGTTTGTTTGTTTGTTTTGCTTCATAGTTTTCGTGTACACTATTTTGAAAAAGTTTAATGGGAAACCCAACAATTCTCTCTGATGGAGACGATTGAAGAGTTGGCTTTGTACTTAAGAGAGTTTTCAGATAGAGGTAGAAGTGCCTGAGGCGTGTTGTTCTCCTCCCACTGGCCCTTTTTGTTTTCCAAGCACTTCTGTTGCAGCTTTAAGAGCTTGGGCTATGACTAAGGAGCCTGGGGTGGGAGCAGGAATCCATCTCATTTACTAAGACAATACAGGTTTCTGAAAAAGCCTTCAGAGAATTCTTACAGAGGTTGGGTTCAGCTGTGGATAGAGCCATAACAGACCCTGAAACCAGCCAGTCATTGATAGATATTGGCATTTGAAAATGCAAACACCAAATGCAAGAGAGCATTCAGACTATTGAAAGCTTGTGGAGCCCCAGTAGACTGGATAAGGGAGACACCTGGTCTTGGGTCTCAGGAGCATAATGCCAATATCACAGGGCAAGTCACAGCTAGAAATATCAGGAATCTAAATGCCCAATGTTTTAATTGTGGTGAACTTTGTCATTTTGTAAGACGAAAAGATTCAGAGGTCAAAATAACAGGTACAATATGGTAATCACAGAAGAGAACAAGCTGGTTCTGGTTGCTGTGAACCGCAAAGGCGTCCAGGGTATTGTAGGCACCGTGGAAGGGGCAAACATTGGTCAAAGGATTGCTGATCCAAGAAAGACACACAACTCGGGAGGCAGAGGCAGGCAGATTTCTGAGTTCGAGGCCAGCCTGGTCTACAAAGTGAGTTCCAGGACAGCCAGGGCTACACAGAGAAATCCTGTCTCAAAAAAACAAAACAAACAAACAAACAAAACAAAACAAAACAAAAAAGAAAGAAAGAAAGACACACAAGGTAACCTTTTTCCCTTTGGGAAACAATCCCAGGGACCTGTCAGTACAAGGCCCTGCAGCAACCAACACGAGCCGGTTTCCTTTGGTCAGTCATGAGGTACCAAGCAGGCGAGGAAATCAAAATTAGGTATTTCTGATCTTATGCATGCTACGGAGGAAGAAGTGCAGCTTTATACCTGGCCACAGATACTCCTTTTACATTAGCTAAGAAAGCTGACTGTTACAAATGTATGGTGTATATGGTCCTTTACCTTCAGGGACAGTGGGAATCATCTCAGGAAGAAGTGGATGAACTTCTCAGGATTTATTGTGTATCCAGGTGTAGGAGATGGGGATAGCAAGGAAGAGATAAAAACCATGGCAAATATGGAAAAGGAGATGCAAATTGAATCAGGGGATAAAATTGCTCAATTGTTGTTGGTTCCTTACATCAAGGGCAATGCTGTATCCTGACACTGGAGACTGGACTAGCCCAAAGAACTACTTCTAAACAGCACACAGCTGAGCCTCTTGGCTTCTTCTGGATTGACCTGCCGTTGCTGATTCATGAACTGGGGTTTGCGAGTGGATTGGGATGCTGCTGCTGCTGCTGCTGCTTTGTTTGAACTGAACTGCTGATATCCCAACAATGCAAATTGGATTTGCTCCAAAGAACAATCTCTAAATAGAACCACTACCTCCATGTCCAAATAAACTTTCCTTCCTACTACCTCTGTGCCACGCACTCTGGTCGAGTCAGCTTAAGCCGAGAGGCTTAAAAGTCACTCATGAGGCAAAGAGTTTCAAGGAAGCTCTCTTTCTAGAGTCTGGCGTTTTTTCTAACCCATACATTAATTTTTTATTTTTGCGTTAGTCTAGTGTATAGATCTACGTGTTTTCTTTTTAGTATTATCCTATTATAAGTGCCTTTTAAGATTGAATTTTGACATAGCTAAAGCCTTCCACCAGTGTCCCAACAGTCCTAGAATGTCCTTGAGTAAGACCATGGGCTTGAAATTCAGTAAGAATGTAAAAGCTAAGTCACTCCCTTACACAGGAATTTACCATTACTAAGAAAGAAGAAAGTTTCAGACCAAAGGAGAAACCAGAATAGATACTTAGAACTATAGCAAAGTTACACCCATACACACGTATTTACAATGGCCTAAGGGGAAGGTAGACTATATAATAGACTAAAATAGAAACTATGGCAAGGGCACGAAGCCCTTGACCCTGGCTTTTAAGATTAGTGAATCTTAGGTGGAGCTCTTGTTGATCTCAGTTATTATTAATGAATTTTATCCCAGGTGGTTCCTGTTAGACATTTTGTGTTTGCATTCCTCTGTTTTATGTAAGATTCCAGTTACCTCATTTTGTACCTTGCGGGTATGTCACCCAACTTCCTTATTGTCTTCTGTATAAAAAGTCTGATGCTCAAGTTGTAAAAATACATTCAGGAGCCGGGCGTGGTGGCGCACGCCTTTAGTCCCAGTACTCGGGAGGCAGAGGCAGGCGAATTTCTGAGTTCGAGGCCAGCCTGGTCTACAAAGTGAGTGCCAGGACAGCCAGGGCTACACAGAGAAACCCTGTCTCGAAAAAACAAAAAAAAAAAAAACCAAAAAAAAAAAATACATTCAGATTCCACACGACCTCTCCTGTGTGCATCTGTCTGTCAATTCATCCTACGCTTTGTCCACCCGAGACTAGAGACCTGTTCCACGCAGACAAAGGGTCCCAGAGGGTCTATGGCACCTCTGGTGGGTGGTGGCCTGGAAAGGAAGTTAAAGCACTTAAGAACCCTTATTAAAAGTATGTTTTAAAGAATAAAAGCCTACACCAGTTTGCAAGGAGCTGTCAGTCCAATTGCCAGCAGCCCAATACTGAATAAATATTGGGTGTGGTTAGTACTGCATCTGTAATAACAACATTGGGGGGATGTGGAGGCAAGAAGATTAGAAGTTTAAGGTTATCTCCAGATTTATAGTCGGTTAAATGCCATCTTGAATTACATGTGACCCTGTCTTGAAAATCAAATAAACAATAAGTCTTGGTGGCTGAGATGTTTGTTTCACCTATTATTTTATTTTATTTTCAGAACTTAGCATGATATGTTTATAAATGAATGAGTAATCCACTAATGATCATCAAGGTCATCTTTTAATACAGTGGCAATTTTTTGGTATATAGGCTGATATTTTTAAATTAAACATTCCCAAACCATCATACTATTTGAGTCTGTCAATGTAGTGTTTTACACTAGAGATTGAAACTAGGGTCAGTAAGGCAAGAACTACCAATAAGCTACAGTCTCACCCCGACTCCCTTTCAGCATTCCCCTCTTTTAGACATGGTCTCATGATGTAACCCAGAATAGCCTTGAAATTGTGATCTTCTTCCTACTGCCTTCTGTTCAGACTGAATTTTCTAAAATTATTTTTCAACAAAAAAATTACAAAAGTGATTAGAATCCAATGTAAAAATTTTTCTGGCATGATTTGAGAATAACATCTTTTTTTTTTTTTTTTGTGGATTTTTCGAGACAGGGTTTCTCTGTGTAGCCCTGGCTGTCCTGGAACTCACTCTGTAGACCAGGCTGGCCTCGAACTCAGAAATCCGCCTGCCTCTGCCTCCCAAGTGCTGGGATTAAAGGTGTGCGCCACCACGCCCGGCTGAGAATAACATCTTAATGTGCAACCTCTGACCACTTTGGTATGTGTTTTCTACATGCAAGACCATTCTCTTTCCTAAGAACAACCACCAAAATCAGGAAGTTAACTGCCATTACAACCTTAGGTTCGACCCCAGCTCTCCCAACTAACGTAAAACCTCTGTTCGTTATCACAAACAGGATCCAGTACCTGCTGCATTAGTCACACGTCTCTCTAGTCTTCAGTATTCTACAACAGTGGATCAGCTTTCTTTGATTTGTATTACCTTAAAACCTTTTTTCTTACTGGGATGGCACTGGTTCAAGACCTTTGAGAGCTAGGGAATATCCAAACAAAGCATACAATGTGTATATGCACATACATCTCTATAATTATTTCTGTGTATATACATTTACTGAAGAACCCTGTCTGCTGATATCTCTAGTTCTAATCCTAAAAGCCACCTGGGTTTCTTCCTTTATGTTTTCCTTTCCTGGCAGAAAAACATGACTTTCATTAGCTTTGATATATGGGCTTATATTATCAAAGGTCAGTTTAACAATCTCTTATTGCTCCAGCCATCCTTCCTCAGTTAATTCCCCATTTACCTATGCCAGCCCATCTGTCATGTGAATGAACATTCCTTTCACCTTGCCGTGTATTACTGTCCACATAAGATGCTTAAGATAAGATTCTGTCTGCTATAGCTAGATACCCTCATATCTAATTGTTTGGTAAGGGGAAGAGGGAGATCTTTCTTTCCTTCTAACTTGCATTTACTCTTCGATGCTACATTAAAAAAGAGAGAGAGAGAATATGAGGTTGGGTGCATGTACTTGGAGGAGTCTGCTGTTTGAACAACCAGAGGCAAGGCCTCTTTTACTTCATTTCTGAAGAGCAGTGGATGTTAGTAAACCTACAGGGGCCTCACATGGTAAGCAGGGCTTCAGTTTCTTTTGTAACCTGTCACTTTTAGGATGTCTTAGAATCTGACATTGGTGAAGAGAGATAGATGGTGTGGTTGGGACCCACGTGCAGCAAAGGAGTCTGGGGTTCACTGGTGACAGCTTCTGAGCTATGCTGGAATACCCATTGTGGTTTCTTGTGGTCAACACTACAGAGAAATACTGTAAGCCTCTGGGCCAAAGCTGTGGCTCAGAGCATCTTTCCGTGCTGAATGGAAGTTTTCGTTCCCACATTCTTCAGTCATGGCCCCAGATGGAGCCTCCTCCTCTCTCCAACCTTCCACCTCTGAACATCTGTTCTATAGCAATGGTCTAGGGTTGAGGGGATAACGGGCTACATGTCTATGACTCTGAATAACTATGTGGGGGAAGCAATGGGAAGAAAGGAGACTCAAAACCCTGCTCAGGAGTCAGAAACAAAAACTTGAGGTCCAAACCCTAAGGCAGAATCATTTATAATATGCTCAGATCTTCACGAATAGGACTTAGGTAGTGTAGTCCCTAAGCAGTGCACCACAAAAGTCGTCAAAGCAGTGGCCAACATCTCCTTCCCGCCCTAGCTTACGTTCGGCTGTAAGATGCCCCCAATGGTGGCGCAATGACACCTCCTCGGCCTGCCTTTGTCACGGGAGCTGTCCATGGTGGCACATCTCCTTTCCTGCCTCAGCCTACAGTCTTCACTAAAGAATTACCGCAGGAGCTGTCTACAGTAGCAGCACCTCCTCTCCAGCCTCCCAAAGCAGCCCCAGAGAGAGGGCATCTCAGCAACTGCTGCCTGTAAGTGGCTGGAAAGACTTCCCTTCCTAGCCCATGAACCTGATGCAGGGAAAAGGGGGTGAAAAAATGCCAGCATTCCCTGAGCTCCCCAAGCTCAGGATTTGAAATTCCACCAATCCTCAATCTGGAAATCTCTGCCCTGAAAAGCTCTGCCCCCTAAACAAACAAACAAACAAACAAATCCTATATAAGCCCCGCCCTTTGTCCAATTCCCTGCTGCCTGCTCCCGGGAGCAGAGGGTAGCCATCTCTGAATTCATTCCTCCACACTCTGGACCCTCCAATAGATCTCTTTTATGAGATTTGCTGTCTGGTGTGACTCTCTCATCGGAAGAAGCCTAGAAGCAATGAAAAGAAGAAGCAAAGAAGTGGGGTGTGGATCCTGAGCTCAGATAGGGATACCCTCCCCTGGGAGCTGCAATGCCTCTGTTGAGGCTTCCTCTCAGAGCTATGTGGCTTCTGCTCCACCCCACCCCACCCTCAGTGTCTCAGGATGCCTTTCCAATGGGATACCTTTCCCACTCACAGCTGGCTTCTGAGTCCCAGGAGACCTCCCATCCAAGCAGAAACACAGATGGGAACACCTTACTAGAACATATGGCTGGCTGAAAACTCAAGAGATCTGCTTGATTGTCCCCAGGAGTATTGGGATTAGAAGTATGTACAACCATGTCTGGCATGAAACTCTTGCTTGTCTTGCATCTGCAAGGCCATAAAATTCTGTTTCCAATTAGTGCCCGAATCTGAGCATGTCTGGAGATTTACCTATTTCCTCCCTTGAAAATATGAGCCCTGGGACACTCAGCTTTGGAGCTGAAGTAGATGGGCATGTCTGTTCTAAGCCAGCCCACCCTCATCCTTTCCTCAAACTGGCTTTTTTCTCCCCTACTTCCCTAGGAAATGGATCCAAATCCTAAAGAGAAATTGTAAATCATGTGGCCTTTCTTCAGAGATGTCTGGCCTCTGGATGGGATTGCTGGAACTCAGCAGGGCCTTCTACAGTATGCCTAGGAGAATGATTGGGGAATGGAGTAAGCACACCTCCCCAAAGTCCTGCCTCATCAGATGAGCTTATAGATAATCCAGACTCCGACTGCCAGGCACAGCACTGGCACACTCATCACACATTGGTTTCTATATACCTTATTAGGATCATCACATTGGACAACTTGATCCCAGCACTTCAATCTAGATCTAGACAGGAGCCTGGCCACTCCAAGGGAGATAATGCTACTGGCTTCAACATTCTGATTTCCATAGGCCCTCATAGACAGCTTCGAGATTTGCTTGACTGCCACAGCAGTGCACTAAATCAACTTAGGTTGGTCCAGTTTAATACTTAAGGTTCAATACTTAGACCTCCTAACAAAAGCACACAGGAATTTGCCTTGCCAAGCCTGTGTGCCCTGTCCATATACTCTTTCAGAAAGAAAAGGAATCTTTAAGGGGTGACAACCTGGGTGGGGAGGTATGCAGGGAGATGGGCAGACTCAGAGGAGAACAGGTCACTGAGCAGTGTTAAGGGGAAAAAAGAAAATTAGTAGGTTGAGGATGCAAATGGGTCAAGGGACATTCTTGATTCATTCTGTAAAGAGTCCTTATTCCTGATCGTGTTTGGGTATTATTATCCCCAGTGGCTTCTGCAGGGTCAGATGAGTAATAAGAAGTCCTCTTGCTAAGTCAGCAATACAATAGGAATGATGGAATAGCCACTACTGAAAAAAAAATTGCTCTAAAGCTCTTATGTTGAGCTGGCAGTTAAGAATGCCTACAACTGGGCGGTGGCGGCACCTTTAATCACAGCACTTGGGAGGCAGAGGCGGATTTCTGAGTTCGAGGCCAGCCTGGTCTACAAAAGTGAGTTCCAGGACAGCCAGGGTTATACAGAGAAACTCTGCCTCGAAAAACAAAACAAAACAAAACAAAAAAAAATTAAAAAAAAAGAATGCCTACTACTCTTGTAGAGGACTTGAGTTTGGTCCCCAGCATCAACATCGGGCTATCCATGCTTGTAACTCCAATCCCTGGTAATCCAATCCCCTCTGGCCACCAGAGACACCTGTATACACATGGTTTTACATAGGCAGAGACACATAAATAAAAATGAATAGATCCTAAAAAGAAAAAAAGATCAAATATCAATGAATCTTCTCAACTATACAAGCAGAAAAACTAGAAATCTAAATTTGAATGTACAATTTGATTGAAGTTTTGCATCAATTTAAACAAACATAGACATGGCTAGACAAATGTTTGGCATTTCTGGTCTAGATCTGGTCACATACTTGGGTAATGGTTATCTGTTGGATCAAGCCTATACCCCTTGCTTTTGAGAACTGTTTCTAGGTTTAGTCAGCTAAGTTTGTTGCTGTTGTTTTTCCTGCAATTAGAGAGTAGGTCCAGTGATACATGCTCCCCAAGAGAATTTGCTTCCATGCTAACCTGTACCATATGCCTAACACATATATGCAGGAATAGGTATAACACCCACTCAATGCAACAGAGCCAAAGAACAAGTAGTAAGCAGCATAAGCAGCACCAAACCATAACAACTATTTATTGAGCGCCAACTATATATGTGCTATACTCAGATTTTCAACTCAAACCCAGGGGTTGTGTTTTTTGAAGTACTGTTGATGGAAACACATCAAGAATTTCTTTAATTACTTACTCCTGCTTGCAGTAAGTTTCCCCTACATAGTTTGAAGAGCCAGGGCTGTTCGTGCCTTTCAGATTTGCTCCAGGTGACACCCCATCTCCAATGCCAGCATCATTCACTCTTATTACTGTTGCGGTGCCTTTATTGGAAAATAGGCTACTCCAGGAGTGTCTAGTTCATTTCGGCAATCTTAGAAACTGATCCACGAGTTTCCATGATGCTCTCTAAATAATACAATAAACAAGACCCCAGATTTGAGAACTGAGGCTCACTAAGCCACTCCCCTAACCAGGCACTTCATGAAAGTTGGTATATCCATGGAATATTCACAGCCTGGTGAGGTACACTGCATATTTTACAGATGAAGAAACTGAGAGCCAGAAAAAGAAATGGGTCACACAACTAGAGACAAACCTAGTCACTTAGAAACTGAGGCTGGGTAACCTGATTCTCTTCCTCTTTTAGCCTCTTATTCTATACAGACACAGCAAGCTTGATAAACGGCAGCAAAACTGGAGGGCAGGGGACCCAGATTCTGCAGTTAAGGATGAATGAACTGTCACAAAAGATTGAGGAGACCCTTGTATGCATGTGGTGCAGACAAGTGCACCTCTCAGGAAAACAAGCAGTCCCTCATTGCTTGGACTCTGCTCAAAGACTATGTGGTGCTCTGGGAAACCTTGTGACTCCCATATATGATAATGTTAGCAGCAGAAATACATTTGTGTGGGCAACCTCCTCTATATCAGACAAAAAGGCCACACTGAATCTCCAAAGTCCAGAAGTCTTCACTATTCTTCCACTGATGGGAGTAAGGAAAGGGGGTGAGGGGCGCAGGGGGATTTTCAAGGGAAGGGACTGAAGACTAGAAAAGAACGAGATGACAAATCTTGGGCCTTTGCCCTGCCTAGAACTACCATCAAGTATCCTGAACTCAACATCGATTTCTTTGTTTCTACCTCAATCTCCAGCACCCTACTGTAAGCAGTAGAGAGAGTTAATGAGTGGTGAAGAGTTCCTCAAACGGTTTCTTATACCCAGAGTTTATGTAACAATCCCAAGGTCAAATTCTCCAGTTCTTTTGCCAAGACATAGCCTTTCATCATCCCCTTTGGTCCTCCTCCAACCTCTGGCTACTGTAGTCCTCACGTGGACTTTGGTTTGTAATCCTCTTCCTCCAGAGAAAAAGGAGTTGTTGCTTTTGTCATGGTTAGCCTATCTGCAGCTGGGGCAGGAGCTATGTGGTTTTGGGCATCTAAAAACTTTCTTCTAGCTAATGGAGATTCTGAATGAAATCTCAGAAAACAGGACTTTTGTGTGTGCATGTGTTTAAATCTTGTTTCTCTGAAGGCAGACAACAGCTCTAGTGCTGTTCGTCTGTGGCTCAACCCAGATGCCATTTGTGAGCCCTATTAGTGGCCCTTAATTAAGTCACCTTAGGGATGTAGAAAAAAAGGAAGAAAAAAAAAGACCTAACAACACCCTGGTCCCTTCATTGAAGCCAGGGATAACTGCAGAAATTCTCATCTTGGAACATCCATTGATGTTAGACAAGGTTAAGCGTTATGGGCAAAGGCTTGCCTTATTAAGGGGCAGATGGAGGTCTTCTTGCTAATGTGGGTCACCTGGTAGAAGAGCAAGTGGGAAATCTGACTGCAGCTCTTGACAAACCTCCTGCAAATGTAAGGCCTTTGCCTGTGTGCATAGGCTGGTGTCCACAAAAATACTAGCTGCAATCAGGAAACTTCTAGGGTTTCTTGCCCGTGTGTGAACACTGATGGAACTGTGGTGTGAGATTTTTTGCCACATTCTGGAAAGGTCATTTGCTCAAGTGGATGCGCTGGTGTTCAGTGAACATGGTGATCTCACTAAAGCCACGACCACATTCAAGACACCTGAAGGGCGGTTCTCCATTGTGAGTGCGCTGGTGCCGTAGGCAGTTTGAGCTATTGGTGAAGTTCTTGCCACACTCACAGCAATTGTAGGGCTTCTCACCCGTGTGTGAACGCTGGTGTTCTAGCAGATAGGAACTTCGCCCAAAGCTGTCTCCGCACCAGGCACAGAAGTAGGGTTTCTCGCCTGTGTGACAGCGCTGGTGCTGTAAAAGGTTAGAGCTCAGGCTGAAACTCTTGCCACAGAGGCCACAGCGGTAGGGTTTCTCACCAGTGTGAGTTCGCTGGTGCTGGATCAGGTTGGAGCTAACCCTGAAAGTCTTTCCACACTCAGCACAAGCATAGGGCTTTTCCCCAGTGTGCACCCGCTGGTGTTTTGCTAGGTCTGCACTGCGACCAAAGGCCTCTCCGCACTCCATGCACTTGTGCGGCCGGAGACCCGAGTGAGAACGACGGTGTTTAGTGAGATTGGAGCTGAGGCTGAAGCAACGGCCACATTCTGGGCAGGGGTATGGTTTTTCACCAGTGTGAACTCGGTAATGCTTAACCAGATCTGAGCCACGCCGGAAGCTTTTGTCACACTCTGGACAGCTGTAAGGTCGGTCACACCCATGGCTGCTTTGATGGTGAATGAGGTCAGAGAGACTGGGTACGGCCAGCCCACAATCCCTACACTTGAAAGCTTTGGGGACTGCAGGATCACTGGTCTTGACAAAGGTTTCTTCCTTGGGGCCAGAGCCTGACCTACATAAGTACTGCTGGTCCAGCATTCTTTCCACGGGGGCTGGTTGTTCCGGCCGCGCCAGGAGGGGGCGCTCATGTAGCGCTGTCTCGCGATCCAGGGGCGACCTGGGGGCTCCCGGGAATTTTGACGTCGGGTTCTCCAGCAGCTTAGCCCCATCTAGATTCTCCCTGGTCACTTCTGGAGCCGCAAGTTCCATTGCGGCCGAAAAGCGCTCGGTTTCCTAAATGCCACCCGTTTAACTCATCAGCACAGGTGGAGAACGGGGCACTGGAGGCTTGGAGGCCGGTACCGGAAACGGAAAGGTCCCCAAGCCCGAGAGACTCTAGGAAGCGGCAGCGAACTTTCCCGGTAGGTTTAACTCTTTCACTCGCTTGGCGAGACCTTTCTGTCGGGAACTTTGCACTTTTGAAACGGCTTGGGGTTCTGCGAGTCTGTCAGTCCGGCTTTCGGGGCCATTGATCACCGCGCTTGAGGGTTGCCAATCAAGTCTGAACGTCGCCCGCCGACAAGGACGTACCGGGAGCGAAGTGGCTAAGTCACGTTGGGGAGCACAGGAAAGCACTAAGACTCCACCGCGGGGCGTCTGATCCTAGGAGCAACAGTTCACTCTTCGGCCCCGGGAGGAGTTTCTCACCCACCTAAACTGCACTCAGCTTGGCGCCGACTACATATCCCAGCATGCACCGCACGCGCCTCTCACTTTCCCACAGATAAATACCATTCTCGCCATGTCTTCTGCGACTGTGCAAGTACCGGAGTTCCAGAATCTAGAACTTGAACTTCCGACTCGCAAGATAACTGCGGCGGCGCTATTCCGAGGAGCAGCCTGGCCACGCCCCCCTCTTCCAGTTCCGCTCTCTCAGAGTACCGGCGAGACGCGGGGCGGAGCCTGAGGCCCGGGCCAAGATGGCGGCTGCGAGACCGGCCCTTACGGACTCGCTCTCGTTTTGCCTCGCGCAGCTCACGGCGGCGGCCGGGGAGGGGCCAGGTGGGGGAAAGGACCCAGCTACCAACGAGACACCCCTGGGCCGCGCGCTCTTAGCTCTTCGCACGCGCCACATCAAGGCGGCAGAGGGGATTGAGCGCTTCCGGGCACGCGGCGGGCTCCGCCCCCTTCTCGCCCTGCTCCGCCGAACGGCTGCTGCGGGCCCCGCCCCGTCCCAAGCAGCCTCTGGCTCCGCCCCTTCGTCGGTTGCGTCAGCTGGTTCTACCCCTGGCCACGCCCCCGCTGCCGAGTCGCTCTTGACGCCTTCGTTGCCACTGCGCCTGCGCAAGACGCTGGATTTGGCGCTCAGCATTCTAGCCAACTGCTGTACAGAAGGGGCGTGCCGGGCCGAAGTGCGGAGACTTGGAGGCATTCTCCCTTTGGGTAAGTGCTCCGCCCCCATTTCTTAGAAAGGTTCCAACCCACAGTATCTGCGCTGCCCTTCCATTATGCCAGGCCTCTGAGTACAGGCTTTGTGATGGTGCAGCGCCACTCATCTCCTCAGGTGTGATGCTATGTGACGTCACCGCTCTCTCTATAAATTATACCTGGACCTGCCCAGACCAGAAGTAGGTACTGACTCCTGCCTCACTTTTGAGCAAGTGGCTTATACTTTGTTTTTGGTGCTTCTCGGGGACAGTGCCTGTCCCTGTGCAAGGCTTCACATGGAAGAGCAGGAGGCCAGAAAGTGTAGTTTTAAAAGTTAGAAAGTGAGTTTAAAAGTCAGACATACCAAGCAAATCATCCAACCCCTCCAAAGCAAGAATTCTTTGTGTAATAACAATAGCTACCCGACAGGATTGAAGTTGAATAGAAAATGAAATTCAAATGTACAATGCCCAGACTCCAAGCATAAGTGGGTACTTACACACAGGAAACAAATTCCAGCAAAGGATCAGCCTTTCTGTGTACGGGGTGATTTGGCGCCTCCTTATGGTGACGATGGGAACAAAGTTGCATCATTGCCTGTCCTGTATCTCAATTTTGACAAAAATCTTAATTTTTAAAGTGAAACATTTTTATATTTAAACTTGCATAGATTGCAAGTAATGTGTTTGACAGTAGGCTTGATGGAATGCCAAGTTCTCTCTAACCTTGCCTGCCGTGCTGGGCCATATTGCCTTTTGATTGGCAGGGATAAAAGTTGACTTGGTTCAAGCCAAGTTACCTGGACTACATGACCACTTCAGCCACTCTTCCTGACATATTCCTTTCTCTGGTAATACCCTCCCACCACAGTTGCCGGAGTGTATCTTGTCATTCCCCTTAAAACCCTTTGGTGGCTTCTGTGGGCTTCACATTTATATGTTGACTCCTTGGACAGGCATTTGAGGGGCTTTGTGAAATCATAGAACAGACACTATAACCCTGGGGCATTTGGAAAAGCTGTTACAAACCTGAGGTACTCTAGCCTTTCCATTTACCATCCCTCTGGCAAATATCCATTCAGTCACTCCTCCAGCTCTTGCTCCTCTTTTAGCATCTTCTGAAGACCTTCTCTAACCCTCACCTCTCTTTCCTCTCCCTCCCTCCCTCCCCACTCTCTCCTTGAGATGTTGGGGCTTGGCTCAGGGTTTGGTACAAGCTAGACAAGTACTCTGCCTCTGACTTATATCCCCAAACGTTTGCCACATTCTTGCTTTGGTTGATTAGAAACAAATAAACAGTAGAGCCCTCAAGCAGACAAACTGTCCTTGCAGTGACCATTCTTCAGTGTGTGAAGACAGACAGCATCCAGAACCGGACAGCACGTGCCCTGGGGAACTTAGCCATGGAGCCTGAGAGCTGCAGGGACATCCACTCTGCTGGTGAGAGGCTGTGGGAGTGGGCTAGGCAGAGATTCGCTGTAGGGCTTGGATGTCTACCCTTGCTCATTACGAATCTTCCTCTTCCCCTTTTAGGTGCTGTTCCCTTTCTTGTTGAGAGCCTTACCGCCTGCCAGGACTCACAGTGCCTACAGAGCATAGTTCGTGCCCTCCGCAACTTGGCAGACTCACCCCAGCACCGTCTAGCCCTGGCACAGCAAGGAGCAGTGCGGCCACTGGCTGAGCTCCTGGCTACCGCCCCAGACCCTGCACTGACTGCGGCCCTAGTCCGTGCTCTCTTGGAACTCAGCCGAGGCTGTTCCCGGGCCTGTGCTGAGCAGCTAAGTCTGGGTGGGGCACTGGGCCCCCTTGTCAGCCTGGCTTCTCACCCTAAACGGGCAATACGTGAGGCAGCCATCCTGATCCTCGCCAACCTGTGTGCTCAGGGTCTGGTGCGGCCTGCACTGGGCAATGCAGGTGGCGTGGAGGTGTTACTAGGTGAGCTTAGGCGGCGGCGGAGTCCCGGTGGGAGCAGCTCAGCTACTCAGCAGCCCCTAGTGCGAGCTGTGTGCCTCTTATGCCGGGAAGCCATCAACCGGGCTCGGCTTCGGGATGCCGGTGGTTTGGAGCTGCTGATGGGTCTACTGCAGGACCCGGGTGCCAGTGCCTGGCACCCACGTGTTGTGGCTGCTCTTGTAGGCTTCCTTTATGATACTGGGGCCTTGGGCAAGTTACAGGCTCTGGGACTTGTACCTCTTCTGGCCAGGCAGTTATGTGGTGAAGCTGGTGAAGAGGAAGAGGAAGGAATAGAAGCAGCTTCCTGGGACTTCCCTGAGGAACGGACCTCTGGGCAGGCAGAGGGAGGAAGCTTCCGAAGCCTCAGGTGAGTCCTCCTATCAGGGCCTGAGGAGGGATGGTGCTCTGGGGGAGGGAACTTGTGTCTGCTACAGCCATCTTCCTCACCTCTGCCTCTGTTCTGTGGTAAGACGCTTACTAAGACTGGTTCTTGTGTCTCTGCTCTCCTCTAATATGACTGAGATCTGCCATCTGACCATGGCCCCACCCCATCATCCAGAACTCTGGGCCCTATCCAAGTTGATTGGGGGTGGCATGTGTCCTGCTTACAGTAGTATGCTGTGGAGCCCCAAGTCTTGATTGATTGATTGATTGATTGATTTATGATTCATTGATTGATTTGAGATGGTGTTTTTCTATGGAGTCTAGGCTGCCTATATCTCACTATATAGCCCAGGCTTTCCTTGAACTTGAAGCTCTTCTGACTGTCTTAGGCTCTAGAGGAGTTCTTGGTCTGTTACCATCAGCAAAACATAACTGGTTGACCTCTCTGAGCCACTGACTCCTTGTGTGTGCAATGGAGAATAACAGCTTATGGACCCACAAAGTCATTGCAAAGACTCTTCCTTACCTAGCTCCAAGCAGTGGTCAGTAAATGTCAGTCTTGTGAGCTGACTACATCTCCACTCTCACTCCCTGACAGCCTCCTCTCTAGTTCCTAAATATGACGAGACAGTGCCTTCTGAGCGTCTATATCCAGAACACTCTTCCTCCTGTGTGCTTTCATCTCTCCTTCCGTCTCTTTGGTTGCTCTTCTCTGTCTAGAATATTCTTCCTCCTTAGGCTTTCATCTCTCGCCTCTGAGTCTGTGCTTGGTTCTTACAGTCTCTGTAAGGAGTCACGATCACTGTGGTGTTTCCTGGTTCGCCTGCTCTGCTCTGCTCTCCATATCCCTCTCCCTTCTGTTCCCACCCCACACTGCAGATAGCACTACCATGAAAGGTTTGTTCTGTTTTGTTTAGCCAAGGGGTCTCACTGTAGCCTAGCCTGATCTTAAACTTACCCTGCATCAGCCCCGAGTGCCAGGATCTCAGGCACAGAGCACTGCATACCTGCTCAGGCCAGTTGCCCTATGAGCTGTGCTGTTTCTCCTCAGTAGATCTTAAAGGTGTGTAAAGAGCTGTGGCCTTCCTTACTGCTCCTTTCTTCCCTTTCCTCCCTTTCTGTCTTCTCTCTCTCTCTCTCTCCCATCTGTCTGCTTTTCTTTCTGTCCTTTGAGACAGCGTCTCACTAGGCTGTCCTGAAACTCACTATCCCAGGCTTGCCCTGATCGTGTGACGCAGGACCATCTTTTTGATTCTGCTTCCTTGCCTTGGCTCTGGGTTCAGACTCCTTTTCTTCCTGTCCTCTGTAGGTTGTGGCTGATTTCTGAGGGTTATGCAGCAGGCCCTGGAGATATCTCCCCAGATTGGTCTCCTGAGCGTTGTCCGATGCCAGAGCCATCTGAGTCAGTCAGTCCTACCCCTGGCCAGACCTCAATGTCGACACCCCGCACACTTCGCAAACCTGGCCGTATCCCTGCTGCCACTACTGAGGAGCCTTGGGGCCAAGAGGGGCCAGCCCTGTTGCTGTTGTCACGCTTCTCCCAGGCTCCTGACCCAAGTGGAGCTCTGGTGACTGGCCCAGCACTGTGTGGCCTGTTGGCCTATGTGACAGGTGCACCAGGACCACCAAACCCACGCGCACTCCGTATCTTGGCGCGCCTCACCTGTAATCCTGCGTGCCTTGAGGCCTTTGTGCGCAGTTATGGTGCAGCGCTGCTGCGTGCCTGGCTGGTACTTGGTGTCTCACCAGATGACTGGCCTGTGCCACATGCCCGGCCTGTACACCGAAGCCAGCACCGAGAGCTGGGTATGTTTCCCCTATCCCTACCCACGTGAAAGGCCCATTTCTTCCCGTACCTTTTGTGAACCTAGAACCTCTCCTTCCTACTCACTTGCCTGCTGTCTCCAGCCTAACATCTAGGCTGCTCAGCCCCCCGACACGGGGGGTTTGAGAGCCCTGGAAGGCAGGGATCGTTCCCTTCTGATCCATAGCCCTGGAATACCGAGAGTTCTATTCTGTCCTTTCCCCAATCCTTGGGGCCCAGATAACCGGGTACCAGGTTTGGCTCCTAGTACCCTAGAGGCTGACCTTTCTGCATTTCTTTACCCACTCTGTTCTTGGCTCTGTACTGTGCTAGGCACACTCACTTATGCCCTCAGGCCAAGGCACCATGTCCTCACAGGCTCTACTGCCATTTGCATCTTAGGAGTACCTTGTCTTCTGTGCCTGACTCTAGACTGTTTCCATCTTTGAGGGCCTAGATCTGCAGGCTGACATCCACATTTCTGTTCTCACCCTTGATTTTTAGTTCCTCACAACCTAAGCCTGTCCTCGAGCAGTGCTCCTCACGCTCGCTCCTCTGTTGATTTCTTACTGAGGTTTTACGCTCCCCCTTTTACAGACGCAGAGTCCTGTCTTGCCCATAGCACCCTGCTCTTTAACCCTGCCTCCCACCCTGACCTCTTGTGCCTGTCCCTGCAGGAGAGATGCTGCTGCAGAACCTGACTGTGCAGGCTGAGTCCCCCTTTGGAGTAGGTGCCCTCACCCACCTGCTGCTCTCTGGGAGTCCTGAGGACCGCGTCGCCTGTGCACTGACCCTACCCTTCATCTGCCGGTGAGGGGGAATGGGTGCCTCGCGGGGATTGTGAGCTAGATTGCAAGTCTCCAGCCCTGCCCTTAGCTTGCTGAAAGACCCCTTCTCCCCACAGGAAGCCGACTCTCTGGCGCCGCTTACTTCTGGATCAGGGTGGCCTCCGCCTCCTCCTCACAGCACTAACGCAGCCGGCTCCACACCCACTCTTCCTCTTCTTTGCAGCAGATTCCCTGTCCTGTCTGCAAGGCCTGGTGTCTCCCACTGCAAGCCCAGCCCCTCTACCTGCCCTGCCCTTGGAACTTGACTCACCTCCCCCTTGCCTCTACGAACCTCTGCTGGGTCCGGCCCCTGCCCCAGCTCCCGACCTGCACTTCGTTCTGGATTCAGGCCTACAGCTCCCTGCTCGGCGGGCTGCTTCAGCCGCTGCCTCCCCTTTCTTCCGGGCCCTGCTATCCGGCAGCTTTGCTGAAGCCCAGATGAATTTGGTGCCACTTCGCGGCCTGTCCCCTGGTGCAGCGTGGCCTGTCTTACATCATTTGCATGGCTGCAGGGGCTGTGGGGCTGCTCTGGGGCCCATACCCCCACCTGGTCAGCCCCTGCTGGGCTCCAAGGCTGAGGAAGCTCTAGAAGCCGCTGGCCGGTTCTTACTGCCTGCACTGGAGGAAGAGCTAGAAGAAGCTGTGGGCCGCATCCACTTGAGTCCCCGGGGCGGCCCGGAGTCAGTGGGTGAGGTATTCCGTCTAGGCCGGCCCCGGCTGGCTGCCCACTGTGCACGATGGACACTAGAACCAGGGCAGTGCCCAAGAAAAAGGGCCCTGGCCCTTACGGGGCTCGTGGAAGCAGCAGGCGAGGAGGCAGGGCCCCTCACTGAGGCTTTGCTGGCTGTGGTAATGGGGATTGAGTCATAGTGCATATGCCCTAGGCTAAACTATTGGCATCCCTGGGAGAGGACCCAAGGGATGAGTTGGCTGTAAAGGAGGCTTCTCTCAGCCTGAGAGAAGACTGCAGAAGGAGCTATCCTCAGGGACCGAGGAGAAAATGGAACTGAATCCCAGGATGAAGATCTAACGATCCATAACTCAAAAGCCAATACCAGAGTCTGTGCAGGAGTCCAAGGGACAGCTCAGGCCCAGGGTCTGGCCTGACTCAGCACTATGGTATTGAAATTAAACACCTGAGATTTGAACACTGCTGTTGTGTGCTTTCCCCTGGGGGTACCCCACCCACTTACCTGCTGAGAGCTCCCCGCTTTGACTCAGGGCATCTTGGGTTTCAGGGTTCAAAAAATCATCTCCTGGGGGTTCCTACAGACCTGGGGCATGGTGGGTTTTCACTAGGATGGAGTTTTGAGCCCCAGTGGAGGCCTGCTTTCTGTTTATAAGTCCTCATTGCTTGGACACAGCCACCCATCTAAATACATAACCTGGCCAGGGTTAAGAGGTTTGGGCTGGGTACTCGTGTGGAGCATGGCAGAACACTTCTGCCTTCTGACTGTCCTTTACCTATCAGGCTGTGTCTGTTCCAAGCTCTTGAGCCAGTTTTTTCAAAAACCATTTATTAGTGTAGTAGGTATGTGCAGGCCATGGTCCCTATGTGGAAGTCAGGACAACTTGAAGGGAACCATTCTCGGCTTCCATCATCTGGCCCTAGGGACCAAATTCAGGGCATCTGGCTTGGCAGAAAGTACTTTACCTGCTGAGCCATCTTATTGGTCCGAGCCAGTTAAATGTCAACTGCTCAGTGGGAAACCTGCTGTGTTCCTATGGTTTCTGAGGCCCATTCTTAGTCACTTTCAGAGAAAGCCCCTCTGCTGGCACACAGGTGAAGGAAGGGTTCCCATTGCCTGGGCTCTCGAGAGCCCTGGACTAAGCCTGCCAGGGCCTGGGCATTTCAGAAAGGTGAGTAAGATGGTTCTTGCTGACCCTGAGCCTCTGGGGTTTCAAATCTCTGCTTAGGTTAGGCATTAGGGTGTGTTGTGGTGGCACACCCCTTTAATCCCAGCATGGAGGAGACAGACCCAAGACTACCTCTTAGGAGTTCTAGGACAGTTCCATAGTGAGATCCTAACTTTCAAAAAAAAATGTACTTAGACCCTTTCTGGGGTGATTTCTGGTTGATTTAGGCTGGCATGGAGGGCTATGCTGGGCTTCAGTATTTTTACCAAATTTCCCAGGTTCTGACCTGCTCCAGAGTTGGGGCCCCACATCCTATGGCTTAGATCTGTTCTCCAGGATGCCTGCAAGACAGCAGCCATCTGTCCATACCCATCTCCAGGTGTTTCCAACTCGACTTCTTTAGGGGTCAGTTCACAGACAGCTTCATATCACTCTGTGGCTGGTCAGTGTTTTCTTCTCTTTGGCCAGTACCTTAGGAAAGGGTTATTTTGGAACGGGCTCTGGTCACCTCCTCCGTGTTAGGAATGGGTTTGTCATCCTGGGAGTGGTTAAGGTCTAAGGTTTACTTCCCTGTTCTGTGTATCTATTCCCAGGTCTGTCTTTCAGGGAAAGTCCTGCCTTAGAGTCTGGATTGCTGTTCTCTGTGAGACATTTCTTATTATGTATGCCTCCTGCCGTTCCGTCTCTGTTAGGCTGGCAGTCAAAACCTGTAGTCTGCCAGATCCTTAGAATGTCACTCCTGCCTCTAACCAAATTCCGCAAGTCTTTTTAAAATGCCAAGGGTGCGAGTGAGGTCCTACTTTGAACTCTGCTGGCTTTGGGAGGTGCGGGCTTGGGGCCCTCCGTTTATGAGACTCCTTAGGCAGGAGCTATGGAAGAACCACTCTGACTTGGCTTCAGCTTTAGGGACTTGCTGCCGCTGAGGCAAAGGCTGGGGTGTGGCCTCCTCTAAACAGAGCCACAAAGCTGGATTGGGTGGGCCCTAGCGCTGTCTTTCTTCATGTCTCCATGCTCCCCCTTCATCGCTCCCCGCCCCCCCACTGTATCCCAGCGGGTCCCGGCTTCCATACATGGTCACGGCCCTGCTTCTAACTCCCTGACGTCCCCCCCACCCCCCGTCCTCCGCCCCCACCGGACACGGCCCCCGCCCTACTCTCCCCAAGCTGTCCGCCAGCGCACCGCCATGGAGGACCTGGGTGAGTGAGGACGGGATCCCCCTAGCCTCTCATCCTTCCCCGCATCTATCCTCTTCCCAACTCACACTTCTTCTCCATCTCAGCTTTCTCTCTCCATTTTCTCGCCTCAGCCTGCCTGTGCCTCCCTCCCAAATCCACATACCCTTTCCTGCCTCTCCCTTTCCTGCCTTGCTTGCGACAAGCCGCTCCCTCCGTTCTTCCCTGGCTCTCTCTGCTCACTCAATCCTGCTTGTGCAATGGACAAAGTGTTGAGGCACCCACGGGGGCCTGGATTCAGAGACTCTGGGTAGGAAGGGGTTAAGAGATCACTGGGTCCCGGGACTGGGAAAATAGACTAGAGAGGAGAGTGGAACCTGGAGTTTCGGAGATGAAAAGGCCCCATATCAGGGTTTCCAGAAGAGAAGAATTAAGTGCTCCCAGGTAGAGCAGAGGTCAAGAAAGTCCTCAGGGCAACAAAGAGAATAATAGAGAATGCCAGGGTGATAGAAAGAAGTCTAAGGCTTCTACCTAGAGACTCGGAGAAGAGTAAAGGGACGGGGCGTAGATAAAGCGCCCCAGGCATCTCGTCCCCTCTATTCACCTAGGCTGAGACTAGAAGTCTCTGCTCTTCGTGGCAGAATTTCTAGACCCAGCAGCAGAGGGCGCTCGTCAATAATCGTACATGGATAAGACGTACACCAAAAAGCTGCTCCCTGCCAGGGCCACTTAAAGGACAGGGCTAGACTTCAGTGTGGCCAAGTGGACCAAGCTGGGGAGAAGTAGTAAGTATGTCACAGCAAACATCTAATCAGGAAGTTGGATGTCAAACATACAGCCGATTGAACAATTTGGGTACAGTAAGAGACAATCTGGGCTGCACCAGAAAAGATGGAGAGGATAAAAGAGATCATTACTTGGTTTGTACTTGGCTCCCAGGGTAAGTCAAGGGAGAGGTCTGATCATAAATACCCCGCCCCCCCCGTCCCTCCCCCTCCGTCCCTCCATCCCCACTCCCCTGCGCTACTATTCTACTTTTTTGCCTTGGTCTGGCCCTGTGAGTATGGTTTTGGCCGCTGCCTTTAACACCGGCTTTCTACCTTTTAAAACACGGACACTTGAAATCCTTTATCTTCTAACCTCTTAAGACCTTGACATCCCCTCCTTCCCAACCTCTCATCCTGAGGGCCTCTCACCACAGATGCCCTGCTCTCTGACCTGGAGACCACCACTTCACACATGTCACGGTTAGGGGCTCCAAAAGAGCGCCCACCAGAGACACTCACACCTCCCCCACCCTATGGCCACCAGCCACAGGTGAGATGAGATTTTGGGTTCTGGGGATAGCCATTAGGGTCTGGGTTGGTCTGGGCTAGGGGACATCAGAGTCTGAGTGAGGCAAGGAACACGACTGTCCTTCCACAAATACCTCTACTCTCTGTAGACAGGGTCTGGAGAATCTTCAGGAACCGCTGGGGACAAGGATCATCTATACAGGTGAGGGGCCTGGGAACTGGGCTAGGAAGATGGGGAAGCCAGTTGCAGTTCAGAGGAGGGGACTTGGATTCCCTACCCTAAACCCAGGTTCCCTCCTGCCCTTAGCACAGTATGCAAGCCTCGGTCCCCAAAGCCTGTGGCCCCTGCGGCTCCTCCATTCTCCTCTTCCAGTGGTGTGTTGGGCAATGGCCTCTGTGAGCTAGACCGTTTGCTTCAGGAACTTAATGCCACCCAGTTCAACATTACAGGTACCAGGGTTACCGAGACAGTCTTGGATGGCTTGGGGACAGGGCAAAGAAGGGCAGAGTCTAAGGGACACAGACTGTCCGAGGAGCCGTTAAAGGACAGGAAGCCTTCACTGGGAGGGTGGACTGCATATGGGCTCCTTGCCAGTGTTGTTCTCTCATCTCTCCAGATGAAATCATGTCTCAGTTCCCATCTAGTAAAATGGCTGAAGGGGAAGAGAAGGAGGACCAATCTGAAGACAAGAGCTCACCCACTGTGTGAGTTTGGTAGAGTGGGCAGGGTTGGGAAGCAGATGATGGGTCCTGCATGCCTGACTTACCAGAGGGGTGTTAGGCTGGCAGGTTCTGAGGTGATTCACGGTGTCCTCCACAGCCCTCCCAGCCCATTCCCTGCCCCCTCAAAGCCTTCAGCCACCTCCGCCACTCAGGAACTGGATAGACTGATGGCCTCGCTCTCTGACTTCCGCGTTCAGAACCATGTGAGTCTGCAAGGATTTCGGTCCGTGTCACTTTGTGGCTCACCAATCCAGTCCTGATGCTTCCAGTCTGTGGCTTTGTTGACTCAGTGTCCTCTTCACTGCAGCTTCCAGCCTCAGGGCCACCTCAGCCTCCAGCATCGAGCCCCACCCGTGAAGGATGCCCATCTCCACCAGGACAGACTAGCAAAGGCAGTCTGGACACCATGCTGGGCCTGCTGCAGTCTGACCTCAGCCGTCGTGGTGTCCCCACACAGGCCAAGGGCCTCTGTGGCTCCTGCAATAAACCTATAGCTGGGCAAGTAAGTGCAGTACCTTGAGCAGTGGCATATACTCACATATCCACCTTTAAGAATCAGACTGGTGTGGTGGCGCACACCATTAATCCCAGCACTCGGGAGGCAGAGGCAGGCAGATTTCTGAGTTCGAGGCCAGCCTGGTCTACAAAGTGAGTTCCAGGACAGCCAGGGCTATACAGAGAAACTCAAACCTCCCCACCCCTGCAAAGAAAAAAGAATCAAACTTTGTGGTTTTTCCCTTTTAAAATGTTTCCTCACTCTTTGAGAATTTAATACATGTATACGTGTTAGATACAAAGTGAGATTCATGTTAGATACAACATATCTTAACACCTTCCTCTATTTCTTCCAGTGCCCCTTTATATTCCCAACTTCATGTCATCTTTTTTTTTAAAAAATCTACCAGGTACAGTTAGTGCTTCCAGTGTGTGCATGGGTGTAGGGCCATCCTTTAGAGCACTGGCCCCTGCCAGGGGCTACATCCCTGAAGAAAACAAGTGCCGTCACCCAGGAGCCAACAACTGCCAATCGCTCCTCGGCTAGGGGAAGGGCTAAATGAGCCCCTTCCTCATTCTTGCTGGAATTTTGACTGGCTCCATACTGTGTAGGTCTCATGAAGGATCTACAGCTCATGAGGGTATGAGTGCACCAGCCAGGCATGCTGAGAAAGCGCAGATTCACAGCTGTCTTCTCAACCTTTGGCTCTTACAACCTGGCCACCCCCTGTTCCGTGATGCTCGCTGAGCCTTGTGGGGACACTGTGGGAGATAAATGCTCCATTTAGGACTGTGTGTTTGCCCCTTTCAATGAGTATCTTGAAATGGAATTTGTTTTTTCTTGTGATGTTGAGGCCAGAACTTAGACCCTTGCATTTGTTAGATAGACTTCCCCTCACTAAGCTTTGCCCTAACTCTTGGGACAGGTGTACTGGAATTATAGGGATGCACGGCCCCTTCCCAGGTTATATGTAATTCTTGGAGATTGAATCCAAGACTGTGTGTGTGCTAAGCGATCAGTCTACCACCTCTAGCCCAACCCTTGGGATTTTGAGACAAGGTCTTACGTTCTATGTAGCACAGGCTGCCCTAAAAGCCATGATTGTGCCCCCTTTACCTCCCAAGTTCTAGAAATTTTAGCATGTGCCACTATGCCCACCTGAAATGACATTATTATTTATATTTTATGTATTTTTTGAAAAAACATTTTTTTGAGGGAGTGTCTCACTGTAACCTAAGTTGACCAGAAGCTCACTCTGTAGCCCAGACTGGCCTTGAACTCAGGGCCATCCTCCCCCTCCTCCTCCTCCTCCTCCTCCTCCTCCTCCTCCTCCTCCTCCTCCTCAAGCCTTCTAAGTGCTGGATGTACAGGAGTGCGCCACCATGCCCAGCTATGGTTTATGTTTTCTTTCCTTCCTTCCTTCCTGCCTGCCTGCCTGCCTGCCTTCCTTCCTGCCTGCCTGCCTGCCTGCCTGCCTTCCTTCCTTCCTTCCTTCCTTCCTGCCTGCCTGCCTGCCTTCCTGCCTTCCTTCCTTCCTTCCTTCCTTCCTACCTTCCTTCTTTCTCTCTCTCCCTCTTTCTTTCTCCCTCCCTCCCTCTCTCTCTCTCTCTCTCTCTCTCTCTCTCTCTCTCTCTTTCTTTCTTTCTTTCTTAAATGTGCATTGATATTTTGCCTGAGTTAATAGGCTCAGCTGCTATGTAAGTGCTGGGAATAGAACTCAGGTCCTCTGGAAGAGAAGCCAGTGCTTTTAACCGCTGAACCATCTCTCCCAGCCCCCTATTTTATGTTTTCTTAATTTGAAAAGTTGTGTGTGTGCTGGGGACTAAAGCCGGGGTTTTGTGCATGCTAAGCACACCTTTACCATTGAATACTCCTAGCACCATGTATATTTATGAATGAGAAAACTGAAACTCTTAGTGATAAGCCATAAGGTAAGAACTCCAACCTGTTAAGTTTTTGGTGTGGCCCTACTGTGTGCTGACTACTGTACTAGTTCTTTTTCAAACCCCTGCTTCATTTAATCTTCCCAAAGGGCTCATTAGTTTTGCTTAGTGTCTCTCGGGAATCATAAAAACTGTCTCTCTTTCCTTTCTGGTCCAGAAGTCCTGCTTCTTGGATTATGGATTGAGCAGATATGATCCAGAATCATATGGGTTGGCTTAAAGCATCTTGATAGATTAGGTACCTGGCTCCCAAACCAGACTTGCCAACCTCAGAAAGCAAGGCGGTGTGACCTCTGCTCTCAGACCCATCCGACACGTAGGCTCTAGGCACTCCAGACTTCATGGGAGCTTCCTCTACTAAAACTCACTCTGTATCGGCATAAGGAGGACTCTGTTTTCTAGCATGGTGCCTAAATAGACTTTAAAGTAACTAAACCTTTCGTGGGCCCTTAGAAGGAGTGTGGGCCCAGATACACTATGCCTTACGTGCTTGTAAACCTGAGGGTAAAGCTGTAAGGCCAGCGCTGGACCTCTAACACAGTTTGTAGAGCCTTGGACACTTGGGTTTGTTGTTGTTGTTTGTTTGTTTGTTTGTTTGTTTCATCCTGATCACCCTGCTTTCTGAGGTTGGCAAGTCTGGGTTGAGAGTCAGGTACTTAATCTATCAAGATGCTTTAAGCCAACTGTACTGGCTATTTTTGTGTCAACTTGACACAGCTGGAGTTATCACAGAGAAAGGAGCTTCAGTTGAGGAAATGCCTCCATGAGATCCAACTGTAAGGCATTTTCTCAATTAGTGATCAAGGGGGAAAGGCCCCTTGTGGGTGGGACCATCCCTGGGCTGGTAGTCTTGGGTTCTATAAGAGAGCAGGCTGAGCAAGCCAGGGGAGGCAAGCCAGTAAAGAACATCCCTCCATGGCCTCTGCATCAGCTTCTGCTCCCTGACCTGTCTGAGTTCCAGTCCTGACTTCCTTTGGTGATGAACAGCAGCATGGAAGTGTAAGCCGAATAAACCCTTTCCTCCCCAACTTGCTTCTTGGTCATGATGTTTGTGCAGGAATAGAAACCCTGACTAAGACACCAACCCAGCACAAATATTCTGGCTCATATCTGCTTAATTTTCTGTTAAGACTGGGAAAATACCAGGTACATAAACCTTAGCTCGTCCAGCTCCTGCCAGGTGGAGAGCCACTCTGACAGAAACCTCCTGTTCAACTTGGCAGGTGGTTACAGCACTGGGCAGAGCCTGGCACCCGGAGCACTTCCTTTGCAGTGGTTGTTCCACAACCCTGGGAGGCAGCAGCTTCTTCGAGAAGGATGGGGCTCCCTTTTGCCCCGAGTGCTACTTTGAACGCTTCTCCCCACGATGTGGCTTCTGTAACCAACCCATCCGACACGTAAGCTCTGCAGACCCCCACCCATTAACCTGTTTCAGAGAGGACTGGCCATATGGAGATCTATCTCTTCCACCTACCTCCACGCCCACCCTACCCTGCCTCTTCAGTTTTTCCTCTTTAGCCCCAAATTCTTTGTTAGTTCTTCCGCCTTCCCTGGGTTCCCAGAGGGAAGTGGAGGGAAGAAGGGAGAGGTGACAATAGTGTCCTTTTTCCGTTTTATGCAGAAAATGGTTACCGCCTTGGGCACCCACTGGCACCCAGAACATTTCTGCTGCGTCAGCTGCGGAGAGCCTTTTGGAGAAGAGGGTGAGAACTGAAACTTAAAAGTTACAGGCCCACTTTTCTCCTCCCCATAAGTTTTCTTCAATTCCATCTGGCCTTTCCATCCATGGGTCCCAACTCCCGCCTCTATCCCCACCCACCGCGCCCCTTTCCCTGTCCTAGACCCTATCCTTCCCTCCCTGTTCCGCATACCCACTGCCACGCTTCGATCTTGTAGTCCCGCCCACACCGTCTGTCTCCGCCCCCAGGTTTCCACGAGCGGGAGGGTCGTCCGTACTGCCAGCGGGACTTCCTGCAGCTGTTCGCCCCACGCTGCCAGGGCTGCCAAGGCCCCATTTTGGATAACTACATCTCGGCACTCAGCGCGCTCTGGCACCCAGACTGCTTCGTGTGCAGGGTGCGTGGCTGTGCGGAGCGGGCTAGGAGCCCAGGGTGGGATGATTCGTTGATTAGTCGCTTCACTTCTGCTGTAAAGCTGCAGGAGCCAGGGTGGATGCTAGTTATCCGCACGGGTTACCTGGTTAGGGTTTCGGCTTATATTTGTTAATTCTTCCTTCTGGTAGGAATGCCTTGCGCCCTTCTCCGGAGGCAGCTTTTTTGAGCACGAGGGTCGCCCTCTGTGTGAAAACCATTTCCATGCTCAGCGTGGTTCGCTGTGTGCCACGTGTGGCCTCCCAGTGACTGGCCGCTGTGTTTCTGCTCTGGGCCGACGCTTCCACCCAGACCACTTCACCTGCACATTCTGCCTGCGCCCACTCACCAAAGGCTCCTTCCAGGAGCGCGCCAGCAAGCCTTACTGCCAGCCTTGCTTCCTGAAGCTCTTCGGCTGACCTCCTCTTGGGATCAGAGATCTCCAAAACCAAGCCTTCAAAAACACATTCGTGAAAAAGACTGAGTCCTCCAGATCCTTGGCTCTGGAGCTACCCAGGCATCCTTGCTCCTTCTCCCACCCCCATCCCCATTGTGGCCCAGCCACTGGAGAGGCCTACCCCTAAGGTGCTCTAGGTTTGTCAATTTCAGAAAGGGCCCCACTAGCCTGGAATATAGCTCTCACTTTGACACGCTTCTGGTTCTCTAGTCTGACCAAGTAGAGGCCAGGATGTCCCTGTTCACCCATGGCTCACTATTCTGTACACATTTTTTTTTCTACAAACATAAAAACACACTCCACACCTTACAGTGCCAGAGAACCTTGCTTTACTACCCAGAGCCCTTGCTCTGTGCTCTGAGGGCTCCAGGCCACAGCTCTGGGGAGGGGACAGAGCTGCATCCCCTTGGGGATAACAACAAATAGCAGATGAAGGCAGGCATGGAGAGGTATGCCTGTAATCCCAACGTGGAGGCCAGGGCAGACTATCTTCAGTTGCATAGCAAAATTGAGGCCAGTTGGGTTTATAAGACTATCTCAAAACAAAACAAAACAAAAACCCCCAAACCTCTGGAAACCAAAATTCAAAGCAATGGCAACAGAGGGGAAGATGTAGTAGTTCATGACTCTAATCCCAGCATGCCAGAGGCAAGTTCAACACCAGTTCAAAAACAGGCTGGCTGTGCATAGTGAGTTCCAGGCCAGCCTGGCTCTTGGGTATAATAGAAGACCAAGTACCAACAGGGTGGGGTTGGGGCACTAGAAGACCCGGGTTCGATTCCTAACACCTGCAACTGTCTGTAACTCCAGTTCCAAGGAGTCCAACACCTTCTTCTGGCCTCTGTAGGCACCAGGTACACACATGGTGCACAGACATACATGCAGGCAAAATGCCCCTTCATATAAAGCACGATTAAAAAAACCGGGGGGTGGGGAAGGAGAAATGGTTCAGTGATTGAGTCCTGTACTCAGAAGATGTGTTCAGTCCCCAGCCCCATATGGTGGCTCCCAGTCATTTGCAACTCCAGTTCTGAGGAGTTGAGGACATCATTTATTTTAAAAGACATTTTTAACATAGGTCTTAACTACAGAGTCAAAAGAGAGGCACTGGGGAAGAAAGGAAGATAGGCTTCAAACCATAGGTGTGGGCTCCTGCAAGACAGGCAAGTCAGCTCAGTTCTAGAGGTGAGTACATAGGATTTTAACTGCTAACGAGTTTCTCAGGCACCGTCTACTTCTCTGTATTCCTCTTTTTGGTACTTAAGATTGGGTGGATGTCTGGACAAAGTGGGAGCTACAGAATGGGAAAAGATCTTTACCAATTACACATCCGATAGAGGGTCTATATCAGTATAAAAAGAACCAAAACAAAACAAAAACCTGGACGTTAAGAAATCAAACAGCCCAATTAAAAAAGGGTCCAGAACTAAGCAAGTTCTCGAAAGATGAAACACAGCGGCTAAGAAACATTTAAGGGAGTGCGCAGCATCCTTAGTCATCAGGGAAATGCAAATCAAAACTATCTTGAGCAGCACTTGGGAGGGAGACCGAGTCAGGCCTCCTGATCTGCAGGGTGAGTTCCAGAACAGCCAGGGCTACACAGAGAAACCAACAAAAACAAATGAACAATCAAACCCCCCTCCCAGATTACTTGGAGATTTCATCTTACTTTAATCAGAATGGCAAAGATCAATAAAGCGAATGACAGCCCATGGCGGTGGGCATGTGGGGGGAGGGGAGCACTTATGCATTGCTGTGGGAGTGCAGACTTGTCCAGCCACTGTGGAAATCAGTGTGGAGGTTCCTCAGGAATCAGGGAATGGATAGATCTACCTCACAATCCAGCTGTTCACTCTTGGGCATACCCCAAGAGTGAACACCCTACTGTAGAGACACTTGTCCATCCATTGCAGCTCTCTTCATAGTATCCAAAAACTGGAAATAGCAAAGATGCTGTTGATGGGTGAATGGATAAGGAAAATACATTCTATTTACACAATGATATATTATTCAGCTCTTTAAAATGAAATTCACCAGTAAATGGATGGAACTAGAAAAAAAAATGATTCTGAGCAAGGAAACTCAGATCCAGAAAGACAAATGTGGTATGTATTCTCCTATGTGTGGATGTTAGCTTTTAAGCTCTCAATAGACATGCTACAATCCATATAATCACAGAGGTTAGATATGGAGTAAGGGACTTGCAGGGTAGATTGTCCAAGGAAGGGGAAATAGAATATATATAGTTATGGAGAGACAGGAGAAAGGAGAACAGGAAGATTACACGGAAAAGAGAAGAAAAGAGGAAGATAAGAAAGGGACTGTGAGAGAAAGCTAATCCTAAAGGGCCATTGGAGGGGCGGCATAGAAACCTGCTACTGTAGAGGGCCATTGGTAGAAGCCTCTAAAATATATGCATATAGGAAAGGAATCTAAAGAGAGTCACCAAATAATGGGGTAGACAATGCTTTAGCGAGACACCTTCCACCACCAAGGGGAACATCCAGTGAGAGGAATGGGCTACGTCTAGTTGAGTCATCGTTCAAAGGAGACCCAATGAAACCCCCACACATCTCAGGCTATTGGTTGCTCTCCACAACCTGATGGTAAGGCCTTATTGCCGAAGACAGCACTTGCATTATCTCATCCGACACAGAGAAGTCAAGCTGGTGCCTAACAGGAGTCCTCACCCTTACTAACTAGTGTTCGTAGTATTGGAATGTACTCTCTGCATGCCACCAAGGAAGGAAGATAAACACCCACTCAGCTACAAACCCTTCAATCTATAATATGATGGCTTACCTGCATGATATTCTGGTGCAACCATGGCACAAACACTGTGGGAGGAACCAACCACTATCTGGTCGGATTTAAGGCCCATCCATGAGATGGAGCCGATGTCATGCTGCTCGGGTGGTTGAGAACCTGAGACTAATAGACCTCGGGGCAAGCCAAATACTAAAACAGTGGTTCTCAACTGTCCTCATTCCCACACTACAGTTCCTTGTATTGTGGTGACCCCCAACCATAAAATTAATTTTTGTTGCTACTTCATAACTAATGTTGCTACTGTTATGAATCATAATGTAATTATCAGATATGCGACCTATGTGAAAAAGGTCGTTCAACCCTCAAAGGGGCCATGACCCACAAATTGGGAATGGCTGTGCTAAGGGATGTGGCAATTCTCTTGTGCCCAGAGATTAGTGTCTTTCTCAATCAGCCATCATCAGAGAAACTTTTTCCTGCAGTATAGAGGCCCGAGACTCAGAAGTAGACAGTATGTAAAGTGGGAGACCTTGGAGTGTCCAGTCCTTAATGGCATGTCTTCCCTCAGGAATCAGGGAACTAATCAGAGAGAAACAAACAAACAAACAAACAAACACCCGATTATAAGAGACCCAGGGGATGCAAGACACTAAGGAAAGAGTGTTTCCAGACACAGCAGGACTGATGAGCTCACAGAGACTCTGACAGCACAGGTCTGAGCCAAATGGGGTCCCAGTGCTGAGAGGCGGAAGTGGACATGAACTCCCATCCTTAACTAAGAGGCATCTTCACCTGATAGCCACTTGCTGTTGGGAGGTGTTTGCCTGCTTCTCTGAGGCAGAGAGAGACAAAACAAAACAAAATGTCTGCCTGCTAGGCAGAGAGTCAAGGCAGGTCAGGGTCCGCTGGCAGATTTCCTAGCCTGCCGAGGCATGGACCGATAAGAGGAGGTGCACTTGAGGCTCAAGGTGAGGGCTGAAGATTCTATTGACCTTGGCGGAAGGAACAGGGAGGTTTTTGGATGGGAACAGATGTCTTGTGTGTATATTTCAGCAAATTGTTTTTGTTAGCTCGTGGCTTTGCTTCCCACGGCACTGCATAGTATTAAAAGGCTAAGAGAAATAAACTCACTGCTGTCTGCTGCTGGCATAGTATCGACCCATAGCCTTCCCATATCTGCCGCTTGCATCTTCTTTCTGTCTGCTCTTTAATCCTTGATTTCCCCCACCCTCTTCATACCGGCTTCTTCCAGTACACCTGCAAAGGAAATATTAGTTTTCTCCAATGGAATCTTACTGGGTATAGGAGCCACACGTAAGGGCAAGTCCTTCGCATGCCCTGCATTAGACAGCCAACATAAGATGAACTCAGTGGTGTTAGATTTCAGTCCCAGGACAAAGGGCTGAGGTTCCTACTTAACATATCGAAGTGGACCTGGCTTCAGGTTCTCCTAGCATCTCTCAGCCCCTGCCTGGTTTTTGTTGTTGTTTTGGTTTTGCTTGGTTGTTTTGTTTTGTTTTGAATTTTTTATTGGTTATTTTATTTATTTATATTTTGAAATTTATCCCCCTTCCCTGTTTCCCCTCCACAAGCCCCCTACCCTTTTCCCCACCTCCCCCTGCACTTCTATGAGGGTGCTGCTCCCCCACCCACCCACCTACTTCCTCCTCACTGCCCTGGCATTCCCCTATGCTGGGGCATCAAGCCTTCATAGGACCAAGGGCCTCCCCTGTCACTGATGCCAGATAAAGCCATCCTCTGCTACATATGCAGTTGGAGCCATGGGTCTCTCCATGTGTATTCTTTGGTTGGTGGTTTAGTCCCTGGGAGCTCTGAGGGGTTGGTTGATACTGTTGTTCTTCCTATGGGGTTTCAGACCCCTTCAGCTCCTTCAGTCCTTTCCCTAATTACTCCACTGGGGTCCCTGTGCTCAGTCCGATGGTCGGCTGCAAGCATCTGCATCTCTGTCAGTAAGGCTCTGGCAGAGCCTGTCAGGAGACATCCATATCAGACCCCTGCCTGTTACAGGATCCCGGCTGGCTTACCAAGCCCCCTACTTCTGCAGCCCAGGTATTAGGCTGGGCTGCCCCTCCCCCAGCTGCCCTTCCCTATATAATCCAACCATGTTCTCCTGCCTCTGGGGCTCCCCCCCCTTCCCTCTTCCCTTTCCTTCTCTCTATCTCCCCTCATGATTCAGGGTCCTGTTCACTCTGGACTCACCCAGATGTCTCTGCCTCTGGCCATGTTTCCCCACATATCTATAATAAACTTTCTCCTCCACCATACCTAGGACCCGTGATGTCTTTACTGATCTTTTGTTTGTATATTATGATTTCATACTTTGTATTTTTTATTGGTGTGTGTGTGTGTGTGTGAGAGAGAGAGAGAGAGAGAGAGAGAGAGAGAGAGAGAGAATGTATGCTGCCTGCCTGCTTGCCTGCCTGCCTGTCTGCCTGTCTCTGTATGTATATGTTTCTCGTACCTTTCATTGTTTTGTTTTATTCTGGTTGTTTGCTTGTCTGTTTTCTAAAGAGAGAGGGGAAGGAGGCTTGGAGTTAGGAGGGTGTGGAGGGGAGGGAGATCTTAAAGAAGATGAGGAAGAGAAAATTGGCCAGAATATATTGTATAAAAATTTATTCTAAATTTAAAAATAGATATTGGGTGGGTCTGGGGTGCCATGTCAATTGAACCTGGGTCTTCTGGAAGAGAAACCAGTCCTCTTAACCATTTCTCCAACCTTCCTGTTAGAATTCTTGCTTCTCAGATGGCAAGAGGCATTAACCAGTTTCTTGGGTGAGTGCCTTATGGTCCATGTATTCAGCAGGTGCTTGCATATGAATTTTTCATCCTACTGTTTGGTGAATAAACACCCCATTTCCTAGCCCACTGGTGGTTCAGTCTGAGGTGCATTCTGTGTAGCATTTCAGGCCACTGGGGGCTGGGCTGCAGCTTCACATAGGTTCTATCTGTTAAACAGTGCATCACTTTGTGGTCCTTCTTTGTCTCACTTCCTCTGCTCCTTCACATCCTTACCAGAATCACCAGAAAGCAGCAGCTTCGATGCTGTTGAGGTAGAGTTAGGCCCTAAGCTGGAATGGATGGTTCCAGAATCTCAGCATCCTGGGGTATAAATCTCTTCAGGACTGTCTTCTTGGCTGGCCTTCCATATCACATCCCCTCTTCTAAGGGTTATTCTCAGTCAAAAGACTTGGGAAGCAGTGGAGAATCTAGGTGACTTAAACTTTTGTAACTTTATAGATGGGACATGTGTAAATGGGCAGGGCACTCAGCATGCCTGCTTTGGAGGACAGCATAGACTCAACTAGCCTTTGAGCAAAACCATTTGAGGACAGAAAAGTGCTTTTGTACTGAGCATATGCAGGCCTTTTCTGGTCATTTCTTAAACAATATGGTAGAACAACTATTTTCATAGCATTTATATAATTTTGTGCCTAATACGGAATTTTGAGATAGCATAATATCTGAGGATGTGTGTCAGACTGGAGCATCCTTAGATCTTCTCATCTGTAGTGGGTTCTGGAACCAAGACCTCACAGGTACTGAGGAATGAGTATCCTTGAATTATCACATGAATTCTTGGCTTAAGATGATGGCGACCTGTGCTGTTCTATGAAGATGGTGATGGAATCAGGACAGAAACTTCCACCAAGTCCTCATCAAAACACCTTCCACTCTTATGTCTTTAGAGGCTGTATCCTGAAACAAATATTTAAAAGAACTCTGCCCTCTGCCCTCTGCCCACTGCCCTGTCTCTGTTCAGCCCCAGCCTTTTCTTATCTTGAGGTCTTCTTTTGCTTCACTAGGCGTTCCTTAAACACAGGCTATCATATTCATCTAAAACACCTGTCTCTGTTCCCCATTTCAAGGATCCTTGCAGCTGCCAGAGTCAGATAAGTCCTCCTGACTCAGGATGACACTTTCTGATTCCCAGTCTTATCAATTCTAGAAAGCAGATATGTGGAAAATTTCCAGCCCTTCCTAAATGCAGCCTGTGCTAAATAGTGGGCTACTAAGAATGAATCCGGTCAGTCAGTCTGCTGTGGAGGAGTCTTTAATCTGCTGGAGAGAGAGACCTGGACCTAGACAAGTACCCCAGAAGCATCCAGAACTATATCAGGAAAGTCAAGGAAGCCTCCTCATTCCTCCTCTTTCTCTTAAGGGCTCAGAATCAAAGCCGGGGCATTTGTGCATGCTGGACAAAGGTTCCACCACAGTATTATTTACTTTTATGTCACAGTGACCAAAATACCTGACAACAACTTAAATGAAAAAAAAAAAAAAGAGCTCATCTTGGCTCACAGTGTCAACCCATGGCAGAGAGGCTGCGACAGACCAGCTTGGTGCGTGGCTGCGGAGGCTTTTCACATTATGGTAGACTAGCGAGCAGAACAAGCAGGAATAGGCAGTATTATCTTCAAAGTCTCGAGTCTTCCTAAATAATGTCACTATCTAGGACTCAGACATTCAAAACATGAGACTGCGAGGAACACTTCATATTTACACCATAACAACCATTGAGTTTCCTTGCCAACCCTTGAGGTTTTGAGACTATAGGTTATTGCGTAGTCCAAGCTGGCTTTGAACTTGGGGTCCTCATGTATCTACCTACTGAGTGCTGAGCTTGTAGCTCTACACCACCACCGTGGACTGAGAAATACTTTTTTAAAGGTATCATAGACAAGATACTGAAGGATGAGGAGAACTCGTCATTTACAAGGCAGGGACAAACTTCTCCAAGTAAAAGACAAACACACTCAAAGACTTGAGGGATATGAAAATCTTCAGCACAGGAAAAGACTTTCTGAACAGGACCCTGACAACACAGGCATGAACACTTATAATTACTAAATGGGATCTTACAAAGCTGAAAAGCTTTTGGATAGCAAAGGGCACCATCATTTGAGCAAAGAGGAAGCCTACGGAATGAGAAAATATTTACCAATTACACATCTGACAGAGGTTAGTTTTTGGAATATACAAGAACTAAAAAACAAAAACAAACCTGAACATCAAGAAAAAATAGCCCAATTTTAAAATAGGGTATAGAACTAACACAAATGACCAAGAGACATTTTAAGAGTTCAACATCCTTAGCAACCAGGGAAATGGAAATTAAAACTGCTCTGAGATTCATCTCAGTTCTATCAGAATGGCCAAGATCACTATAAAAAAAAAATGGTAGCTCATGCTGTCAAGAATTCTGGGAAAGGGAGACACTTATGCATTGTGGGAGCACAAACTGGTACAGCCACTGTGGAAATCACTATGGAACTTCTTTCAAAAGCTGAAATTCAATATACCATTGCATTCATCTCTCTCTCTCCTCTCTCTCTCTCTCTCTCTCTCTCTCTCTCTCTCTCTCTATATATATATATATATATATATATATATATATGTGTGTGTGTGTGTGTGTGTGTGTGTGTATTTTGTATATGCTCAGGCCAGGGAGTGGCACTATTGGAAGGTATGGCACCGTTGGAATATGTGTGGCCTTGTTGAAGTAGGTGTGCCACTGTGGTTGTGGGCTTTAAGACCCTCATCCTAGCTGCCTGGAAGCCAGTATTCTGCTAGCAGCCTTCATATGAAAATGTAGAACTCTCAGCTTTTCCTGCACCATGCCTGCCTGGATGCTGCCATGTACCCACCTTGATGATAATGGACCGAAACTCTGGACCTGTAAGCCAGCCCCAATTAAATGCTGTCCTTATAAGAGTTGCATTGGTCATGGCATCTGTTCACAGCAGTAAAACACTAAGTAAGCCACCACTCTTGGGCATCTACCCAAAGGACTTTACATCTTACTACAGAGACACTTGCTCGTCCACATTCACTCCTGCTCTGTTTATAATAACCAGAAGTGGGAAAGAGCCTAGACGTCCATCAACTGACGAATGGACAATGACAATGATGTGCATCCATGCAAAGGAATATTATTCAGCTGATAAGAAGAATGAAATTTGAAGATATATGAACTGAGCTAGAAACTGTCATTCTGAGTGTGGTAAGCCACACCCAGAAGGACAAACACTGAAAATATTCTCTTATTATGAGAATATTAGCTTTTAAACTTTAGATATGTGTGCTTAATTCATAATATCCACAGAGGTTTAGGTAGTTATTAAATAACCAGGGAGGAGAAGGGGATTTTCTATAGCAGGGGAAATAGAATATAAATGGATAAAGGAAAATTAACATAGGGGGATTAAATGGGGGCAGGGTAAGGGGGACATAAGGAGGGAAGACTAACACTAAAAAACTTTTGAAAAGTTGTAAGGATCAACAGAGGAGCTTCCTCCTGCTGCAGATGGGAGCTGATACGGGAACCAACAACTGGACAATAAGCAAAGAGAGGGAGAGAGGGAGGGAGAGAGAGAAGGAGAAAGAGAGGGAGAGAGAGATGGAGAAAGAGAGGGAGAGAGAAAAGGAGAAAGAAAGGGAGAGAGAGAGGGGGAGAGAGGAGAAAGAAAGGGAGAGAGAGAGGGAGAAAGAAAGGGAGAGAGAGAAGGAGAAAGAAAGGGAGAGAGAGGGAGTGAGAGGGAGAGAGAGAGAAAGGCAGAGACAGAGACAGACTGAGAGAGACAGAGACAGACAGACTGACTGAACTTGTAGTACTCAGTCTTAAATGAGATGTCTAAGAAATCCTCATCAAATCCCTTCTCTGAGGGCTCAGAAAAGTCTACATAAAAGGAACAGAAAAAATGTAAGAATCAGAGGGGATGAAAGACACCAACCAAACAAGGCCTTCTAGACAGGACAGGACTAATGTTCACATGAACTCACAGAGACCATGGCAGCATGCACAGGGCCTGCCCAATACTTATGGGGTCCCAGCACTGAGAGGGAAGTGGACATGAGCCTCCATCCCTGACTCCAAAGCTATCTCAAGTTAGTTTTCTTCAACAGAGTCTAAATGAGTATACAAACCACACTTGAGGGTGGGCTCCATGCCCAGCAGTAGCTAAACAACACAAACTCAATAGTATTTGGGGAGGTATTTTTGTCTCATAATGCTTTGTCTGGGATTTGCTTTTTTTTTTCTTATAGGTCTTCTGCGTATATATTTTTATGATTTTTAAATAATTCTTCCTTTTAAATTTCTTTCAACTTTGTTTATTTAATGTGTATGAGTGTTTTGCCTGCATGTATGTCTATTCCCCACATGTGTACAGTACCTGAGGCAGTCAAGAAGAGAGCACTGAAATTCCTTAGAACTGAGCTACAGACTATGTGGGTGCAGCGATCTAACCCAGGTCCTCTGGAAGAGCAGCCAAAGCCTTTAGCTGCTGAGCCATCTGTCCAGCCCCCTTTGCTTATATATTATGGTTTCCAATTTTGTGTTTTATGGGATTTGTGTGTGTGTGTGTGTGAATCTATGTGTCTCTGTGTCTATATGTGTTTCCCGTGCCTTTCCTTTGACTCTTTTATGTTCATTTGTTTTTGTTTTATTCTGGTTTTATTTTATTTTATTTTATTTTAGATGAGTGTTTTCTAAAAAAGAGCCATATGGAAACCTACTACTGCAGAAACTTCCTAAAATATAAACATACATCAATGGAATTTAAATAGAGTCATCATATAATAAGGGAGACAATGTCCCAACTGGACATCACATGGTACCAAACAAAAGTCCCAGTACCAGGAATGAGTTACCATCTTATGAAGTCATTAACCATAGAGAACTAATGGTAGCCTCAATCATTACAAAAGCTGTTGCCAAGGTTACTGGGTGCTCTCATACCCTGATGGTAAGACCCTATGGCTGAGGATGGTACTTATTGATATCATTGAACATTGAGAAATTGAGCTGTGTGACTAGAAGCTTCACCCCATCGACGATGGTCACAGTGCTGCAAAGTGCTCAGGAGGAAGGTAATCAGCCGTCCCCCTCAGCCACACCCTGAGACTCACACCAGAGACCTGCTCAAAGGGCGTGCCCACTGGCGCACAAATATTATGGGAGCAACTGACCACTTTTGGGGGGGTGTATTTAAGGTCCACTCTATGAAATGGGACCCATCCCTGACACTGCTAAAATGCCTGAGAACCTGAAACTAGATAGAGCAAGGGCTCTAAGGGAAAGCGCACTACAGTTATTCTGCTATGGGCACAGGGCTATGACTCCTAATGACATATCGCTGGCTACATCCATTGGTCAGTGCATCACTGAAACCTCACCAGAGGAGCTTCTTGGAGTAGACGGTGATTAACAGGACTGTCCGTGACTGGACGACTTGCAGAGAGTGAGACTTGGGAGCACTCAGACTTCAATGGGATGCTTGAGTCTCACCCCTCTGCAGGTTCTATACAGGAGGTGCAAAGATTGTAAGAGTCAGAGTTGGAGGTCGCCTTCAGGAAAGCAGAGTGAGACAGACACAACACGGAACTCACAGACCGTGATAGCATGCACAAGACCGATATCTGAACTCACAGACCATGCTAGCATGCACAAGACCAATGTCTGAACTCACAGACTGCGATAGCATGCACAAGACCTGCACAAGTTCGAACCAAATAAAATCCGAGCATGGAAAATGAGATGTGGGCACAAAGTCCCATTCCTAAGCAAGAAACTACTTGCAGTTGACAGCTACTGGGAGAGAGAAATGGGTTTTCTTCATTGGAGAGACACTGGGTGTTTCAACTGTACCCCAAGGCAGGCCACGCGCTCAGGAAGAGTTGGACAACACAAAACACACTCCGTGTTTGGTTTTCTGTTTGCTTGGGTTTGTTTTTGTGCTTTTCTTCTTCCTTCCTTCCTTTCTTTGTTTCTTTGTTTCTTTCTCTCTCTCTCTCTCTCTCTGTCTTTCTCTCTCTCCCTCCTCCTCCTCTTCTTCCTTCTTCTTCTTCTTCTTCTTCTTCTTCTTCTTCTTCTTCTTCTTCTTCTTCTTCTTCTTCTTCTTTTTTGATCAGAGAGGGGAGGGGATCTGGGAAAAGTTGAGGGAGAGGAAGAAATTTGCCCAAATATATTGCATAAAAATTTTTAAAAATAAATTTAAAACAATTCTTAGGATAGAGCAAAGAGAAAGTAGAAAGTATTTGGGTTGGGAAGGGCAGGAGAGTGAAGGAAATGTGATTTTTTCCCTCTAGGTTTTGTATGGCAGAAGTCAGGGGAGGCATGTGTGACAGTCAGGCTGAGGAACATGTGTGTCCTGCTGACTGTCAGGGGGTGCTATGGAGGACTTGTGCGGAGGACACTGTCAGAGTTGGATTCAGACCTTCCTAATCAAAGCTAGAGGGTGTATTTTCAGAGAATGCAGGAAGGAACTTTGCTTGGAACACTGGGTATAGGATGGATCCTAAACCCAGGAAGGAGTGATCTTGAATTCCAAATGGTCCAGCGCCCCAGGACCAGCCTTCGGCCTTGATAGATCCTGATTCAGCTAAATAAAGCTGGAGAGGGAGGCTGAGACCTGGGGGACTTGTCGGCTCAGTGCTCCTGAGGTAACCATTAATCCTTCCCCCAGGGGAATCCAGGGACTAGCCCCTTGAGGGGCAGATGCTGGAGAGAATGGAGCAACACGTAGAGGCAGGCTCTGAACTTGGGGAGCAGAAGGTCCTGATTGATAATCCTGCTGACATTCTGGTCATCGCTGCCTATTTCCTGCTGGTCATTGGTGTTGGCTTGTGGGTGAGACATTGAGGGGGGTTGGATAGGGAAATGCTTCTGGGGCTTGAGGTAAAAATTTAGGGAGACCTTAGAGAGGAGTGGGAGAAAAATGCTTGGATATAATGAGGGAGAAACCTAGATTTAGTAGGCAAGCCAATTTTAATTCTTTGTCTTCATACCTTCTGGATTGTGCAAAAGAGACTGAGGGTATCAATAGGTTTTTCTTTAATTCAAGTGTTCTAACAAGTGCTCTAAGAGATGTATTAGTTCCCACGTCTGTATCATGGCTGAGCAGCAGCCTATATTTAAGGCCACCAGGCAAGTTAGACTGAATCTAGGCATATCTAGATTCCAGGAGTTGCGCTAGGATTAGGGCCTGGGATGTTCTGAGTGTCGGGGAAGGTTGGGGGTAAGGAGGTGCAGTCTGGGGAGTCCAGGGCTGGTTAATCTTCAGCCTGAAACAAGGCTGAGGAATGTGTTGAGGAAGCTAAGGAAGTCCAAAGATGTGCCCCAATCCCAGTTTCCCCCCACTTCTGTTTCCCAGTCTATGTTCAGAACCAATAGAGGCACAGTTGGTGGCTACTTCCTGGCAGGACGGAGCATGGTGTGGTGGCCGGTGAGAGGGGCTGGGGGATGGGATGGGAGGGACCCTGGAGGAGCAGCCTAGCTCACCCCCATTTCTGGCCACCCAGGTTGGAGCCTCTCTGTTCGCCAGCAACATCGGCAGCGGACATTTTGTGGGCCTGGCAGGGACTGGTGCAGCAAGTGGCTTGGCGGTGGCTGGATTTGAGTGGAATGTGAGGTCTTCTTTTCTATAATAATCCACCTGAAAGATCACAACTTGGGGAAGCTCCTGGCATGGGGATATGAACAAGTTGGGACAGCCCAGTTTGCAGGGGGGTGGGGGTGGGGGTGGGGGGCGGTGAGGTTGGGCTGGGAGCAAGGATCACGAGCTAGCTTATAGCAGTAGGGTTCAGGCGGACCCTGCTCCTGACTTTCTGTATACGCCAGCATCAGTCCTCGGTTGGCCTTGACCACTCTGAAATGGGGCCGGCACCTCACTGATGAAGTACCTGTCTCGATATTCTTTGATGCTGTAGTCTGTGAGCAACTCTAGGCTGAACTGAAGTTCTTTGCAAAAACAAGGACAGTTGGAAAGATGAGGGTTTGAGCCTTCCTGTAAGAGGCCTCTGAACTGAGACTATGAGGGTAAAATTCTTGGGCCAGTGGAGGAGGGGAGGCAGGCCTGCCTGGCAGATGCTGAGGTCTGTCTGAAGAGTCTGTGCACACAGGTTCATTTGCTGGAGAGACAGGGAGGGGCCATAACGACCTTGGGGGAGACGAGTTAGAGGTGATGGTCTGTAAGCCCAAAAGGGTTCTATATAGTTAAGGTGCCGGGAAGATGTCAAGATTCTTTCCCTTCCTGTCCAGGGCCCAGGCAGTTCCGCTGTGTCTTCTGGGTTCTGGGTGTGAGGACTAGGACAGGCCTGCTCAGGATGCTGTCCCGGGCTGTCATTTGTTCCCACAGGCGCTCTTCGTGGTGCTGCTCCTCGGATGGCTCTTCGTGCCAGTGTATCTGACCGCTGGTGTGATCACAATGCCTCAGTACCTCCGCAAGCGCTTTGGTGGGCACCGTATTCGCCTCTACCTGTCCGTGCTCTCGCTTTTTTTGTACATTTTCACCAAGATCTCGGTGAGCACGTGTGGTGTGCGGTACAGACGCTTAGAAAGGTAGAACCACCCAGTGAAGTCTTCAGAGACCTCTGGAAGGGGCGGGAACAAGGAGAAAAGCAAGAATCAGCATGAGGGGTGGGGCCTGGAAAGAGCAAGTCTCCAAGCTGTGGGTACAGTGCTCGGGACCTGGGAAGACCAGGTTGTTGCCAGGTGTGGTGGCGCATGCCTTTATTCCCAGCACTTGGGAGGCAGAGGCACTCAGATTTCTGAGTTGGAGGCCAGCCTGGTCTACAAAGTGAGTTCCAGGACAGCCAGGGCTATACAGAGAAACCCTGTCTCGAAAGAAAACAAAACAAAACAAAACAAAACAAAACAAAACAAACAATAACAAAAAAGAATGGGCTTTTGAGGTATGGCCACACAGGATGAATGGTTTCCGGGCAGGCGTTGGACCTGAATCTCTGCCTTGGCCTCTCATCTATGTATATGCTCTCTCCTGAAAGGTGGATATGTTCTCCGGGGCAGTATTCATTCAACAGGCCCTGGGCTGGAACATTTACGCTTCGGTCATCGCTCTCTTGGGCATCACCATGATTTATACTGTGACAGGTGGCTGCACGGGAGTGGCGGGGTGGGAGGCAAGGAGCTTGAGGGTGGTGACAGAGAGCTGGCCTGCAACATAAGAGGGGAGCCGTTGGTTCTATTGGGAAACAGGAACGTGAGACAGAGCTACAGAAGTGTGATATCATACAAGTCGAGTTAACTCTGGGGAAAACAAATCCCCTTTCTTTCAATGCCCCTTGGGTTTGGACTGTAAGGTCAGGTACCCAGCAAGTGCTGAGGAAGTCTCAATAGTGAGAAGGAGGGAAATAGTTTACAAGCTCCTGGCCTTCTTGGATGTCTCAAGAGTTGACCTGGTGAATCTCCGGGATCTTTGGCTAAATTCTGTGCAGTTCCCAGGATCCCAGATCATGCACACAATGGGTAGGGTGGTGCCAAAGTGGGCTTGGGGCCTGCTGCAGGACGGGGCGCAAGGAAGGCCTGGGCCTTATCACCCCACCCTATCACCCAGTGGAGAAAACAGGCTAAGCAGTGGCTTGTAGGAGACTTGCACCACAAGCATTCCTGGCCAAGAAGGAATCATTGGAGTCTCAAATGATCTCTGAATCAAACGCAATTCTGCCTCCCGGTGCCCCAGTGCACAAGCCCAACCTCATTCTTATAAACTCTGTTCTCTAGAATGGGTCCTTTTCTTGGTCTCAAAAAGCATGGGTGCCAGGGGCCAGCAACTGTGCTGTCCTTCATTGACTGGGGCTTGTTGCAGGAGGGCTGGCGGCACTGATGTACACAGACACTGTGCAGACCTTCGTCATTCTTGCTGGGGCCTTCATCCTCACTGGTTATGGTACGGGCTTTACCCACTGTGGGCAGGGCATGGCTCTTTGCTGCCGCAGAGCTTTTAATATAAGGGGCTGGAACCTTGCTTGTCTCTGCCAATGTGGGTCCTAAGGAGGGCCAGATCCCCTGACAACCCTGCCTGCACAGCTTTCCATGAAGTGGGCGGGTACTCGGGTCTCTTCGACAAATACCTGGGAGCAATGACTTCACTGACGGTGTCCAAGGATCCAGCTGTTGGCAACATCTCCAGCACCTGCTACCAGCCGAGGCCTGACTCCTATCACCTGCTGCGTGACCCCCTGACAGGAGACCTGCCGTGGCCTGCGCTGCTCCTGGGGCTTACCATTGTCTCGGGCTGGTATTGGTGCAGCGATCAGGTAGGTCAAGGTGTGCCAGGGGTGGTGTGTGTGCACGTGCCCGGGACAGAACTCTAAATGCCCTGTGCTGGTCGACGGTGACACCGCCCTTTGGAGTTAGGCTGAATCAGGCCCTGAGCTGATAGATCATGCCAGGGTGAACCATGAAGTCAGAATCCAGTGGCAGGATCGGAGGATGGAGGTGTAGCAGGGGCTCTGTAGAGCTGGGGGGTGGGTATGAATCAGAGTGGGGTTGCAGGTTAGTGCTAAGGGGCCATGGAGAGCAGAGGCGAGGCCTGTGGGCTGTGAGTTACAGGGATGACCTATATATCTGGATGCCTCTTATCCCAGGTAATAGTGCAGCGGTGCCTGGCTGGAAAGAATTTGACTCACATCAAAGCTGGGTGCATCTTGTGTGGCTACCTGAAGCTGATGCCCATGTTCCTCATGGTCATGCCAGGCATGATCAGCCGTATTCTCTACCCAGGTACTGCCCGAATCACCCCAGCCTCAGCAGTACTGTGACCCACATCCAGATCCTCTCCCCACCCCCCACTTTTTATTTTTGCTCAAGGATTCAAGTGCCTGCCAGTTATACCTGCTACTATCCTAAGAGCTGGGGACCTGGTATCTCAGTCTTGCTTCCCACCAGAAGCACCATCTCTAGGATTCACTGTTCACACTAGGTTTCAGGGACTCTCGTTTCCAGATCCTGGTCCTTCCTAGCCACCTAATAGCTTCTTTCTTGCAGATGAGGTGGCATGTGTGGTACCTGAGGTGTGTAAGCGGGTGTGTGGCACTGAGGTGGGCTGCTCTAACATCGCCTACCCACGGCTTGTGGTGAAGCTCATGCCCAATGGTGAGTGAGGGCTGGAAACGGATTGCCCTTGGCCAAGCCTGCAGGGACTGCCTGTGGGAGGGTCACCTAGTCAACCCTTCACCACCTTGAACGCACTGAAGGCCTTGGCCTGACAGCTCCTCTTGGCCACAGGTCTGCGTGGACTCATGCTGGCAGTCATGCTGGCTGCCCTCATGTCTTCTCTGGCATCCATCTTTAACAGCAGTAGCACGCTCTTCACCATGGATATCTACACGCGCCTGCGGCCCCGTGCAGGTGATAGGGAGCTACTGCTAGTTGGAAGGTGTGGTCTGGCTCCCACCCGGCTCCACTAATGACCCTGGGATGTGGGCGGAGCACCAGGAGGGTAATGGGGAAGGCGGGGCTTCAGTGAAATCTGATTGTCCGCAACTACAGGCTCTGGGTGGTATTTATCGTGGCGGTGTCCGTGGCTTGGCTGCCAGTGGTGCAGGCAGCGCAGGGTGGGCAGCTCTTCGATTACATTCAGTCTGTCTCCAGCTATCTGGCGCCTCCAGTGTCTGCGGTCTTTGTGCTCGCACTCTTTGTGCCCCGTGTTAATGAGAAGGTGAGAAGGGCACGTTCACGTGAACTCCGGGTGAGGCTCGGGCAGCTTGAGTAGGCTAACGCTGTTTTTCCCATAGGGAGCCTTCTGGGGACTAGTTGGGGGCCTGCTGATGGGCCTAGCTCGTCTCATACCCGAGTTCTTCTTTGGCTCGGGCAGCTGTGTGCGACCCTCAGCGTGCCCAGCGCTCTTCTGCCGGGTACACTACCTCTATTTTGCCATCATTCTCTTCATCTGCTCTGGCATCCTCACACTTGGAATCTCCCTGTGCACTGCGCCCATCCCTCAGAAGCATGTAAGTGCTGGCCAAGGGGGCCGAGAGACCACAGAACTGTATGGGATAGATGAGCCCTTTCACCCCTGTAGCCAGTCTGCTTCAAGGAACACCCACAGAGGCCAGAGGCCGCGAGTGCAGTATGAAGGGGTCTCCAGGACAAGCACATTTACTTGACATTTTTTGGGAAGCAGAGCAAATGACAATAGGAATATGAAGTATCAGAACTGAAGAACTATGATTCTCCGTGTAGACCTAAAACTTGGGGTGAAACACGGGACTGGGCAGGGCCGAAGACTTTAATACTAGATGAAGAGCTCGGGGTTCAGTGTGAAGGCAGACTGTCCTGGCAAGAGGAGTCTGAGTGAGCTGGGCCTGGGCAGGCCTGCAGGCCAGAAGGGAGTCTGTGTGTGTGTGTGTGTGTGTGTGTGTGTAGACAGTGACAAAGCTGTGTGCCAGCATGGACCTGGGGTGACGGCCAGAACTCCCACCTGGTCCCTTCTCCCTAACTTCCCAGCTCCACCGCCTGGTTTTCAGTCTCCGGCACAGCAAGGAGGAGCGGGAGGACCTGGATGCTGATGAGTTAGAAGGTCCAGCCCCTGCTCCTGTGCAGAACGGGGGCCAGGAATGTGCAATGGAGATGGAAGGTAAGGCAGAGCCCGGGAGGGTACCCTGGGGAGCTTGAGGAGCTAACTCCTTTCAGGCTAACTGTGTGCTCCCCATTCCTTCCAGAGGTCCAGTCCCCGGCTCCAGGCCTGCTCCGCCGGTGCCTGCTTTGGTTCTGTGGGATGAGCAGGAGTGGGTCGGGGAGTCCTCCGCCCACTACGGAGGAGGTGGCGGCAACCACCAGGCAGCTGGAGGACATCAGTGAGGATCCCGGCTGGGCACGAGTAGTCAACCTCAACGCCCTACTCATGATGACCGTGGCTGTGTTCCTCTGGGGCTTCTATGCATAGAGTCGAGGGTGTTGGATGCCATGAGCTACAACCAGGGCATGTCTAAGCCTCACAAAGAGTGAGGGTGAGCAGCTTGGAGTGGATCCCAGAAAAGAAACAGGGCAAGAATACAGCAGGAAGGAACCAGTTCCCTTCCTCTTTACCTGGGGTCCAGTCCATTTGATTGGTTGTCACTTTTCACAAGATGATGGCCAATTGGTCATAGAGGTTTGCCTATACAAAAATAAAACTGCCCTCCTAACATCCTGTTGTGGCTGAAACATCGTTGCTCTTGGCTTCATCCTGGTCTCTGGGCTCCTGCTCTGGGTCCTGGGCTTGGAGCACGGCTGCTCATAAGACCTTCTTTTCTGGAGACGGGGGCCATGTGGCCCTCCACTCATCCACCTCTAAATGGTGTTTCTCCGTCTTCCAGCCAGCAGCCTGCAGTCCTAGGAAAAGGTCACAGGATGAGGCCAGGGAAGAGACTCTAGGCTGAACCTGGGGATGTGTAGCTGGTCTTGGCTACTCTGTGAGTTCTTCTTTTTCTCACCCTTTATCCCCCCAGTTTCACCTCCATCACTAGATAGGAGAGAAAGAAGGAGAGAGGGGAAAGAGAGAGAGAGAGAGAGAGAGAGATCCCTGAATCTAATGTCTTTCCTTTTGTTTCTTCTTTGACCATGGCTGCTAACAAACTGCAACCAACCCCCCACTCCCGAATGACCAACAACCACCCACCCTACCTTTTGGGGAGCTAGCATGTATATACCCTACGAAAAGTTCCCAGAATTCCAAAAGTCACATAATTGCAGAAACTATCCGCAGCTGGCAAAACCATGGCTCTGGAGCACAAGGCCAATCGCAGTCAGCTGCTGCGGACAGTCCTCAGCAGCCTCATATCCCTATACCTGGGATTAACACAAAGCACATAATCTTATAATCTTTCTGTGTTTTTAAAAGAAACCAAACTTCCAGAATTCTCACTGCAGGGATGGGCTACATGAGCAGAGGTGCAGGCTGATGCAGCCTCTTATGCTACTTGGGCTCCTCTGTTGGGATTTTCTGTGGCAGAAAATGAAGCTAAAATTTTGTGCAGAGAGAAATCAGCCATAGCACATGGAAAAGGGCAGAAAGAAGTAGATGCTTTAAGACCAATTTGGCTTATAGGCTATCAATATCAGAGACCAACCTGAACTCCAGTCCTGTAGGCAGGGAAACAAGAGACCCAGACTGAAGAGCACAGACGAAAGCAGGCCTTTGTTTCCCATGCAGGAGCCCGGGGATGGTGTTACCTTTCAAGAACTTTGGGAACAGTGTGTCCAACACTTGATGGGTCTCCCTGACAAGAATCCAGCTTTCTTTCTTAGGATCTGGTGGATGTAAAATCAGGAATTCTCACATCCTCGGCAGAACAGATAGCCCACCCTTCCCCACCCCTGCTGGAATCAGCATGAGACCACACGGCTCTTACCAGCCTGCACCTGGTGCCTCAGCTCTGCCAGCTCTCCTGGAAGTGGCCCATCTTCCTGCAGGGCTCCGAGAATCAGCCCATGGGTGGCAGCCCTTAAGACAGTCTCGGGGCCTGCTTCTTGGCTCAGGGCAACCTGTACCTGGTCTGAAGAGACCCAAGAGACAGCCAGATCAGAATAACTATTCCTCAAATGCCTTCAACCCATTTTTCTGATTTTTCTCATCTGCCTGAGGCCATTGCCAGACATGGAAGTCCCCACTCTTCCCTTCCCATCTTCAACTCCTGTTGTTTCTTTAGCCAGACTGAAGTGCTCAGTTTTCAAGAGCAACTTCACAGTAGCTCCAAGAGGCAACTTTTCTCATCAGCGAACATTAACGCCTTTAACACATTACAATCAGCAAATCCGGAGGACTCATTGCCTAACAAAGGACTCAGGGTAAGAGACAAAGTGATCTACAGAGAAGCCAAGGGCCACAGTCTTACCTGAATATGTTGTAATGTACAAAGAAAGCACTCTTTACGAAATCACCCTACTCAATCCTTAGGAAAATGCCACAAGTAGTAAGACAACTTGTAGCATCATGTTCTAGATCAGCAGTTTGCATGTCAAAGGTCATGCGGTGACCCTCTGACACAGTTCCTCCTGTTACGGTGATCCCCAGCTATAACATTATTTTCGTTGCTACTTCAAAACTGTAACTTGCTACTGTTATGAATCATACTGTAAATCCCTGATATGAAGGGTATCTGATGTGTGACTCCTGTGAAAGGGTCATTCAACCCCCAGAGGGGTTGCTGCCCACAGGTTGAGAACCACTGTCATAGAGGGATACAGCGAATTCACTAGGGCATGAAGCTATTCATTTGAATGCATCAAAATTTTGGTCTAGAGTACTCTCTAGGACTCTAGGCAGCCTCCAAACTGTCCGGGAGTTGGAGGCCTGGAGTCAGAGGAGTGAAGACGGGGAAGCTGCAGCACACTCACGTCGTGACTTGTTCCAGCAAAGCAGGTACGGCTCGTGATGGCCCTCAACCAGCTGCTTCAGCTCAGAGACACTGAGGGAGAGAAGAGTGCACTGGGGCAGCGAAAGCAAGGCAGCAGGACCCACTTGGTTAAACTGTTGGCTGTAACTGTCCGTTTGCCATTGGCTTCTGCTCACTGCCCATTTCCCTAGCTATTGCCTTAGCCCCTCCCACCTTCTCTCTTCCTGTACAGTCTTCCCCATGTACATCCCTTCCTTCATCTATAAACCCCTCCATCATCAATAAACATCTTTTGCAAAAATTATGATTTCCAGTGTTGCATATAATACATCATGCATACTGACCATTTACACCGCTCCCACCTTGCGTCTCCCACAAATCTTTCATATTTACTGTCTATTTGCTTTGTTTTGTGGCCCACCGAGGTGAACCAGGGCCTTCTTCATGACTATGGGCTTGGAGCTATGGCTGAAGGCTGGAACCTATTCCGAGCTAATAGTCCTCTTCCCTGGCTGACAGGTATGGTCAGCCTCGTGCGAGCTTAGTGTAGGGAACGACAGCTGTGAGTTAATGACTCCATCGGTTGTACTCTGAGGTGCTTAGCTTGTGTCACCTTGACATGACTCAGGAGTCACCAGAGAAGAGGGAACCTCAACCAAAGAACTGCCTTCCTTGCCCAGGTTGGCCTATGGCCACGTCTGTGAGAGACTGTCTGATTGATGATCTGTTGGGGTGACACCACCCTTCAGCAGTCAGGCCAGGGTTGCATAAGAAAGCTAGCTGAGCCTGAGGTGGTGAGTGAGCCAGTTAACAGCATGGCTTCTGTCTTAGTTCCTGCCCTAACTTCCTTTGATGACTGAGTGTGACCTGGAATTATAAGCCAAAGAAACCTGGCCCTCTGGGAGTTGCTTTTGTTCATGGTGTTTATGACACCAGAAAACAGTAAACCAGATCATACTGAGTGCAGATAATGGCATTTAGAGCTTTTTACCCTGTCTTCCAGCATACAGACTTCCTGCCCCCTCTTACACAATGCCCCATGAGCCTTAGAGGGGATGGGTCGAGGTAACTTGATTCAGGATGGGCCACATCCTTCATCTGTATTGTGCATCTCGGGTGGTCCTGAGTCTGCACCACTGCCATCCATGCATGTTAAGGATGCTGAGGGCTACTTTGGTCTATGGGTATCTACAGGGGTATTCAGAAGGCAGTTTGCTGCTATCACTTATCTCTCGGTTCTATTTCCTGCTTCCCTCACGAGCTCTCGCTGATCTCTGATGCTGTACAATGGCAATAAGAAACCTAGAACAGATTATACAGTGAAACCTGACCAAACATCAGTGTGTAACTGAAAACAGGAGCTTATGTGGGAAGTGTGGGAAGCAGGAGGTATTGGACCACTCACCTGGAGACCAAGTGGTGTAGGGGAACACCCAGGGACAGAGACAGGGATGGCCAGAAACCTGTTGGAAGCAGTCAGGAAGCTCAGGTGGAGGGGGAAGGAAGGCTGGGAAACCCAGGAACCTGAGACCAAAGGGATGGATCACCTGTCCACAGTGGCTCCATCTGATTGGCTGAAGCAGGCTCAAGTACCTCTCCCCTCTGCAGGAAGTGCTCTAGGACCAGCTGGAGGCGGCTTTCATTCAAGGTCTCCAGGACAAGGGCTCGGACTGCCCGGTAGTTGGCATAGATGTGGAGGGCGGTGAGCAGGACGAAACAGCCAAGGCTGAGGCTGGGACCAGAGAGTACGGTAGCCAATGGACACAGGAAGAGGCTGAGCCGGCATCTTCACCACAGCCTCACTCCTGGCTTACCTTGGGCAATCTGATACCAGAGGAAGCATCAAAAGGCTGACCAGTAGCCCTGCTAGGTTCACCACTGTCTCCTGGAAAAGAGCAGAGAAGCTGAGCGTTAGAGGGCTTCCCAGAAAGCCGGAAAAAATGTCGGTGCTTTTTATTATAGTCCTTAGGGCTTCAAAAACCACCCAGGGCTCCCTGCCCTGATGGGAGTGCCAACTATACTTTTAATGTTTTGGTGAGTAAGCTGCTATTTAAAAGATGCTGGGAATTTCTCTGCTCAGTAGACACCATACTTCTTAGAATGCCCTTGGGACACACCTTGGTTGACTTCCAAGACTCACCTGAGCAGTCCTACAATGGGCACTCTGGGCTGTGCACATCTAATTTCCTGCAGTGTGCTGGAAAAGGTGGGTCCCTCCTTGATTGGTATCCACGGAACCCCAGGATGGCAAGGAATGGCTTTGACCTTCTGCTTGTGGACCCATGTGACCAGAGCCTTCCACTAGCCAGAATGAAGACACTTGGGGGAAAGGAACCCTGCTGTGGCCCCGGGACATCAGTCAAGACCACAAGCTATGGATCCTAGCTATCGGGATTCTGGGGAAAGCTGGTCTTGGCATGGAGAGGCCCTGAGGCTCACCAGCTCTTTTTGCTCCTAGCCTTCCTCGGAAGGAGAAAGGCTGAGGGACTAAAGCCCGCATATGAAGTGGTGAACTAGGGATGGAGGCAGTCAGGAACACAGGAGCAGAAAGCCTCTGTTTCTACAGGTAAAGTCAGCCAGGTAGCCATGTAAAGTTGCAACAAGTGAGCGCTCAGCAGCAAAGCTGCCTCGAGACAAGGGAGCCGAGGTTTGAGGAGGACTGGGGTCCTTCTTTACCTTGGCATCACCTAACAAACAGCACTCCAGAGAACTACAGGGTGGGGTGCAGGGCGCGCATTCGTAAAAGAGCAAAAGAGCACAACAGCTGGGCTGCGTGCTTTTGTAAACTCGTTTCTCAGCTCACTAGCCCACTTCCATTCCTGGTTGACTTTTACCTCTTTTAAAGAATCCATTTTAATTCCATGCCTAACTTAAAAGATGTAACTTTTTCTCCAGCTTCCTTCCTGGAGGCTGCTGGGAATTTTCACTTAACTTTTACTGTGTTTTTCTCCTACTAAACTATTAATAAAGTTATCCTGGAGCTTCCTTCTGGGTTCGTTTCTGAACTCTTTCACTAAGGAGGCTAAGAACCTCTAAGAGGAACCCTAGGCTCCCCTGGAATATGTCAGAACCAGGAAGGGTTCCCAAGGAGACTCCTCTGAAGACTCGCTACCTGTTGTCCAAGATTCCCTCTGAAACATCTATCTCCAGGCTTTATCCTCTCTTCTGCCTCAGGCCCTGAGTCTCTGCATGCAGATCCCTCGTGTGTCACAAACAAGACAGTGCTGTAAGGGCTTGGAGGGCCGTGATGGCAGAGCCAGCACTTGCTTCCTAGCGGGCCTGGCTTTCTAAGGCAGGGGATGGGCTACAGGTGTGTGAAGGCAGAAGTGAATCATGAAGGTGCCATCCTCGGGGTCCCCGTGACGCCGGAGGTCCACTCTGCCAGAACTCACCTTCACATCCCTGTCCTCTCTGCATTCCTTTGTTCTCTTCATCCTTTACAATGTCTACCTCCCACCAAGAGGATGGAGAAGTGGCTCTGTGCAAGGAGGCTGCTATGAGCCATGTGCCTGACTCACCCCAAGGGTTCAGGCGGGTGGGGCCGGTGCAGGTGAGTTTTACAGGATGTAGGTGCCACAAAAGTGTTGTTGAGGCTTTAAATCAAGATCAACTCTTTTAACAACTTCATTTAAACAAAATGTTGTCTGTATGTTCCTGACAATTATGGTAATGCCTTTTGCTTTATAAGATCTACAAATCCGACTGAGCTCATGCCAAATACCACCATCTCATTGGTAAAAAGGGTTAGAATTGGATCGCTAGTTTTTTGGTTTTGTTTTTGGCAGAAATGGGTTATATTTATCATAATCTTGATAGTGATAGACATTGTGTATTTAACCATTGTTTTAACTTTATGTCCTGTTTATAGTCAATTCACATTCTTCCAGTCCTATGAAAATTTTTAACTCCATCTTCCTGGGTCTCTTTGATCACCCTCCAAAGCCTGAAAGTTTATAAGAGTGGGAACTGCAAGCCGCCCCCCCCCCAACACACACACACACACACTACTTTACGCAGTGCCTATTCCCCCAGTTCTCGTCCTTTTTTCTCCCTGAGTCTGTATGCAGGTGCTCTTTTATTAAGGAGGGGTGGCAATGCTCTCCCTTCTTAATAACATGAATTATTAAGTAAAGTACTGTCTCCCGGGTGTCCCTCACCACATGATGAAATGAAAGCTAACACAGATCTGTGCAGGATCTTACTGCCTCCAGTTGGAATGTCAGTGCCTGCAGGTGCCTTCCAGCTCACACTTCTTCTCTACAAGGACAATTCTTCATGGGGGCAAGGGTTGATAGTCTAGGGTTCTACTGCAGGACTCAAGGACTAAAGAATAGCTGGCACCAGGAAAGGCTAGCTCCAGAACTGGTTTATATGGCGGCTTGTGGGTGCTGAGCCCATGCTGCTCAGGAGACTTAAGTCTCTGCAGCTGAGGTGACTCTGGGTTTCTACCGTTCACCTCGCAGATGTCTTCTCCATAACCAGAAAACATTTATCCCCAAGGGAAGTGATGCTAGAGGTGAAATCCAAACAGAACACTGCACCCCCGTCCTTTACCCTTCACAGTGATTTCAAACCAAGAGCTCTGAGCCCATTTGGTTTTCGGTTCCCTCCATTTTTGTTTAATTTTTTAGAGCATGTTAGGATAGAGACCGTAATCAGCTTCAGCACAGGAGACACTTCAATGACGCAAGCAGCAGGGCTCTGCACCAGGTAGTTGGGGAAGAGAGGGGGAGCGGGGAGCACAAACCAGTGTCTCTAATTCCTTTGGGGCCATATGTTGGGGAGTTTTCCCCAAGGATGTTTGGGTAACTAAAGACAGGAAGATTGGTCTTGGGTCCAGAGTGCCATCAGGAGACATTCTACTTCACTTCAGAGGCCCTGTGCGCCCAGGGTTCCCACCTGGTTTTGGTCTCTTGTTATAATGCACTGAACAGCCTGGCTCCTTCATCTGCATGTACTTTGCACACACACCCCTCTCCAAACACTGCACCCAGCGCCTTCAAAAACTCTGCCATCCCTGACTTGCACTGGGCTTCCAGTCTCCTATCTCTGAAAAATAGTATGAGCTGCCCTGCCCCTGGTAATTATCAAATTTAGACAGTTTCTATTCAAATGTATTCCTAACATATCCAGGTATAATGAGCAGAAAAGCCAATCTGGCCTGAACTGGTCTGGGGTGTATGTGCAGTAAGGCAAACTGTCTCCTTTAGTAGCCGTTTAGGGAGAGCCTCCTATTTACCATACAAGGACTATGTAATGGAGTGTGCACATGACTAAAATTGGAAGCATTATGAGAAGGGGTATTCACAGTAGAGAAACAATCTATTAATCAAAATATTGAACAGCCTAAACTATCCCTGGGAGTAACCAGCTCCTTCTCCCAGCCGCATAGAAAGAAACACCAAGCTGTAGCCTCCGAGTACACTCACTCACGTGGCTAGCTGTCAGTTATGACAGTGGATCTTGTCTTAATCTGGAGGACGGCTTAGCTCCAAATAAAATTACCTTGCTTCTTGTGCACATCTGTGTGAGCCTTTATTTCCAATTCTTGGGTTAAGAAACCAAGGACCTGTGAACACCCAGCCCAGACCCCAACCACCAATAACACCAGCCCTTTCTCTGTCCTTACACCTGCCGCTATGACATGCTAGGACAATGCCCCTAGAACACAAAGAGAGAGAGACTAATATTTGACTGTACTCTCTGGCCTCAATATAAGCTAGGCAAATGAAAGCTTGGGCCAAAAGATAAATCTTAAACCTAACTGCCTGCCTCTAGCTGGGTTTACTCTGGAAAGGTCAGGGGCACTGATCTGCCCTACGGGGCATATGAAGACTGAAGTCTCCATTTACTCCAGTGCCTATGGAACTTCAGGCAAGGGAAGTGCTGGACCCTCAGGAGCGATTCCTGCTCGTGATCCTTTTCAATCATATGCCCTCAACAAAAAGCTGCAAAGTGTCTCTGGAGAGTCCCCAGACAGCAGTGGGTGACATCTCAATCTGTGTCCTACTATGATTATCTGTTGTCTTAGGGCGACTTACAAAGCCCCATTTCCTACAGTACCCTCCTTCTTCCCACAGGGGAGCTTTCCTCAAACCAGGCTAATTCCTTCTTTTCCCCTAAAGGTCCAAAGACTATTCCTAAGCTGATTAACTCGAATTACAGTGTTACTCTAAGAACTTTCAATAGTACAAGGACCTCAGACTCCACACACCGACCTCTTGGACACTACTCCTTTGATGTTGAACAACTGTGACATGAAAACCCATCCCTGCTGCTACCCTCTCAGGGACAGAAAGTTCTGACACACAGACAGCAGGCAGCCTGGCAGATTCCTCACGAGCTCACCTCACTCCCTCCAAAGCCAGAGAGGGGGACTTCTGAACGCCTGGTTGCAACTGAGTCACATGCCATTTCCAAGTGATGGAATGTCCTAGTATGGTATTCTACACGTATGGAACAATAAGGAATGGAACTCAGTATGCCCCTAAAATTTCCAGGAATAACTAAGTAACAGGGACCACTTTTTCTTTCATCCATTTTGTTCTATGTACTTAAAACAATTGTGTGTGTATATATATATATATATATATATATATATATATATATATATATATATCATAAATGTTATTAAAATTTTTACAAATAAGTAAAAGTCTCAGACTAAAAATTTAAATTTACTTTTTATGTCCTGGCATACCTTAAACTATGTGTAAGCATATATTAAAAAGCCTTCTATGTGTATAATAAATTAAGGCTCTCATTTCCTTTCTTAAAACCTATTAAAATGGTATCTTTGGGTCTATGAGTTACTTCCTAAGATATTAAATGCTATTTTTTAATATAAAACAACAATACCATTCACAATATAGGTTACCTTGCTCTGTATATAATCAGGATGGCTATGTTCTTAAATCCTCAGGTATTAATAATGAATACCTTACCTTTCTAATTTCTAAACCTATATTTTACCCTAGAACTATGTCATTACAAAGCAAAACCTGTTTCCAGTCTGCCTCTGTCCTTTACAGACGTGCTTTTCTAGGTTCTTATCTTGTCCAATTTAAAGAGTCACTTAATGGTCAAGCTGTGGGTGTCTGCCCAGTGAGCTCGGAGTCAGGTCACACTCTGGTTTTAAGATCAAAGATATCTGACTTTATACTAAAATAATATCTGTAAAAATGTATTTTGGAATAAGAATTGCTAATGCCATTATAATGTGAACTAACTGATAGTCTAATCTGCGATGGTCCAGCGGACGGTCTGGCGTCATGTTTACATGCAACCGTGTGTTCTCATGCGCTTGCACTGCTATGTGTTCACAGAACCAAACTGTCTGAGAAGTAAATGGTCTGATTAGTTAAAACAGCCAAGCTTAACCACAGTTCTTTTTAATTCATACTGTAACTAAAATTTAAAATAAAAAGGGGATCAAATAAACAGTCTGAGCCCAGACACTGCTGCTCAGCTGCTTCGGCTCTGACCAGGTAGTGCTTTAAATATCCTGGGCTTAGAACAGAAACTGGCCTGTAGGATGTGCTAAGCCCCCTCCTCGGAGAGGTGGTCCTCTCGGCTCTGCTTTTAATAAAATCTAAAAACTGGGGCAGTGATTTAGCCCTGTACCTTTAACTTTTCCCAAACAATTAATTTACTTTTTTAAAAAAGAAGATTTTGTTTTATCAAAGTAATCTTATAGTTTCTACAAAATGTGACAGGGATCTAATTAAAGAACCGACCTTAGTCAGATTTATTAAAAAAAAAATCTGTCTGTTAAGCATCTCTGATATATCCACCAATGTACTATAAATTTGCCTTGATGTTTTTCTTTATTCTGTAAAACTATAAAAATGTCTTGAAATTGCTTCCCTGTTGGAACATGGAATTAAGAGAGCAACCCAATTCTGTGTTCCTGGGCAATGGTTACTCAAAATGGCTCCAGAATAAACTGTTTCTTATTTCCTTTAAGATGACAGCTGTGGGTTTTGTGTCGACAACCTCTGCCCTTCCTCACCTCTGCCCTTCCTCACCTCTGCCCTTTCTCACCCAGAGTATTCGGGAAACAAAGCCTGCCAGGCACGGACAAGAGGGGGCTATAAAGACTCTGTACTACACGCCGCATGGCTGGATGCCTTTTGGACTGTCTATTAACTTGCTAGCCACTTCTATTCTTAGGAGTGCTTTTTCTTCTCTTAATAAGCTATTTCCATTCCACACTAAAGGGTATTAACCTTTTCTCCACCCCTCCTCCCGGAGGCTACTGGGATTTCCACCTAACCTGTGCAGTGTATTTCTCTTATCTCTTAAACTAATTATGCCTGTGCTTCCTCCTGAGTGTTGCTCTCAGGCAGGCCATATGGTCAGAAAGTAGTGAAAGCTGGCTACAGAAGGGTTGCTGGTGTTAGAGAAAAAAAGCCAACATTCCTTGGGACCGTGTGAAATAGATTTTCTGTCCCCAAAAGGAATCACTTCCCTTGCCTCTGGCAGAAGTCCCTACTCACAAGTACTTATTACACAATTCAAAGCCCCCACACTAGCCTACTGCCCCCCCCCAACTAGCCTGCTGCCCCTACACTAGCCTGCTCCCCCCACACTAGCCTGCTGCCCCCACACTAGCATGCAGCCCCCACACTAGCATGCTGACCCCACACTAGCCTGCTGCCCCCACACTAGCCTGCTCCCCCCACACTAGCCTGCTGCCCCCACACTAGCATGCAGCCCCCACACTAGCATGCTGACCCCACACTAGCCTGCTGCCCCCACACTAGCCTGCTCCCCCCACACTAGCCTGCTGCCCCCACACTAGCCTGCTGCCCCCACACTAGCATGCAGCCCCCACACTAGCATGCTGTCCCCACACTACCATGCTGTCCCCACACTAGCATGCTGCCCCCCACACTAGTATGCTTGCCCCTACACTAGCATGCTGGCCCCACACTAGCCTGCTGCCCCTACACTAGCATGCTAACCCCCACACTAATGTACTTGCCCCCACACTAGTATGCTTGCCCCTACACTAGCATGCTGGCCCCACACTAGCATGCTGTCCCCACACTAGCCTGCTGCCCCTACACTAGCCTGCTGCCCCCACACTAGCCTGCTGCCCCCCACACTAGCCTGCTGCCCCCACACTAGCATGCTGCCCCACACTAGCCTGCTGCCCCTACACTAGCCTGCTGCCCCCACACTAGCCTGCTGCCCCACACTAGCCTGCTGCCCCTACACTAGCATGCTGCCCCCACACTAGCCTGCTGCCCCCCCATTAGCGTGCTGCCCCCACACTAAGCAGGCTGCCCCCACACTAGCATGCTGGCCCCCCACATTAGCATGCTGCCCCCACACTAGCCTGCTGCCCCCCCACATTAGCGTTCTGCCCCCACACTAGCATGCGTGCCCCCACACTAGCCTGCTGCCCCCCCCACATTAGCGTGCTGCCCCCACACTAAGCAGGCTGCCCCCACACTAGCCTGCTGGCCCCTTTTATACCCCCACTCTCCCCACTCTTGCTATTCCATCACTCTTGCTATCTTGCTATTCTCTGTGCCTTGCTATCTCCATTATTCTTTTCTGCTCTCTCGGCTCTCTGGAAGATAGCCCTGGCCATGTTCAGTTTCTTCTCCGCTCTCTGTTTTCTCTCTCCTATCTACAATAAAAACCTTCCCCATACTAAAGCAGTTATTCCAGGAGTTTCCTCTCTGTGCTCCCTTGTCTACACCGAGTCAGTTTATAAATCATTTTATTAACGAGACTAAGAACCCCCAAAGGAAGCCTGACTTTCCCTGCAGGACGCAGGAGCCAGCTATGGGACTGAGCACGTGGTCTGAATAGCCCCCGAGATGCACTTCTGCCTGACTGAGGACGCTCTACAGAAACAAAGCCTGGGGGCTGAGGCAGGACTGGGAGGCAGGGAGAACTAACACAAGAAGCTGGAGAAGCTGGTGAGGAGGGCCTGGTTTTCACTTGTTTGACTTAGTCCAACCTTTTCCCTGGGCAGAGGGACTTCCCCAAGGGTATCTAGATGGACTTTGAGCCTTTCTGCTCTTTATTTTCTTATCTGTGAAATGGTCACAATGGGTACATTAACAATAGAAAGACTGAATAAGTTCCTGGAGAAGACATAGGTAGGCTTTACAAATACTAGTTTATGAGCACTGAGCAAAACGGTTCAGTGCTCAAAACGGCCGACCGAGGCCAGAACAGGACTGGATAGGACGGGCTCCTTCCTAGCTGATTCAGGGTCACCAACTACAAGGAGTAAACAAGTAAACAACAGCAAAATCAGCACGTCACATTTCTGGGACCTGTCCAGGCCTTACGTTCCTCTACAGTGAGACGAGGGTCATAAAAGTGCCGACTTTACAGGGTGTGAAATAAATAATGAAACCCAGAGGGCACTTAGCACAGAGCTTGGGACAAAATGTAAGACCTGTGGAGTCCAGTCTCAGGGCTATCCCTCCCAATGCCATTCTGCTCAGACTCCCTCTGTCAGAGGAGAGTACTGGGCCAGAGGACCTTCCAACTCAGTGGAGGCCTCTGGCTGGCATCCTAACAACCTCACATGCTGAGTACACCTCAGTGGGGATATGGCTGACCCCACCAGGTAACAGCAGGGCCACTTACGCTTCTCTCTGTACGCCCCCTACTCACCTCCTTCCCAGGGACACTTGGAAGTCTCTTTTTGTACTTCTAAACTGTGGTGGGCCCTGGACCCTTCCCCACCTCACTCAAACGGCTTCCCGTGCCTGTGCTCACCTGGCTGCTGTCCTTGGCTGACACATCTGCCATGTTGTTCCTTCGGGCCTGGTGCATGGTCAGTGCAGCTCGAGTGGCCCCGCCAGCCACACCAACAATGCACTGGGTGGGGAAAAGAGAAGAGTGAAGGTCAGGGCAGTCTGTGCTGTGGAAAGGCAGGCCCTCCTGTGGGCGAGCGCATAGGTAACTCACCCCAGCCAGAGAAAAGCGGGTCTCTAGTGACACCTCCCTTCCGCAAACACCCAATGCAGTCCTTGGCTTTTAGTTCTTACTACTGAATCTTTAAAAACCTGTTCCCGAAGTTGTTCCAAGAGAAAAGGGAAGCCTTGCCAGCTATTATTACCCTGTGACCCTGACTGTAGGAAATTCCAACTTCCTTTCCCCAAGGATCTTTTTGCCCTCTTTGAATCAGGGTCTTGCCATGTAACCTAGGCTGCCCTAGAACTTGTAATAGTCCTAACTTGGACCCCATGATACTAGAATCACAGGGGTGCACCCTGCTGGGGTCGTTTTAAAGCCACACCTCTCATCTCCTTGGCTTGCTTTGGCTGCATCCTCTCTCTCTCTGACTGATCGATAAGGTCCAGTCTGGTCTTTGACTTCACGCTTACAGTCTGCCTCCTTATAAGTCCTTTCTTCTTCCTGTCCACTGAGCACTTCAGGCAGGTCCACACTTACTCCAGTGGCCCTGGATTAACGTACTTACATCTCTCCTGAGATCTCTAGAAAGCAACTAGAGCCACTGATAACTTTGATCATCGAGTCTCTTGTAGATGACAGACACAGAATGATGACAGACAGTTTTTTGATGAAGCTTAAGTATAGCTATAAAGGCGGAGGAACTAATTTATTCAAAATCAAGAGAGAAGTGGTGTAAGATGAGGCTCAAGTGACTGGCAGGGAACAGTCTGGTTCCAAATAGAAAACTGGAAGCCTTTAAGGTTTCCAGAGAGCAATGGCTCAGGCAAGTAACCTAATTTGAGACCTACGTTTACTATTGTGTGTGTGCACATGCACACACGTGCTGATGCATGCATGGATGTCAGAGGAGAATCTGTGAGAGCCCCTGCTCCCCTGAAGCCAGGTGGGCAGGTTTGGTTACTGCACCTTGATGGCCCACTGACCCTAGAGAAATTTTAATTCAGAACAAGGCTGCTCTGGCCAGAGATCACGTCCAAAGATGTTCTAGGTCTGTGTGATCCAGCTGGAATACAGATACACCTTTAATCCCAAGGTACAGAGGTAAGCAAAATTCTGAGTTCAAGGCCAGCCTGCTACAGAGCACTTACGTATCAGGCAAAGAAAAGCTTAAGTGCAGGTGTGGTAGTGCACGCCTTCAACCCCAGACAATGAAGGTAGAGTTAGCTTGTAGAACGAGGCACCCATGTTTGATAGTGATGTCTAATTGAGTGGCAGACAAAGTGACAGATCAAGGAAAGATCTGACAGAATGGGATCTACCCAACTCTCCTGAGAAGAGAGAGGAGAGGGAAGCTGCTCAAGGGAACATTGCAGACAGAGGATGCAGTCTGACCAGGACAGTTCTGCAGTCACGGGTTAAAAGAGAACAAGAAGGAGCCAGAAGAATAGAAAAGATTGCTAGAGTTACTTTGAGGCCAAGCAGAGCAAGCCAGACTGAATCAGTGAGCTTGGAGAGGAGTTTGAGCCAGAACAGCTGAGTTGAACCAGGCAGTCAGAGCTCAGGAAGAACAAGAAAAGGTGAGCATTTTTAGCAGTAAGTCTCAGAGGCTGAACACCTAGGCCTAGACAAGATTGTATGGAAGCTGGGAGCTTTCAGGACTAGGTTGGAAGACAGACGCCGTGAGCCTGGGACATGACAGTTACTACAGGAGAATAAAAGTTCCCTGTACAACTGACTTTCAAGAGAGCATCCGGCTGTGAAAAGGGCTACAGACTCCCTGGGAAGGAGCTTGTCCAGCAGAGGGGCTGCCAGTGAGGGAGGGGGATGAACGGTGGGAAGCAGGAGGAAAACCGGAAGATCTGAGCGGAAAGCGACAGCTGAGGTGAGGAGGTAAGGGTGACAGCCAGCTTCTGGCTGCTGTAGCTGTGGAGGGAGTGCTGGTCACAGACTCAAACTCTGCCATGACCGATCTTAAGGGGAAAGACAGAACCTTGCTCTGGGACAGTAGTTGACAGACACGGGTCTCAGAGGCAGAGTTTGCTGCCGAGTCTGAAAGATATGCCAGAAGTCACAGTCCCCAGCTACAGCAGTATCTTCTCTGGGGTTTCCTACCTTGATGATAAAATCAGGGGCGGAAGTTAAGGTGTGTGCAGCATTTACTGCCTGTCCTAAACAAAAAGACTGCTTTACCCCAAATACCAAAAGTGCCCGTGGCTTGGCTGCTTGGCTGCGGTATAATGTGCCCGGTACTGAGTCTTAGGGCTTTACAGCTCTAAATACCTGACTGTAGTGATGTGTTTTCTGACCCTGCTGGGCCTGTCTCCTCATCTGAAGGTGTTGTGAGGGCAAGTGAACCCCACCAGCTTCAGTGGTGATTTGTGCCATTGCGCTCTCTCTCTCTCTCTCTCTCTCTCTCTCTCTCTCTCTCTCTCTCTCTCTCGTGTGTGTGTGTGTGTGTGTGTGTGTGTGTGTGTGTGTGTGTGTGTGTGTGATTTCTTGGTCCTGGGATCATAAACTCTTCTCCTTCGGGACTCAGCCTCAGGTAGAGCCTTTCTACATCCCAAGACCATTCCTCACCTGGTATGCTCAGAACTGTAACCCCATAGCTATCTGTGTAATTATGTGCCATTTCCGTTAAAGATGGGAGAGTCTGTGGCCTGGGTCATCCATGCAGTAGGCACTATAAAGATGTTTTACTGAAGAATGACAAGTGGCGGGAAGCTAGCCCCTAGATTCTGGTGTTGGACCACCCTTCACTCTCAGCTCAGAGCACCCTCACCAGCGTGTGCTCCAACATGGCCCTGCACAGGCTGGCTGAGGCACAAGGGCTGTCTGGTCAGAGGATCAGAAAACTTGTCTGTGTCTCAGTAGAAACATATGAACTTGGTCCTTTTCGAACTTCCTCCAGTACAGGGACTGGGTAAGCCACATATGGCATCGGTAAGGATGGTATCTCAGGTAGAGAAGTGTCCCAGAGGTGGGTACCTTGGCTAGGTTGCTGGTACTGACAGTCATGGTGAAAAAGATTGGGTACATGGGAGCCATAATCTCTAGGAACATGGCTACATCATTGAGGATGTCGGCAAAGAGCCTGTGGGAAGATCAGAGGTTAGAGGTCACAAACCGGAGACTTTATAACAGCAGATCCTCCCTCCTCCCCACCCCTCCTCCCCAACCCTCCTCCCCACCCCTCCTCTCTTCTCACCTCCACTGCTTGGCATTACAGTCCAGTTTGCTCCTGTTGGGGATAAGAGGTTGTTGCAATTTAGAACACAGGAAAACTGCTGTGGGCTGTAAGGAGTTGTCAGGTCACAGTCAGGTCTACAGGGCTCAGGGTGGAAATATACTGAAGGGGCTCTGGGCAGCTCCAGCGTGCCCACGGCGTGCCCACACGGCTCTGGCAGGCCGTACTCCCTTCTGCCTTGCTAAAAATTGTTAGGTTACATTCCTAAAGGAAGCTACCAGGGTCTGCTCCCTTATTTGGGCACTGCCTCCTCCTGAGACTGACCACCAAGAACCGGCCACCACAGTATTGAAGTCCAGCAATCAAAAGCCCCCTTTGTCCCCTAGTCAAGATGCCCAATGAAGATTAAATACCTCATCCTAACACGGGGCTCCCTTTGTACCTTTATTAACTGCTGTTTTCCCATGGGCCACATCTGTCTCCTCTGTCCAGAGGCAGTCCTTTGTCCTCACTCCGGGACAGATGCCCTTTCTCCCTAGTCCTCTCCCTCCTGTCTTTGTCCCTCACTCCCTGCCCTTTGTCCCTCTGGGACGAATCAATCTCCTTTGTGCTTTGGTCTTGGAGGTCTGGGCAGAAACGGCTCCTTACTTACACTTCCCTGTCACTGTGAGATCAGGAATTCTTTAGCTGCTTTTCCCCTCCCCAGAAACTGGGCGACACCCTTCTGCAGCTCTCTGATAACAGTGGGGAAGAAAGGCCTTGTAGCCCTTCTCAACTCAGCTGCAAGATAAGTTCACAGTCCGATCTAGTGCTGGCTCCATTTCCCTTAGCAAAAGACTGGGCCAAACTAAGTCACATGGTGTAGAACTTCTACCACGCCTCTGAAAAATTGATGAAGGTCAGATTGCTGTTTGGGAGACTTGAGGTTTTCCCCTTTGCCCCGCTGTGCCCCCCAACCCCGCACCCCTTTATTACATTGCGCATGGCTGCCACCTCTCCTCACCTCACTCCTCTCTGGGTTTTGAAGGGAAGGCCTGCTCCTTTCAGTTGGAGCCCCACCATGCTGTCCTTGGCAGGATGCTATATGTTTCCTAAGTGGTCTCCTACTGCAAGGTGGGGAGCTCTCTCATGATGAAGCTCTCCTGAAAGGTGATTTTCTATCTGCCTCTCTGAGCAGTGTTTTGTTCCAATATTCCCAGTCCCCTGAAATATGATCCTTATCTGGGAACGTCTTCAGTGAGTGCTGGGTATCTCGCCTGTACTGGCTCTGAGGAAACATTCTGTTTATTGACAGTTCTCCCACTCTCTGAAGAGGCTATTCCTGGACGATTCTCCTTTTCTCTTTGCTTCTTTCAAAGGTAACTAAGTCAAAGTCTGTACACTTGGAACTGCTTAATACCCAATTTGGTATAATTTCAGGTCACAGACAGTGCAGGCTCTCTTGGCTCACAGAACAATGGGTAGGTGGGAAGAAGACCAAGGGAAATGCTGCCCCCCCCCCAATATCCAGGCGTAGGGTATTCTGTTCTACAACACTGCAGGTGGCTACCCCTCTGTCTCCATTCTACAGAGTTGGTTATCCTCTGGCCCATGCATAAGCACCTAAGAACTTAGTGTTAGGAGATGTTGCAGGGTAGTCCAGCCCAGAATCTGCACTGTTAGCTCCAGATCTTTCTCTGGAATCTTTCAGAGGGAGAGGGAGTCCTTCCAGGCCGGGCATACTATATACGCACCGTGGAGTTGCTAAAACATGGACACTCTTCACACCTACCCAGCCTGATGCTATGGAAAGAGGAAAGGCTTCAGTCCCACCCCAACAATTACAGAGTGAGAACTGAGAAAATAACTTCCCTCTTCTAGGCGTATTTCACATCTTGAAATGTACCTTTGTCATCTTCCTCTTGTCAGTTTAGGGGACTGAACCCAGGGTCTTGCCCACAGCAGGTCAAACGCTCACCTCTGCTATATTCCCAGACTTGCATCTCCAAAATGCTCAATCCTACCCAGAAAGCCTATGGGGACTAAGGTTAATACAGAATGCACGTGGGACACAAAATGTTAAGCACTTTGCATAGTTCTTCTCATTCAATCTTTTCTAGCAAGTAAAGCCTCACTACTACCACTAAATGGCACTGGGAAGTGCTACTGGAATCAGCTGACTGCAGAAGAAAAACAAACTTACCCCTTCCACCAGGCAAAGATGATACGGCCCAACATGCCAGTTGAATCTGGGGATGAGAAGAGTGCCTTGGTAAGGGCAAGGAGGGAACTCAGGAGATTTCAGGGTAAGGCAGACACTGGCACTGAATCACTGATCCACTTCGGGTCATGCTGCACTTGGGAAAACATCTGGTGTGATAAATTCTAGACAGATTTAAGGCTGAGGGGTACGCTAAGGTCAGCAGCTTTTCACTGTGTACAGATTAAGCAAGAAATCTTGTTTGTAGCATCGCTAGATGGGCTCTGAACACACGGAGCTGCCTCCTCAGCCTGCAATGCTGCTAATCACAGCAAAAGCTTGAGATAATGCAAATGTTTATAGATGAGGGGATGCACAAAATCTTGGGAGATCTACTCGGTAGCATATTAGACAGTAGTGAAAACCACCCGAACCAGCTATTCACATCGACATAATAGTGTATGAAAGACTAACTCACAGAAACTACATACAGCGCAATGTGCTTTTCAGAAAGCTCTCGTGTTGAGGAACACATATGTACTTGGTACGAGTATGCCAAAGTTTGTCTATAGCTGTCGCTGTAACCAAGTGGTAGGGCTGAGTAACTTTGCGAAAGGTAAAGTTGTCTGGCCCACAAGGCACCTGCAAATTCAGCCTGTGCCCTGCGTGGAAAGAGCGGCCATCCGGCCATGCAGGAGGATCACGGGGAAGGAATGGTTTAGAAGCAGACAGCCGGACAGCTGGGAGGGACAGACCGAGGAGGGGAGGACTCCGTTTTGTTTGAGTTTGAGGGCAGAGACCTTCATGTGAGAAGGCTGTACTTGCATAACCTCCATGCTTGCGTGCCTTCTACTAGACATGCAGGACCTCGGGCTTAGGGGATGTTTCTGAGAACTCCGACGGACAACCACCAACCCTCCTGGAAGTCTGGGAAGGATCATCCTATTTCACAGACAAAGCAACTGAGTCTCAAGGGAGACACACGAATGGACTGGAGCATCTTATAACAACTGTTTTCCCAGCTTTCCTGAAAGACTGGTGTCATGGGAACACGGGGTCTACCTTCCCTCACGACCACAATCTCCCAACAGATCTCATGTGTACGACACACTCCTACTCAGGCTCTCTACCTCTCCGTTTCTGTCCCTCGCCTGGACCCAGAATACCCATCAAAGCAACTTCATAGGTACCCAACTCTCTATACAGTACAAGTTTTCACTTGAACTGCTTTCCTTCAAGGACATTAGATTATATACAAAATTTTATGTTTCAGATTTTTATATTAGATCCGTTTGTTATCTTGAAAATGGTGAGATTACTGCTTCTGAGAGAGTCACTGAGGCAGGCTCCACGTTTTCCTTTTAGTTTTGTACTTACATCAAAGGGCATACATCCTCCCCAGACCATTTGACGGAGACGAGGGGAGGTCTATGGATCAATAGAAGCAGTCCCTGGGGCCCCAACACAGTCTGGAAAGTGGCATTATGGTAAAATAATGACATAATGTCCTACCTATTATCCAAAAGCCAATATTGTCTACCAGAATAGGAAATTTAATTCTCACCTCCTCTTCGCCTTCTTTAGTCCAACTGATAAATTAGTAATTACCCGTCCACAAATTATATGTGAAACTACTGTAAAATGCCTGCCAAACATTGGCAGTTAAGAACAGGACACACTGGGGCTGGGGAGATGGCTCAGTGGTTAAAAGCACCGACTGCTCTTCCAGAGGTCCTGAGTTCAATTCCCAGCAACCACATGGTGGAATACAACCATCTGTAATGGGATCCAATGCCCTCTTCTGGTGTGTCTGAAGAGAGCAACAGTGTACTCACAAACATAAAATAAATCTTTAAAAAAAAAAAAAAAAAAGCACAGGACACACAGCCTGCAAACTGCCTTTGCCTGGTGAATTTCTGACCCCAACCATTCCTGAGCCAATGCCACACTTGGAGGCCCAGGTCTGGGTGTGTAGTGCTTGGCACCACGTTTGCCTGCTGAGTTCCTCTGACTACACCAACCTTCATGACATCCCCACACAGGAAGGTCCAGTTCCAATCCAGCAGCTGTTCATCGGGTGTCCCTAATCTAGTTTTGATCATGCAGTTCCTGCACTGGCTCAACCTAAGGCAGGCCATAATCTCACATCAGACACAAGACTCAAAGCATCTAAGTCACATCAGAAACCCAGCAACAGCAACGGCCGACAGAATCCATCCCCACTCAGATCCCGTCGTCCTCCAGTGAGGACTACGTCAACCCAGGACACCAAACATAAAAGAACAATCGCAAACCTCATTCAAGAATGCAAGGAGGTTACGAAAGCCTCAAAAATCAACTCAATCAACTTAAGGAGGATGGCAGTAAATGCCTGAATGATGTCCAAGAAAGCACTGACGGAGACAACTCAGTATCTGAAATATAATTCAGTGAGGAGATCTAAATACTGAAGAACTCACACTGAAAATAAGATGGACTGAAAAACTCAAATTGTGTAAGTATATAGATCAAGCAGAAAGTAGAATGCCAAGATCTGAAGATAGAGCAGAGGAGTTAGACCACACACACACAAGGAACACCAATCAATCACCAATCAATCAATCAATCAAAGCATATAAAAGGAACATGGAAGAACTGTGAGACACCATGAACAGACCATATCTTTGAATTTATAGGAACAAATAAACAAGGATTCCTGGTTGATCTTCACCAAGATCATAGAAGAAGACTTCCTCAATGTAAGGAAAGACAAACTCACACAGATACAAGGAGCACGTGGAATACCACACAGATAAGACCAGAGAAGAAACTCCCAGGACACTCTGCAGTTAAAGCACTAAATATCCAGAACAAAGAGCAGGCACTGAAGGCTCCAAGAAGAAAATCCCAAGTCACTTACAGAGGAAAGCCCACCAGCATAACAACTCATTTCTCAAGGGAAACTAAAAATCAGAAGGGCCTGGAGCAACATACTTGACCTACTGCCAGCCTAGGCTACTGTACCCAGCAGACTGATGAAGAAACAGGATAAAAGAGCCCATGTACACTAACCCAGCCATACAGAGAGTTCTGGAAGCACTACTTTGGACTAAAGAGATGAGATGACACAGCTGAGACTATAAAAACAAAACAAACGAAGCAGTAATTACTGAAACAGTATATGACGAAGAACACAGAAAGAAACAAAAATACGACAATCAACACATACCTTTTAATAATAACTTTAAATATTAATAGTCTCAATTCTCCAATCAAAAGACATGGGCTAGCTGAATAGATGAAGAATCAAAATCCACCTACCTGTTGCCTATAAGATACAGGCTCCTATCTTCAAGTCAGGCAGAACCTGAGAGCGAGCGGTTGGGAAAAGTATTCCAGAACAGAAGCAGAGGAGCACTTCCACCCTTCTCCTAAGAAGCGGCATCACTCCAAATACCAAAACAGTAAAGACACAACAACGGGAAGAAAACCACAGGCCTATATCCCTCAGGAGCACGCATGTAAAACCCTCAGTAAAATACTTGCAAACAGAATATAGGCAGACAACACAAAGGCCATCTACCAAGATCAAGTTGGCTTCATCCCAGAGATGCAAGAATGGCTCAACATATGTGTCAATACATATAATAAATCATATAAATGGACTTCAGAGACAAAAATCACATGATCATATCAAGAGATGCAGAAAGGGCCCCTGACAAAACCCAACAGGACTTCATGATAAAGTGCTAAAGAGGGAAGATACCTCAGTGTAACCAAGGCTTCTTACGGCAAAACCACAGCCAACATCATCCTCGACAGAGAACACTCAAAGCAGTCCCATCATCGTCACGACTGAGATGGGGCTTTCCTGACTCCTTTCAATGTAGGGCTAAAGCGCTAACCAGAAAGAAACCAAAGGCATCCAACTAGGACAAGAAATCAAATGATCCCTATCTGCAGATGATATACGGGAGGTATCCTAAAAGTTCCACCAGATGTCTAGACAGAACCCAGGGTCTTGCCCATGGCAGGTCAAATGCGCACTTCTGCTGTATTCCCAGACTTGTATCTCCAAACAGTTCAATCCTACTCAGAAAGCCTAAGGGGACTAAGGTTAATACAGAACGCAAGTGGGACACAAAATGTTAAGCACTTTGCATGATTTTTTTGAACCTTTTCTAACAAGTAAAGGCTCACACTTCTACTAAATGCCACTGGGAAGTTCTACTAGGCCAGGATGTCTGCTTTGAGACGGTGCTGTCTATGTACGTCAGAGAAGCTGAACTCACAAAATCTCAATAATATGGTTGCCTAGACAAGACCTGACCAACGATAGCAGCTGACATGCCAGCATGGACAGGAGGGGCTGCAGGGGGCTCCAACCCTGATAAAGAACTACAGGAAGTTCACAGTTGCCGAGATTAGGAGAATCCATCTTCTCTAAATATATGCTCCTTGATAGGTTGTCTAATCCCAACAAAAATGAACTCAGTGATGTGTGTGCATGCGCATGTGTGTGTATGTGTGTAACAATAATAATTCAAAAATAAGAGGCCATGAATTTTAAGGGGAAGAGTGCTGAAGGGAGAAGAGGAGATAAATTATGTAAACATAGTATTCACATATTAAATTTTCAAAAAAATAAATTTAAGAAAAGGAGACACAGAGTCGGCTGGCCTGGGGCTGCTTGGAGTTCCTCTATGTGAGAAATAAATAACGCCATTGGAGTTCCTCTACGTGAGAAATAAATAACTCCACTGGACTGGCTACTGTCGGCACTAAGAGACACACTGACCTATACGGAAGAGGGGCAACAATGCCTGACCTATACCTGACTACTAAAATAGCAACTGCGAGCCGGGCGTGGTGGCGCACGCCTTTAATCCCAGCACTCGGGAGGCAGAGGCAGGCGGATTTCTGAGTTCGAGGCCAGCCTGGTCTACAAAGTGAGTGCCAGGACAGCCAGGGCTACACAGAGAAACCCTGTCTCGAAAAAACCAAAAAAAAAAAAATAATAAAAAAAAAAAAATAGCAACTGCTACAGATATTACCATTGTTGGTTCCAAGCTGCTTGGAGAAGAAAGGGTTTATTGGCTTACTCTCCTGGCTCACAGTCCACTGAATGAAGTTAAGGCAGGAACTGAAGCACAGCAAGAAGCTGGAGATAGGAACTAAAGCAGAAGCCATGGGGTGGGGGGCTGCTTGCTGGCTATTCCCCAGGACAACATGCACAGGGATGGCACTGCCCAGTGGCCTGGGCCCTTCTGTTCCCCACAGGCTCAGAGCAGTCTTAGAGAGGCCATGTTCTCAACTGAGATTCCCTTTTCTCCGTGACCTTAGCTGCTTTCAAGTTGACAACAAACCAACCAACCAGGACAATGCCTGCCTGAAAATGATTACAACATACATTCCAAAGCCAGGTTAATGAGTGCATGCCTATAACTCCAAGTAAAGACATGGGGGTTATATCCAGCGATACATGGAGATCTAGGCTAGCCTGGGCTACAGAAGATCCTGTGTCAAAAAGAAAACAAACAACAAAAATCCCAAGGGTACTTTTCATACGGTGCTCTGCTTATAAGCATCTCACTCTTGAGGGAAACAAGCTTGTAAAACCCTTTCTAATTAAGAGGGTGTCTTTTAACACTGGTAACAGGTTCTCGAGTGCAGGTACTTTCATATCTTGAAGTGGCCTCCGCTTTTCTTAAAAACCTGTTAGACATAGATTAGCATCATGCGGGTGATAAGAATGGGATGCTTAGAAATGACACTTAAGAAACCCAATTACTGACCCAGTCTTCAACCGCAGTTTTGAATTGGCTAAAGGAGAGCAATGGAAAAGATCGCGTTAAACACAGTGTGATGCTGTGAAAAGGACTAACTCTCCTAGGCTCAGATCCAGGCCCTATAACTCAGCAGGTGTGTAACCGTGGGCACCTCTGTTTCCCCAGCTATAGTGTGGGGATAACAGCACTACCTGTCACACAGCCACCAAGAGGTCTAATCAGCAACACAAAGATTGGCATATAATAAACACTGCCAGCATCTATGTGTTGTGGTGGAAGTGGAAGTGGTGGTGGTGGTGGTGGTGGTGGTGGTGGAGGTTGGCATCATTAAAAGATGAGACACTGAGGCCAAGAAGCCCTCTGTCACCTCTGCTCTGACATGCCCTTTCAAGGGGAGATAGATACTTAGTTACAATGTGCTCGGTGGGGTTCTAACAGTCAGCATAAACAGAAGCCTCCTGACCTACAGAGTCCAGGGAGGCTCACCCAAGAAGTGGTGAGGTCTAAGATAGAACAGGATGCCCTTGCCCCGCCCCTAAGGTTCATTTAAATACCACTGGGGATAACAGGGAAAGACAGAGGCCAGAAGACTGAGCCAAGGGCCCTCCTAAACTTGAAATAAGTGTTGAGTTCCCTTTGGTCTGCTTCCCTCACCAGGCAGCAGGCATGGAACTAGATTATCTTTGATTTTCTTAGTGACTTTTTTCAGAAGGCTGTATACTCTCAGCACACAGTTACTATAATCTTACTGCAGCACAGTCAGGTACACCAGAGGGGTCAGAATGCATTTTAGCATTTCCTTAACTACCAATTTAGGACCAGCCACATGCCCCTTTGCCCACTGGAAGTATCCAACTTTCACCATCCCGGGAAGCTGGCGGTTTTTTTACGTAATAAACTGCACGTCTATGCAATCCTGCATAAAGTAAGATTAAAGGTAATTTAAGGAGGATCCCAGATGATTTCGGGATTCTGAAGTTTGCATGGGTAACAAGGTGAGCCACTTAGGCTGATTCACTGATGAGGGCATTCCAACTATGGGCAAAGATTCGCAGCTTCTGTGTACTAATCAGGCTGCAGACCATAAATGTGTACACACGGGCGCGCGCGCGCACAAACACACACACACACACACACACACACACACACACACACACACACACACGAGAACCACTGTTAGAGGTCAGAACAGTTCAAGACAGCAAGGCTAGGGTTTGCAGTGAAGGAAAAAGAGGCCAAAGACAGGAAGCAGGGGTGAGATCAACAGGTAAGGCTCCCAGGTTCCAGCTCACCTTTCACGAGCCAGGTGGACGTGGCAGCTGAAACGGAGGCTTTTGCGTTGCCCACCCCTAAGCCCTGCAATACTGCCTGGGTGGCTAGAGAGCCGGAGAGGCTGGAAGCAAAGGCCTGGAGAGAAAAGAAGTGGAATAAGGAGAGGTGGCAGGAGCACGGAGCCTACTAATCTATCCCAGCTCTCACTAGTTCTGTGGGACCTGGAAAACTGTCAGGACTCTGCAGTGCACCCTAGCCTTCCAATGTGCACATGCAGATTGCAGGGGCCTGTTCCCCGGGTCCCCAGCCATAAACCGCCCCCACAGCAATTGGCCAGCCGGACCTGCACAGAATCCCACAGCTGGTATGGCAGGTAATCCGGGCTGACGCTATCTGGGAAGCCCTGAGGCAGCAGCACGGATCTGAGGCCCGAAAGAGCGGTCAGTGCTGCCCAGGGTCCCCCGCCTCCACCCGCGTGCTGCCCAGGTTTCGCTATCGGGGCCCGGGAGAGCCAGCCCCAGCGCCGAGCCCCGTCCCACTGCAGGCTCCCATCGGCGGCAGCGCTGCAGCCGCGGGGGGCTCCGGAGCCGAACTGCTCCGTGCACAGAGGCGCCCGTAGGCTCGCAGCGTCAGCCATCCCCAAGTTGAGCGAGTCGGTCCAACGCGGCAAAAAGCTAGGCGAACTACATTTCCTGTTTGGCTACGGTGGCCACAGAAGGACACTAATCTTTTACTCTCTTGGAACTCCGATTATTGTGTGTCCTGCCTTCCTGGGGCACACCCCAGGATTGCACCTGGCCTACCTATCGTTCTTTGGACCATAGGAGCAATATAGGGACCCGTTGACTCTGAACTCCAATCGGAAGAGGGAGAGATGGCTTCCTGGGGAAATAGTTGTGATGGAGACTCCACTCAGATCTCAAACTTTTAGCTGTGTAACTGAAGAGTATCCCTCTAGGTCGCAGTGCCTTTTTTTTTGTTTGTTTGTGAGGCCAAGGACAATAGAGTTTTTGAAAATTTTAAAGTTAGCTTGTGACTTAATGAGCTTCATTATGGCATTCTGATGCATATTTTGTTCCCGTTGTTCCTATTTACCACCCGCCTCCCCCTGTTCTCTTGCCTGACTCCTACTATGTGGACACCCACTTACCCACTCCACACAACCCTCCTGACCCCAATGCTGCTTTTATGTCACATGATTTCTATCTTCCTATTTCGTTAAGATCCCTTCTTCCCTCCTCAGGGTCCCATTTCTAATTTCATGACTTATACCCCAGCCCGTCCTCCCCCCACCCCCCCCAACCCCCCACATACACACATAAAATTCCAAATCTAGGACTTGCATATGAGAGAAAACACGGGACATTTGTGTTCCTGCAACAGTCTTTAAACTCATTTTCCTGCAAATGTTATTATCTCACTTTTCTTTATGGTTGAATAAAATCTCACTAACTCCACATTTTGTGATCCATGGGTCTCCCGGGAGATCCGGGCTGACTCCATTTCTTAGCTGTTCCGAATTCTGCAGCAGTAAACACACATGTACACGTATTTCTGTGGTAGGACATGGCGTCCTTTGGTGTATACCTACAGGTAGTAGAGCTGTAATCCCAAGGCAGGTCTGTTCTTTTTTCCTTTTGATTTTCAGAGCAGCTGGAGCAGTTTACATTCTGTAAGGGGCTCTTTGCCAACATTTGTTGTTACTTTGTTACTGGGGAAACCGAGGTTCCCATGGGAACTTGGGCTCCTTAATAAGGGGATTTGGAGACTGACTAGCTAAATGCTCCCAGTTCTTCCAAGACATCAGCAGTGGGTTCCCAGCATTCATGTTAGGTAGTTCAAACCACACGTAACTCCAACTTGAAGAAGGGAGCAGACACCATTTCTGGTCCTCTTCAGGCAAACACATGGATGTGCACCTACACACACACACACACACACACACACACACACAGAGAGAGAGAGAGAGAGAGAGAGAGAGAGAGAGAGAGAGAGAGAGGATTTAAAAAAAATAGTTTAGAAAATGAATACACAGGAATCTTGAGGACAGTTTATTAGTTTAACATTACAGGTTAGGTGGAAATCCTGGCAGTTACCAGGAGGAGAGGGGAAGGAAAATCATGCCTTTTAAATTAGGCACTGGGGGGAGGGGGGAGCTGGAGAGATGACTCAGTGGTTAAGAGCATGACTGCTCTTCCAGAGGTCCTGAGTTCAATTCCCAGCAACCACATGGTGGCTCACAACCATCTGTAATGGGATCCCATGCCCTCTTCTGGTGTGTCTGCAGGCAGTGACGGTGTACTTACATAAAACAAATAAGTAAATCTTCAAGAAAATTTTCTATAAATAAATAAATAAATAAATAAGGCACAGGATAGTAGACAGCCGGTTAAGGAAGGGTTACCAAGAGTAGAAGTGGGCTAGAACTGAGGAGGAACCTAAACAAATCCAGCCAAGCGCCATGCAACAACCTCTACAAACACATAACAGAAATGGCTCCCCTGATGTTGCCCATTCCCACCCCTTGAGAACATGCTCCCCACAGTGGTCTCTCTGGCCACTGTCACCCTCATCCCTTGTTATTATGTGCTAATCTCTATTTTCTACACTACACTCTGTGTGTCTCACCTGAATTCATTTACTAGAGAACAAAAGGGCTGGAGCACTGGAGGGAAGCCAGAGCAAGATGTAATAACAGCATTGTCTTTGCCTTCACTGCGTCTCTGTGTCCTTTGCTGCCTTAATCTTTGCTTCAGACCTTTTCTGCCCAACTCTGCATGCAGATATATTAGTCACTAAAAACTCGTTTGTCTAGAACAAGGTTGGTCTAACTTAAACTTGCTTATTTCTCTTCCCTTCCAAGGCTGAAGACTTCAAAATTAAGAGCAACTAAACCAAATAGGGCCACTGGAGTGGTACCAAGAAAACACCAGTCTTTAGGAGGTTGTTTTTAAAATGTCTTTAGCTGTCAGATCTTTGTTGCATGTGGCTATCAGCTCTTTCTTGCATGTGGCTCTGCTCTCCTCTCTATAAAGCCTTTCTTAGCACCTGCCAGTTTTTATTAGCATCAGCCTCTTTGTTTCCTTGGCTTTCTGGCTTTCCAAACAAGCCCTTTCCTTCACTCCAGTACTTGTCCCCAAGTGGTTGGCTTTTTCAAGTAACAAGTAGACAGTTTGGTTCACTCACACCCTGAGAAGTGATTCTCTGCCCTTTGGCTTTCCCCAAATTAGGGTATTATTTCTAAAAGGCCCCTAAGGATGCCTGGGGGTAAGAACATCAAGAGGTTGCAGGACTATGTCAGAAGACGCATAAGCAGGGGAAGTCCTGAGTTTCTTCTCCTGGGAGATCTCTGTAGAGTTGGGGTCCATGCCAGAGGGTCTCTCTCCCTCTGAGCTCACCCCTTTTTCTTTGGCTCCGTTCCACTTCCCATCGAGTTTAGGGAACTGACCTTAAAGGAGGAATTTACCAAAAGCATCTTCTTTTTTTTCTTTAAATTAGAAATAAAACATGGTTGCTCCTTAGCCTGGAATTCTTGAACACACTCTTGGCACTCTGCCCCCACGCCGTTTGATTCCAGTTAACAGCTCCGTTCTATAAACTTCTGATTCCTGAGGACTGCTGGCTCCACCACAAACTGTGGCGAGGCATACTCTTCCAACCCAAGCCACCATATCTGACCCCACACAGAGTCTGTCTAAGGATGAGATAAACTGGCACTTTTAATGAAAATTTGTGTTTCCTGGGAGAATGAAAAATTCCAAGCCAGTTTCTGTGAATGAATTTACCCAGGAAACTTACATGAAACACAGGTTTGTAACTGTGAGATCTTGGTAAAGTCAATTGTTTCTCTGGCATTCAGTTTTTCCATCTGATAAATGGAAAGAACACTACTACATACCAGATAGAGTTAGGGTGAGAGACAAACAGGTTTTACATGGAGCAGTCTAAGTCAGATTTGGCAAGTGATACATACTATATTTACTTATTTGTTTGTTTGTTTGTGTATGTGGGGGGGGGCAGAGAGAGAGAGAGAGAGAGATGCATACACACCATGGTGTACATATGAATGTCAAAGGATAACTTATGTGGGTCCCAGGAATTGAACTCAGGTCATCAAGCTTGGCCATCAAGTAAGTCGCCATCTCGCCAGTCCAGTCCAGAACTATTTGCACATCATTTGGAGACTGTGGCAAGTATTCAAAGATTCCTTTGGTCCACTGAGGCAAAGACATAATTTCATTGGGAAAGCTCCATTATGAATGTATCCTCCACTTTCTTTTTTCTTTTTAGATTTATTTATTCTATGTATGTGGCTACATTGTGGTTCTCCTCAGACACACCAGAGGAGGGCTTAGGATCCCATTAGATGGTTGTGAGCCACTACATGGTTGCTGGGAATTGAACTCAGGACCTCTGGAAGAAGAGCCAGTACTCTTAACCCCTGAGCCATCTCTCCAGCCAAAAAATGAAAATGATATTTGTTAAAGATGTATTTATTAAAACAAATGAGTTCCCTGTAGCTGTCTTCAGACACCATAAAAAGCTAAGAAGCTATAAAACAGTTTTAACCGCTGTGAGCCATCAAGCAGTTGCTGGGATTTGAACCGGAGACCTTAGGATCCACAGTCAGTGTATCCTCCACTTTCTAAAAGAGTTTTTATAATAAGTATTTAATGCATGTTTGAAAAAGTGTCTGGCATACAAGAATACATGTAGCATAAACTCCTTTTTTTGAGAACGAAGTCTTGTTTGGATGTAACCTAGAACTTTGACCTGACTCTCCTTCCTCCTTTGCCTCCTTACCCAGCTTCTAAACTGTTATTAATATGGCAGCCATAGATTGGAGAAGCAACACCGTTGCATTTTGTATGGTGCAAAAGTGCTCATTACCTAATGTTAGTTTCCTTAGAATTCTGAGTCTGGTTGTAGGGTTGTCGGGGAAAGGGCAAGCTGATGTTCCTGGTTTGTTTCTTACATTTTCTGTCTTCATTTATCTATTTTTCTCCCGCAGTCTATCTTTCTAACTCCAGGGAAGCCTCACCGCCCACCTTCTCCACCCTAGGATGACCTATCACACTCCTTCAGGACCGCAAGGCAGGGCGTTGCCTTCTTAAACTAACTCCTGACTGCCTGTGTCTCGCTTAGTGCAGAAGACACACAAACCTCGAGGATTGTGGATGAGGCAGGCTCAGCACCATTAGACTTGAAGGTGAGCCCACACTTGTGACAATGTAACTTCAGAGCAGAGCAGGACTTGAAAGGTTTAGGGAAAGGGGTTCCCCTCTTTAATGTGGAGGATGTTTAACAGGGGTGGTGGGGTGGCAGCCGTGAGAGAGGGGAGGGTATTCAGGCGTGAGAGAAAAGAATAAAGTTCATTTTTCTTTCCCTGGCAGATGGCCCCTTTTCAGAGCAATAAGGATCTGATCGCTACAGGGATAAAGGAGTTTAATGTTCTGCTGGATCAGCAGGTAAGCCTGTGCACTTTATTTCAAGGTCAGAGATGGAGAGAGTGTGTGTTAGAAGGGCAGAGCAGGCTCATTTGAAACCTAAGGGCAATGATGACATTGATTCAAATATCTAGAAATGGGGGATGCAAATCCAAAACAAAGAGGATGTGAGCCTCTCGGAGACCATCCTGGCACTCCGCATCTCTGACCACAGCCTCCCTTACCAACTCTCTCTCCTCTCCCACGTCTCCCGCAGGTCTTTGATGATCCTCTTATCTCTGAAGAAGACATGGTGATTGTGGTTCATGACTGGGTGAACTTGTACACCAACTATTACAAGAAGCTCATGCTTGGGGGGCAGGAGGAGCAAGACAGGGCGCTGACAGAATTCCAGCAAGAGCTGAGTACTCTGGGCAGCCAGTTTCTAGCCAAATACAGGACCTTTCTGAAGTCCAAAGAGCCCCCAAGCAGTACACTGCCATCCTCATAGCTTAAAGACTCTGGGCATCATGTCTTAGAACCCCAAACTCTTGGCTCTGTGTTATATCTTCAGACCGTTCTCCCAAGATGTTGCTGTACTTTGACATGCCAATAAAGACCAATACTCATTTGTTGACTCCTGGTTCCTTTCCCCATCGTTCCTGGATGTGGGAGCATTTGATCCCTTTTTCTTAATTAAGCACCTTTTGAAAATTAATTTGGAGATGTTAATTCAGTACAAGAGAGGTTGGCAGCTTTATGAAAACACTGGATAATGCCAGAATAAGATGTATGTTCATCCAGTCAGAGACTAAAGAGGAATTCTGGGGGGGGGGGGGAGATGATAGGAAAAAGAGCAGCAGATAGAAGTCCTCCACAAACTGTGATCTCCTGACCTGTTTGCCTAGCAAGAAGCCATTTGCTACATACGACAAGCACATTACACTGAGTACAAAACTGCCTGCACACACACACACACACACACACACACACACACACACACACACACACAGATGATAGCATGGTAGCATTCTCTGAAAGCAATTCCAAATGCTGTCCCTGCATGCTGACACTCAGACTGAATTCAACCAGCAAAGTCAGCAGAGCACCAAAGGATTCCCATTTGCTTTGACTTTTAAAATACCACTAGTAAAAGGTAAGAGAACAGCCTGCAGGCCGAGCAGGGCACCTTCTCTCCAATTCCTTGTGAAGGAAGAGGTTTCTTCCGGTTTGGGGGATTTCTTCTTTCAAGATGTTCTTGCTGGTATTGCTGCACTAGGCTTCTTAGAGCACATACCCCCAACCCCACGCCCACCCCACCCCACCCCCACAGAATAAAGCTTTCTTTGATTTGGCCATAACTTCTGGTCAGTGGGATTGATGGTATTACTTATACATTGTAATGAAAAGCACCTTTCCTGGCCTGCATTCCGTTTCTAATAGGAAAAAGAAGGAGAAGAAGAAGAAGAAGAAGAAGAAGAAGAAAAGAAGAAGAAGAAGAAGAAGAAGAAGAAGAAGAAGAAGAAGAAGAAGAAGAAGAAGAAGAAGAAGAAGAAGAAGAAGAAGAAGAGGAGGAAGAAGAAGAAGAAGAAGAAAGGAACATAATAGAATTTCCTAGTCATGATGGAAGCCAATAAGCACATAACTGTAGAAACAACAGTGAGAGTGTGGTGCTTCAGATGTCAACAAACAGTAACAAACATCATGGTTTAAGTGTTTCTCCTGTATTGTGTGGCTTTGCATCCTTGTGCCCAGTCCTCAGATGCTCCTGCTGATTCTGAGAGCAGCCCGGTCATTAAAAATAATAGCAATGCTTGCCCACATCAGCCAGTTTCTTTTCTTAGCTATGAGAACAATTACATGTATTTTGTAAATCTGAGAATGGGAGGTGTAAACATCCATTGAGCAGGCTGGATGTATTCTACTACCTTTTATTAAATTATATATTCAGTATTTCTACTAAAGAAAATACAGATGGATCCATTTTGAGTTTTGTATCACAACCAAAGGCAAGTTAAATAAAACTCAGATGTATATGTCCTCCCTTGTCTTCTGTACCTACCAATGGTGGTAGAGTTGGACACCATTATTTCATTCATTTCATCCTTTCCCCTCTCTCTTTCTCTCTCTCCCTCTCCTTCTTTCCTTCTTCCTGTCTTTTTTTTTTCATTTCTTTTTCTTTTTCAGGACAGAGTTTCCTCTGTCTAGCCTTGACTGCTCTTGAACTCACTAAGAAGACCTCTAATTCAGAGCTCTTCTCTCCCTGCCTCGGCCTCACAGATGCTGGGATTAAAGGCACGTGCCATCACTACCTCGTGAAATCATTATTTTCTTAGCCAGCACATTTGCCAGAGTGTGTATTGTAAGCAGCAGAGACCTGAAGTGATTTTTGTCAGCTGGTTTTCCAACAATGAAGACATAATCCTTCCCAACCACCCTTGGGCATTGCAAAGGAAAGAGAGGCAGAATAGCCTTCTGGGATGTGCAGAGCTCCTCACAGCTCATCTGCATGGATGTGGTGTTGTTCCCACACCTCAGCCATCCTCCTCCAACAAACACAGTCAGGCAGAAGACACGCAGAACTAAAAAGTAAAGAGGAATAACGTGTAAAGTAACCACTCTAATGCACAAATATGAAAAGATACAACTACTTAAAGGCTTTGAAAAGGGGTTCAATACACTGTAAGGGTTCTAAAAACACAATTCCAGAACAGAGAAAAGAAATACACCCAAAAAAAAGGAAAGAAAAAATGTGATGTTTAGCAACTCAAGTCTCCACAAATGAAGAAAAAAAAATAATAAAAACTCATATTTGTACATTGCCCTTTCCTTGGTTTAAATACCACCTCAAGGTAATTTCCTATCTACAAAGTTACTGAACACAATCCTGTAAAGAGCCGTTTGGTAGCTCCCTGTGTGTTTCCACCAGATGCTGTGGGATAATTGATAACTGATGTTTCCAGTTCTCTTTCTCTAATAAAACAGATGTAATTATATTGTTACAGAAATAACATGCCTTCTCAATGAGAAATCCCTCCACACAGTTAGATATGAAGGGAAACTCTTTACTTGAGCACCTGGTGCATTGGGGCTAATGCCCAGATACGAGTCAACCCCCAAAAGAAGATTCCATTAGCTCATATACATCTTAGGCTTATGCATTCCACATAGGCTGCTATCCTTAAATCTCTTTTGAGTCTGGCCCCAGGTTACACTCTCAACGATTTAAACAGAGACAGGAGACTGTAAGTCTGCCACTTAAGCAAATGGGAGGTTTACACAGCAAAGATATTATGTATTACCAGAATTATTTTAGGTACCAGTGTTCTTTTATGATAGTTGTTAACCAGGTCCATCTTCCCCACCTGGCAGAACTATGCTCTTCTTGATAAGAACACAGGGGACTTAATGGCAGATGAGGACTATTGATGGTTGTGACCCCACGCTACCCCAGTGAACTGCCCATCAGGGCTATGGATCTTTGGTATGGGAATAGAACCTAATGGGTGGACAATCCAGGGGAGTAAACACTGACATCCTAGGACCCTAGATTTCTCTTATCTCCATCAGGCTTGGACAGCAGACTACTTACCCTTGGGTATTGTGGAGGCAGAGACCCTTTAGCTAAATTCCATTTGTGTGACTTAAGGTCTCCTAAGCAAATCTGTCAGTGTGTCCTTTGTAACACCTGTTTTATTGCTTTGAGTTTCTTCGAATCAAGCTTAGGTTCTAAAAGTTGGTTATGTGGGAAAACCCAAGGGAGTAATACTGATTGCTACATTGTTCTCCTAAAGGCAGGTGAAGCAAACAGTTTGAGTACACACTAGCAGGGCGGTCTTAAGGGACTTCAGCTATATTATTAACTCTGGCTGTGAGGTCCTACAAAAGCGTAAGTGATACTTCCAGAGTATTGCATCGCTGCAGCTGAGGGGAACAGAAGCATCCACGCTGATTTCCAAACTCAGCCACGTTTTTGAAGAGACTCCACGCCCACATGTATTTTGGCTTATTTGATTTTACCTCATAATTTAATTTGATTACATTTATTCTGGAAGCCAGCAAGCCCAATTGCTTGTGCCACCATCGTTACCCTAAGCTTTGCAGAAGCACAGTCTCACCGCCTGGCCCAGGACTTCCCCCTGAGCGCTGCCATGGGAGCAGTGAGCTTCTCAAAAAGTATTTTAAATTATTTATTATTGCTATTACTAATAATCAAGAATGGCTCTCTAGCCTTTATTTGTTTTATGGTGAGCGGGAAGAAAGGGAGACAGGCCTGACAGGATCTCTCCTGCCCTCTTCCTAATGGAGCCAGGTTGAATGGATCCTTTCTTACTTCTCTCCTTCCACACCTCAGCCCCCTTCCTACTTCCTGCCCCACCCCACCCCTGCCTTCCCTGTTTCTTTCAGTTTAGCACTTTTTTTATATATTGCTGTGCTATGTATTCATTTCTCTGAGAGAGGGGCTTCCTCTGTATGCCTGCTAGGCACTGGCCAGCACTCCCAAACCTAATTAGTAGTTGTTGCCTCCGATGAACACGAGGTGGCAAACGCTTCCCTTAACTTGGGAAGGAAGGCGCTGGAGCACAGCTAGCCCTGCTGGTTACGTCACTAAATCTCTTTCTTTTTTTGTTTTTCTTCTTTTTTGGATTCCCTACACTTCATTTTCTTTACCCTGTATACTTTCTGTGATTTTTTTGTTTTCTGCAAGCAAGCATGATCTACAGAGGGATACCCTGTCTCAAAAAAAAAAAAAAAAAAGACAATAATGGTAAAATTTAAACATTATCATAATAGATGATATTTAATAATGTCACTGACCTTGGAGGAAAGAGATGTTCCTCCATCATGTTCTCATACCCACATGTATTATAGGAAAGGAACAATGACAGAGGGGAGAGAGAGAGAGAAAGAGAGGAGAGAGAGAGAGAGAGAGAGAGAGAGAGAGAGAGAGAGAGAGAGAAAGCTGTTATTTTTTAATAACACCTAGAAAATGGCTTAACTATATCATTTTGCTTTAACTGAATGAAGAATACAAGTAATATGCCATTTTGGTATCTGTAAATGAAGACTGTCATAATCGTTCTGTCCTTAGTGCTGGTGTCTAGACCTCCTCTGCATTGTTCGGATCTTCTCTGCTGCGAATAAGAAATTCCTAGTTTGTGTGTTCCAAGGAGTGGAGGATTGACTAGTATTTCATAGTAGATTATGATCTAAAGATCCCATAAATGCATTTAATTTAGCTTAGTTTTTATTTCTGAGACAGATTCTCACCATGTAGAACACTACCCTTGAAGTTACAAGATCCATCTGCCTCTGCCTCTGCCTCTGTCTCTGCCTCCTCTGCCTCTGCCTCTGCCTCTGCCTCTGCCTCCTCTGCCTCTGCCTCTGCCTCTGCCTCCTCTGCCTCTGCCTCTGCCTCTGCCTCTGCCTCTGCCTCTGCCTCTGCCTCTGCCTCTGCCTCTGCCTCTGCCTCTGCCTCTGCCTCTGCCTCTGCCTCTGCCTCTGCCTCTGCCTCTGCCTCTGCCTCTGCCTCTGCCTCTGCCTCTGCCTCTGCCTCTGCCTCTGCCTCTGCCTCTGCCTCCCTAGTGCTGGGATAAAGGTTTGCATCACTATACCTGGGATTCATTTGCTTTTAAATTTGGGAAAACCCTTTAAAGAAATAATTAAAAAAAAAAAACCCACACACACAGATTCGCACTTTTACATACACACATACATTTTAAGTTACAGAGAATCAAGTTTATTTGGGTAAGGTTGTATGCATTTGTTATGGAACTCAGCATCACTAATTATGGCGTGAGTCTGGTAAATCCTCTCGACTTCCTGCACTCTGCTAAATCTCACCTAAACAGGTACCTTCAAGCTTCTAGATTCAAGAGTCTATCTCACTATCAACATCACGCTCCTGGTAAGCCTATCTTTCATTTTCTTCAGCACCTGGGATGTGAAGGGTAGAGTGGGGTCTTTCAAGTAACTTCTTTTGAAACAGAGTCTCACTATGTAGACCATACTGACCTTAAACTCTTTCTAAGGTCCTAGAATTATACACCAGCCAGTGCCATGCCAGTTACTGCCAGCCCATTTTTCTTATTCAGAAACTGGGGCTACAGGCTTGAGCAGGTCGACCATAAGGTTTACCTCTTTCTGGGTCTATGCCAAGGGTGTAGAAAGGCTGCTGGGAAGGCCCCTCCCATGCTGCCCTCCCTCATTCCCAATCTCTGTCCCCCCTCCTACCCCCTGCCCCCAAGCCTCCTACTCCACCTCCAGAAAGCCCTGGAACTCTTTTTCTTTTCTTTTCTCTGAACACCTTCCATCCTGGACTGGCCTCAGAGTTCTGAGACTGTGGGTGCTAGGGTCCAGTTTGCCCACTGGCCTGGCCTCTCTCAGGGTGTCCTAGGGTCCTTTTTCTCCAAGTGCCCTCCATCACATACACACCTGCACCACACCACACACACACACACACACACACACACACCTGATCCCCCATTACCACCTACCCTGTTCTCTAACAAGAGAGTGCTAGAGGCTGGGGCATCCTAGCGAGACTGGGCCCTCTCCGGGAAGCCTTTTTCCCCACATTTTCCCAAGTACCCTCTGTTACAGGCAGGCCTAAAGGTTGTGGTTTGAGAGGATGCTAAGGCCCAGCATTTCCAGCAGCCTAACCACAGGTCCATGCAGCTTGAGAGCTTTTGTTCTTGTTTTTAAAGAGGCTCCATGTGACCCAGTATCCTAGGCAAGTGGTGTCAGAGTTGTGGACTGGGCAGACGGAGGCGTGCTAGAGGATGCTGGAGGCTAGGCCACCTATCCTGGAATCCTGGAGCTTGTCGCTTCTTTTTCTCCAAGTGCCTTTAATTCAGAGCAGACCTTACACTCTTGGACATCTCTCCCGCCTGGCCCCCTCTCTGGTGAGTCTTGGATATTTTTCTTTTCTCCAAGTTCTCTCTTCTCTGGAACACCCCAAGGTCTAAGCAACAGAAGGTACTAGAGGTTCGGGAGTAGGATGTCTGGCTCCCTCTATGGGAAACACCCCCTCCCTTTTCTCCAAGTGCCCTCAGTACCAGACAGTCCTCAGGATCTCGGAAGAAGGCGGTGCTATGGGCCTGATGTCCTATGTGGGCTGGGCTCTTTGGAGAGCCCTGAGATTTCTTTCTGTTCTCCAAGTACCCTCATTTCGGGGCAGGCCTCTCTCAATTTTTCCATCTGTCAGTTTTTGGCCTGGATCCCTGGGTAAATAGAGTCCTCTTTAGACAGTCTTTGCTCACATTTATATTATTTAGGGTACTGTCTGTGTTTTCTTCTTGAAGTTTCAATGTCTTTCGTGGAGTTTCAGATTTAGGTCTTCCATCCATTTAGAGTGCCGTGCCCCCTGTGTTGTCCCTGACCATGGGCCTGGGTAGTATGTCAGTAGTGGTGAGAGGCCCTAGTCAGGCAGCCAGCTACTGCTAGGATTAAGTTGTGAAGGCAAGGCCTTTGGTCTTGTTCTAACCTCTTTTGGTTGACATTTTGGCAAATGTCAGGCTGACCTGGGAAGACAGAGAGAGGAGGCTTGCTATGTGTTTGAACATGGCTATTCAGACAGTTACACTTCCCACTGAGTAAATTCATTACCCCACTTAACATGACTTGCTGGTATCTGCTCCTTCATGCCTGGCCCTTACCCCCAGGCACTTGACATTTTCTTTAAGCCACACGCCTTCAAGTCTACTCCATGGCACCCTGCAGAAGTCACATACTTGGCCCTGAATTCAAGAAGTGACCTTTACAACTAAAAGAACTTTCTAGTACTGAGAAGTAAGAAGTCTTAGAAGAGAGGTTGGTGGGTAAATAAAGGAAACACAAAAAACAAAGCTGGACTGTTCCAGTGGTTTGTGGGTACTTTAAAGCCAGGAGGGCATAGCAGTGAGATACATGGCTCAAAGCAAGATCTCAGGATCTACAAGAGGTGTCCTCACCCCCAGCCATGTATGTGTGTGATGTGTATGTGTGTATGGTATATATGTGTGTATGTGATGTTATGGGTGTATATGTGTATGTGTGTGTGGTGTGTATGGGTGTATGTGTGCATGTGTGTGTGGTTTGTGTGGTGTGTGTATGTGTGAGTGTGCATTATGTATGTATGTGTGGTGTGTATGTGTGTGCAAGTATATGTATGAATGGTGTGTGTATACATGTGTGCATATATGTATATGTGTGTGTGTGTATGTGGTGTGTGTATGTGTGTGAGTTGTGAGTTGTGTATGGGTGTATATGTGTGTGGTGTGTATGTGTGTGGACTGTTGTGTGTGAGTGTGTGTGTGTGAGTGTACAAGTGTATGTGGTGTGGTGTGTGTATATCATGTGTCCATATAAGTATATGTGTGGTGGGTGTATGTGTGTATATGTGTGTGGTGTGTATGTGTGTGGGCTGTTGTGTGTGAGAGTGTATGTCTGGTGTGGTGTGTGTGTTTGTGTGTGTGTATGTGTGTGTGTGAGTGTGCGTGTATACAGTGATTATGTAGTGCATACATACCTGTGTGTATAGCTTCCCAGGTGCTCCAGCTGGAGAGACAGAAAGAAAAGGCTCTGTCCTCCTGAGCTTCCCAGGCTACACTGGGAAACAGAGTGGGACTCTCCACGAAAGCCATCAGCAGCACAGCTATTGCTGTGACACTTCAGAGAGGCTCTACTCCAAAGCTCTGCCACACAGTTCCTCTTGCTTCCAGCTTCGCTGTCGTCAGACTTTGCAGGAAGCATCTGATTTGTTCACTTTATTCTTGCTATGCTGAGAACTTTGGCTTCCGCTTTCTCCCATCACCTAGCCCGTTCCCATGCTCATGCCCCTCCCCCATGAAGTCATCCGTTCCTAAAGGAATCTCTGCTTTTGGATATAAGGATAAATGTATCCTCCACTGGAGGCTGGAAGATGGTTTCTGGTCCCTTTGTCTCTTCCTGACCAGGTAGTAAGTGGCTTTCTTTCCTGGGATCATTTGTACAGTTGGAAGAGCTTGACAGCTTGTGTTAGAATCACGTGTTTACTGTGCCTGTGTTTATATCAGCCCTGTTTCTATACTGACAGCAAACACCATATGGAGGGGAAGAAAGCCTGCTAGATGAATTCTTAAGGAGTCACAATATCAGACATGAAATCTCACAATTGCTCTGGGAAACAGGGGGTTTATCTTGTTCCAGTCAAATAAGAAATACTGTGCTCTCTCCCATACTGGAATAAAATTGTCTGACTCATAGTAATTTGGTCTGGTTCTGGTAATTTGCTACTTGGTTGGAGAAAGATGTAAAGGTTTGTTTTTCTTCCCTGTGAGGCAGGGGGTGGGTGGGTGGGGGACAGTGATCAGCGGGCTATGTGAAGGGCCTCATGCTAACAGATACAGAGTACAGACCTACAGGGAACCACAGTGGCCAGGATCCTCCTGTGGCTATAATCATCTAGCATGCCGTTTCATAACTATCACTTGGGACCGTGTCTGCTTGCCCACATGCACCTGTTACCGCTTCCAATTGAGAAGCCCTCCTCCCCACCCCCTTGGAACCTGACATACATCAAAGCTAAATACTTCATGGAGTGGCTACTTATGAACCATCTGTGCCTAGAGATATGGAGCCTATACCCACACTGAAAGGCAGAGTTCAGGCAAGAATCCAGTGCTGGTGGCCAAGTAGGGGAGAACCTGGCATGAAGCTCACCCATGTCAATCAAAGTATTCACTAAAGAGAAAGCCACATTTGTGAGTGGCCTCTACATATCACACTGAAAATCTGTGAGTTCCTACTAAAATAGCCCCTGCCTTTCAGCCATTTCCCTGTGAAAAGAGCGACGAATCTCTCCCCCTTGCTGTTTCTGTCAGACACAGATGCCCAGGTCTCAAGCTGGCCTTTAACTGACAGGCGGAAAAGATATCTTATCAGCCCTTAGTCCTCGGCACCCTAGAGATAAGAGTGAGTTCCAGAAGTCCTTTTCGGGAAGATAAGAGGTCCTTCCAGGCCTCTTTCCAAGAAGCTCTAGCTGCAGCTTCAGGACCGCAGTCACAACCTCTGATCCCAGTTGCTAAGTCAGGGCATGGGCCACTCCTCGAATCTACCACTGTGGCCAGGAAACAGACTTCCAATTTGGCGATGACTAAATTAAGCGCCCATGTTTGACCTTATTGTTGTGACAGGAAGGCCGAAGGGTTTAATTGGCTGGGGCTGAGTCATTTGCCTGTTCTTGAACGTGTCACTGGGACTGGAAGACAGGTGACTCTGATTGGCTAGGGCTGAGTCACAAACCATCCCCAGAGCTTGGGAGGCACCAGTGTCTCAGACCCAGAAGGTCTGATAGGGAATTGTTCAGACTTGGGAGGAGGATGCTCTGTAGAAGAAGAGATAGAACAGACCAAAAAGACTTACATCTGGGCTAAAAACAGGTCCCCCTCTCCCAACCTTGTTTGTGGACAGTTGTCCCAGTTGTCCCTGCTTCTCCATAACTGCCAAGGGCACAGTCCTTCTTTTCCCCCAAGTTGCTTCTGTGAGCCTTGGGGCAGCTGCAGAACAGAAGGCCAGACATGCATGCTGGAAATATTGAGGGCAGTGTGCCTCCGTCTTGATTCTCAAGGCGTCCCCTGTCCAGTTAAAACTCAAAGAAGCTTTAGAAAGACTCCTAGTCCCACTCCCAAATCAGTGCTCCTCCTCCTTCTTCTTCTTCTTTTTTTTTTTTTTTCAGAGGAGGGACTGTGGTCACAGAGAGGGTGTCCTCTCTTCTTAAGTCAACTTGACACAAGCTAGAGTCATCTGAAAGGAGGGAATCTCGTTAAGAAAATGTCTCCACAACATCAGGCTGAAGGCAGAGCTGTAGGACACTTTCTTAATTAGTGATTGATGTGGGAGGACCCAGCCCATTGTGTGTGGTGTTGGGCTAGTGGTTCTGGATGCCATAAGAAAGCAAGCTAAGCAAGTCAGGAGGAGCAAGCCTGTAAGTTAGCACTCCTCCACCGTCTCAGCATCACCTCTTGCCTCTTGGTGCCTTTGCAGTTTGAGGTCTTGCCTTGGCTTCCCTCAATGGACTGTGATTCGGGATACCTAAGCGAAACAAACCCTTTCCTCCCTAAGTTGCTTTGATCTCTGTGTTTCTTCGCAGCACTGGTAACCTAAGATGGGCCAGCTGTTTGAAGTAACAAAATAGCCCCTGGCTTAGCACCCCATCTCCTCAGCCTTGGGGTTTGATTAGCTCACCTTGTTTCTTCTTCAGACTCCCCTTGACCTGAAGGCTGGTGGCTTTCTGTCGCTGCCTGTGCAGCTGGGAAGTGTGCAGCTTTCAGAGTCTGAAGCAGCTGAGCAGTGCTTTCACTTCACTTGGGAGAAAAAGAAAAGGAGAAGGAGATGGAAGAGGGAAAACACAAGGCCCAACTGTTTATTCATTTTCAATTAATTATAAGCCATTTAGAACTTTTCCCAAACCCTCCTAAGAAGAGAAAATGGGGGGGTTTCCTCATGAAGCAGCTTTTCAGAAGTGGTGTGGGCTACAGGCAAACTTCCATATCTGGCCCAGGTCCTATATCTGGTGCCAATGGCTACATCTATAAAACACTCCCACACGTAAGGCTCAGGAAACATTGCAGAAGAGGGAGTGAAGATTGGGGGATATGTTATGAGATTGTGTCTCCTAGTACTGTCAGAGGAACACTCATAAATCTCACAAACATGACTTCCCAAGCATGAGCTGAACAAAGACGACATGAACAGACAAGCCAAAGTGGGTGGGAAAAGCCCAGGGAGGCCTCAGCCCTGCACAAAGCAGGCAGCTAAGGAAGGCTGAGGGCAAAAGAAATGGTTTTCTCCAGAGAAGGGCACAATCGGTTATCCAATACCAAAAGGCTGGCCCTGAAAACACACATACAAGCCTCAGTGTACAGACTGGACAGGTTATACTTAGGAATATACATGCTATCCATCCAATAACGATCAATGACAAAAGACACCATGATTTGAAAAGAGAGGAAGGAGGGGTAGAGGGCGGGTTTGGAGGGAGGAGAGGGAAGGGAGAAATTGGAAAATGAAAGAGGAAAAAAATGGGTGGGTGGTTCCCTGGTAATTGCGTTGGGACAATGGAGCACCTGACAGAAGCAGTGTAAGGAGGCAGGGGTTATTTGAGGCCATAAAAGGAGGGTAGAATCCAACATGTCAGGGAAGTCTTGGTGGCAGGAAACCCAGGCCACATTGCATCCAGGGAGAAAAGCAGCAGGCGATGGGTGAATCAGGTCTTCTTCTCCTCAAATACAAATCAAACTCCACGCCTTCTTTCCCTCTCTTCCCTCCCTCCCTTTTTTATTTTTTTTCTTCTGTAAGGAAACAGTTGTCTGAGTCCAGCCATCTCAGGAACAACTTCTCCATTTTGCTGGCAGGGTTAAATTAAGTTCATGTTTCCAGGCCCAGGAACCAATTCCTACCCTTATTGGTGGAAAATGTAACAATAACGTGGCACAGATGTTTGTGGTTTGCAAGCTTAAAGATGCTGGGATATTCTGGCTCTTGCAGTTCAACTCCTGAGTCTGTTCTGCGGCCCTGATTGATCAGTAGCGACTTGATTCTAAATACTTTTGTCATCTGTGTTGATCTGGTGTTTGAGTTATGTTGGATTTAAGTGGACCCCATAACACTTCTTCCCTCCCTCCCTCCCTTCTTCCTTCCTCCTTTTTTCTTGTTTCTGTTTTCTTCCTTCTTTCAAGTTTTGTGTATGGGTGCTTTGTGTCCATGCCTGTCTGAGACCCATGTGCATGCCTGGTACCCTTGGGGGCCAGAAGAGGGCATCAGATCCTCTGAGACTCGAGTCACATGTGGGGACTGAGGTTCAAACCCAGGACCTCTGGAAGAACAGCCAGCGCTCATAACCTCTCCCAGCCCGGTTTTCTTCTTTTTCTGCAGCAGGAGCACATGAAGGATGGCGCCACACTTAGGGTCGATCTTCTTACTTCAGTTAGTTCAGTCTACAGAGTCCCTCACTCAAAGCCTGGCTTCTTCATGTTTACAAATTCTGTCAATAGTAGCTGCCACCAGCTTCCTAGTTCTGGCACAAGCAATTGGGAGGGTGAAGTAAGGCTAAGACCGTGGGAGGTCATGCTGAGAGAAGATTGGGAGTTTCATTTTACAGACTGAGCCTCTTCTGCATTCAGCTGGAGAACTCTAGGAGACCTGCATGTGAATCTAACCCGGAGTGACAAGCATCCACTACTGAGCTCATGGGGAAGACTTGTGCTTGGGAAATCCAAGAGTTGTCACCGTACAGCTGAGACATAAAGCCTTGGGCTAGGGGGAGCTCTCACCCAGCAGATAGATGCAGCTATAGCAGTGACTAGGACCAAAGACCATGGGCAGGACCAGAGCTGCTGCTCCCCATGTGGAGAAGATGAAGTGGCTGCTGCTGTGAGACCTGTCTGGGGAGTCGATGATGCTGAGCAGGGTCAGACTGAGCCCAAGATCTGGTGGGATTCTCCAGCCCTGTGTTCTGTTGGGTGCCTCTAGCCCACTTGAGAAGGGGATGGGGAACCTCAGTGGGTGCCCATTTTCATTCTAGTTGTGCCATCCTTCCCTTCTTGCTGGGCTAGTACCAAGAGCTGTTTATCAGAAAGGAAACAGGAGTCTGGCTCTTGCATTGGCAGGCCAAATGCTCTACATAAGCCTTGACAGAGCCGCTATTTGGAGGAGCTGACCTAGCCCACTGGTATTTTTCCTTGAGAATTATAGAGTCCTGTTCATTGCCACCTGGCAGCCTGACTAGCCTCTGGAGCATCTCTTAAACAGGAAGTCTTCGCTGAGTTTTCCAGGACCAGTGTGACTTCTCATCTCAAATCATTTGTTTTCTTTCATCCTAACTGAATGGGAGGAGCAAGGGAATGGCCATGTCCTTGGCACTGCAGATAGTTAACACCCAGGGAGCAGTGAGTGCCCTCGTCTGCGTTCCCACCTCCCTGTTGAATTTCCACCAGGCAGAGCTTATTAAAAATAACCCGTCTTCCCGGGGCTGCTCTTCTCTGTAACCTCACCATCTGCATTTCTCAGGTCAAGCACAGACTGGCTGTTTTCAAATGGACCTCAGTGGTCTGGGGGGTAGAAGATTTGTGTGTTACTCACCAGGCAAAGGGGTTAGGTTAGCTCAATCCCACTCTGTGCTTCACGGGGCCTCCACAGCCCTCTCAGAATGTCTGTGACCTAAATCTGATCTCTGGAAGACAAATAAGATTTGGCCATCTGGCCAGGCGATGGAGAGAGGCTCAGGCTAGTGTCCACCCCGCAGGCCGAGAGAATCTTGCCGTGAGCATCTTCAAGATGGACGGCCTTCTCATTCACTCTTCTCTCTGGGGACCCTAATCTCTGGCTTGTCACTAGTGTGAAACTCTCCTGTCCCCCCATTTCAACCAGACCTTATTTTTTCTAGCCTCTTCTCTGGGGGTGTGGAAGAATTGTTGGATCTTGAAGCAGATTTTCCTGGTGTGTGTTCATCATCTGCCTCCTATGAGGGAGACCGTCTTCTGCAGTTAGTGGCTGCATAGTGAACAGAAGAGGTGAGCACTCACACATGGGAGCTAGCCTTCCTGGGTAAAGGAAAGATCAAAAGTTAGCAAATAAGAAAATGTCCAGAGGATGGCACCAACAGGAGCTGTGAGCCGCTGAGTGTCTTCCCTGCCTCGCAATGCAGTGGCTCAAAGCATCAGGAAGCTGTGCCAGCTCCACGTCCTGTGGTCAGGTGAGCACACATCAGTGTCTTTCAATATGCCTGGTTATTTTGGAATTTTGTTGTAAAATAATCACTTCTACCTCACCATGGAACTAAGCAGTCTGACTCCTTGTATCTTTCTATTATTAATCTGATCTCTCTCAAGAATTATTTTTGTCTTAGAGTGAGGACAGGATCTCATGTAGCCTAGGCTGACATCTAACATACTATGTAGCTAGAGATGACCAGGAATTTCTGATCTTTCTGCCTCTATCTCCCAAGTGCTGGGGTTATAGGTGTGCACCACGTAGCCTGGTTTAATGTGGTGCTGGCTTTGTGTGCTACCCAAGTACTCCACCTAACCTCACCTAACCTAACCACATCCACAGCCCGAGAGTCATACTTGAGAAACCTGCAGGACAATTGGCAAAGCCAAACCCAGGACTCACAGTCATCTGGAAAGAGTGCCTCTTCTAAAATGGGTTCATCTAGGGGACACGTGTCCTGTCTCCTAGGTGTCCCCCTAATATTTTATGATTATATCACTATCCTAGAATCTGTATGTTCTAAATGATGCCAGCCAGATCATCAGAGCACTAAGCCGGGCGTGGTGGCACACGCCTTTAATCCCAGCACTCGGGAGGCAGAGGCAGGCGGATTTCTGAGTTCGAGGCCAGCCTGGTCTACAAAGTGAGTTACAGGACAGCCAGGGGTATACAGAGAAACCCTGTTGAGAAAAAAACCAAAAAAAAAAAAAAAAAAATCTGAAAAATCAGACTACAGAGCAGAGCAGGGCCTATGAGCTGAGCTGAATGAAGGAAGCCTTTCTCTGGACTCAGTGGATTGTGGGAGATCCATCTTTCATAAATAAACCTTAAAGAGGGGGCTGGTGAATAAACCTTAAAGAGGGGGCTGGTGAAAGGGCTCAGAGGGCGAAGGGGCTTGCTGCCAAGACTGGTGACCTGAGTTCCACCTCTAGATGCCATCATGGAAGAAAAGAATCAACTCCCCCAAATTGTTCTTTTTAACCTTTACATGCATACCATGACATACCTGGGCCTGGGCATGGGTGTGTGCACACACACACACACACATAATAATACTTTTTATTTTAAAGAATGCTTAACCAAGGGTACTCAGCAATGATTAACTGCCACGTTCTCTACCAACACTTCCACAAGTGAGTCAGTCAGCATCGAGGCTGACTGAAATCCACACATATACACACACGTGTGGCACGCATGCACAGGCAGGAGGGGGTTTCAGGGAAGTGGGTCCCTGGTTTCTGTGTCCTGGGATCAGCTAAACTCCACTCAGTTCACCGTCTGGCTGGTCTGATGAGCTTGGTTGTGGGGAACTAACTCTGAGGCAGATGAAGAAAAGCAGCCAGCAGAGCGGAGGGGGAGGGGAAAAACTACCTGAGACTCAGAAGAGAGATGTGGGGCAGGCAGGAGGTGGTGGTGGCAGAGCCCCTCTGTCATGGAACTCTCATGCTGGGACTTCTCACCCCCTGCTGGGAGACCCACTGGTTCTTTGTCCTCCTTTCTGTTGAGCACCAGCTTTAGCTAGGGTGAGACTCATGGGCTAAGGTTCAAAGGTCACCTTGGGTCATTCCTGGTAGTTTCAGTCCATACCCTAGCATGGATCAGGGTCTGTCCTTTCTTCACTGATCCCATCCTATAAGCTGTGCTGTAATGGCACACTGAACTCATGATCTAGGCCTGTGTGGGCTGTTCAAATGAGGGACATATAACAGGCAGGCATATGTTTCTGGGTAGGCCAGATGCATGTGACCCTGGGCTTCTGAGGGTATTCCTTGTTCAGTGGCTCTGCATTCTAGCTGCGGAGCAGAAAGGGATCCAGGCTGGGGGTCCACTCACCTGAAGCGTGGTACAGGTTATCTGCTGGGATTGGGCAGGAAATGAATATCCATTTGAAGTGGGAGTGAGGTCCAAGACAGGACAGTTTACACAGTGAGAAAATTATCTGGTGTATTTCCCCTGTACTGTCACCACATTCTGACCTGCTGGAATGAGGGAGGGGATTGACCCACGAGGCTGGCCTGTGAGAGTTGGGTCTTCAAAAGAAAGTCTGAGGACTGAGATGCCAGGAAGGAGGAAGTTGGGAAAACTCTCGGCTTTACATCCTCCTCTGGAGCCTGCAGTCTTTTGTCCACTGTGTGGTCCACTCAAAACTTAACCACCAACAAAACCGTGCCCTGCATCAGCTCCCAAGGGATAGCCAGGAGTAGCAGTGCACCAGTTTTGCTCAAAGGAGAAAATTAATTCTTCCAGGGCCTCTGTTTTCTTGGAAGACATACCAGAGTTCCAGACACCAGAAAATGAAGAGATGGGGGGATTGCCTCACTGCCTAGCTAGCCCCTTCCCCTTCTGCCGTGCTTGGGCCTTGCCTTGACTGTGAAGCTGCCTGTGTCTAAGGAAGCCTTCTCTGTAGCTCTCCCTGGGGATCAAGATGCTATCCACAGTTGGCCACTACAGTCCTAATTAGTCTTGAGCCAGTGCTGCTGGCTAACTCTGCTGAGCTAGGTTCCTAGGCTGAGGCCTGTGACTTGGGACACAGAGTGGACACTCAGGGGACCTGTAACTGAAGGACAACTTGGATCAGACACCAGGTGCATGTCACACAGCGTCCTCTACTTCTGCATATTCTTGGCCTATGTCCTAGCTGGTTTTATTGTTAACTTGACACAAGATGGAGTTATCACAGAGAAAGGAGCCTCCCTTGAGGAAATGCCTCCATGAGATCCAGCTGTAAGGCATTTTCTCAATTAGGGATCAAGAGTGGGAGGTGCCATCCCTGGGCTGGTAGTCCTGGGTTCTATAAGAGAGCAGGCTGAACAAGCCAGGGGAAGCAAGCCAGTAAGTAACATGCCCCCATGGCCCCTGCATCAGCTCCTGCTTCCTGACCTGCTTGAGTTCCAGTCCTGACTTCCTTTGGTGATGAACAGCAATGTGGAAGTGTAAACTGAATAAACCCTTTCCTCCCCAACTTGCTTCTTGGTTATGATGTTTGTACAGGAATAGAAACCCTGACTAAGACAGCCTACCAGGATTCTCAACTGTCCTCAGAGCCACCACCCAAAAGGTACAAGAGGTCACCACCCAGAGAGTCAGTTACCAGATCGCCTGCACTGTGATGGAATCGTGGGTTTCATTGAGATTGTTGTTACTTTCAAACACAGAGTCGGGGCATTTCCTTTGCCCCTCCTGTATCCTCCAACCCATGCCCGTGGGCCTTGAGCACAAACATGACATCTAAGGGAGCAGGCAGTTCTGGGTGAATCCCATGCATCTCAGGAGATTGCTACTTTTCTTCATCACAAATAGAAAGTGGCAGGGCATTACTGTCCAGTTGCTGGAGCACCCAACCGCACAAGACTCCACAGAATTCACACTCTGGGTTTTTGAGATCTTCATGATGCCAAGAGGACGATGGCAGGTTGGGTACATCTTCCTAAAGGCTTATAGGCTGCTGAGGCATGAGCTAGGCCCTAGACAAGCCTCAGGAGAAAGGGCCCTTGACACTGAGCAGGCACACTGAGCATGTTTTGGAGGCAAGAGCAGATCCAGGTTTTGTGAGACCTAAAGCTTAAGGAATGTGGGAAATTCCCTCTTTCAGACCTCGAAGAACAGCTGGGCGTGGTGGCACACACTCATCGATGTGGCGGCTCAAGCAGTAGGAGCCTCATTAGTTTGAAGTCAGCCTGAGCTATTTATAGCAAGGTCCTGCCTCATGGAGCTAGAGAGATGGCTCAGCTGTGATGAGCACTTGCTGCTCTTACAGAGGACCCAAGTTCAATTCCCAGTACCAACACAGTGGCTCACAACTATCCTAACTCCAGTTGCAGGGGATCCAATGCCCTCTTCTGACCTCCAAGGGTACAAGGCATACATGTGATGTGATGTATGTGTGTGTGTGTGTGTTTGTGTGTGTGTGTGTATCACATTCATACACATGAAAATAAGTAAATAAATAAACAAAAAAACCCTCCTGCCTCAGAAGGGAAGGAGGGAGGGAGGGAAGGAGAGAGAAAGGAAGGAAGGAAGGAAGGAAGAAAGGAAGGAAGGAAGGAAGGAAGGAAGGAAAGAAGGAAAGAAGGAAGGAAGGAAGGAAGGAAGGAAAAGAACACTTTATGTGTGCTAGACAGATGATGGCTCAGCATTTAAGAGCTCAGGCCTTGCAGCCAACCTGCTGGGCTGACCTTGGGGACCCTGCGTAAGGAGAGGGGTGGTACCTGGTTGCCATGTATCAGCTTTACCCAGTGCAGAGGACACTTTGCTTCTGAGCTGTACTGATTGATTTCTCATCAGTGACACAGATACCAAAACCTATCTCCCTCCTTTGATCTGTTCTTTCCAGGGTTTGTGGGTTGTGTCTTCTTCTTGGTCACAGACTGAGAGGAACTGCCCCAGACAGACTTGAGGGCAGGCAGTGGCAGCAGCAGCAGCTCTAACACTCAGCCCTGAGATTTTGATTTAGACGGTGGAAGAAAAACGTATCTTACTCCTGTCAGCCAGGCCTTAAATCACACTCCCAAGCAAGGCAATGTTCTCCATGGTTTGCCAGCCATCAACTTTCTCCTTCCTCTTCTGTTTGTAGAGAGCATGCCCAATTCAAGGTAGGAGTTGAGTCTGGAACAAGTCCTCTGGTTCCCCTACTACCTCCTGGTCTCCCCTCCCAGGTCTCTAGGTCCTAGCAAGTGGCAGGTGTTATCTTTCAGCCACTCAAAGGGGAAGTTATTAGAAATCTGGGGACAGAGACTTCTCATATCATCAGATGAAACCACACAAGGCACAGCAGTTCCTGAACTGGGTTGGAGATTACCTGGACCCAGGAAACATCTCCCAAGTGCAGCTTCGAACTCTCTAACCTTCAGCCCTAAGTATCTGACTGAAACTTACTCACCCTGACTCTCCATGTAATTCTGACTAAGAAAACTAGTTCATCTTGCCACGAAGGCAGAGGTAGACCAGATGACACCACAAAGACATTTCTAATGTCCAAACAGGAAATTCCTAAATGTGGAGTCAGGCATGGAAACCAAGACTTTGTGGTTGCTAGGCAAGCATTCCCCATGGTAAGCAAACACAGACATGCACACAGTTATTCAACAAGCATACTGAGTACCTCCTGTTTGCTGAGTCTATTCACTTTAAACATGGACTGGAGAGATTTCGGATTCAGGATTGAGGTGGACCTGAATTAAAGTGTCAAGTCCACCACTTCCTGAATATCTGATCCTTTGTAGAATGCCCCCCTTTGGGAGATAGGACTGAAACACCAGCCTGCTTTTCCTCAGCTCTCCAAGGCTCACCATCCATGCCCACAACCTACTAACTTTGAACCCATTTCACAACATTCCCAAAGTAACAGAAGTGTAAACAGGTCGGGAAACCACATGGGAAGGCCCAGAACATGGCGGCCTCTGCTCAGGGCCAACAGCTGTCAAGCCAGTCCTTCTCCCTGGCTCCCATTCCCATGTTCAACCCTGTCACTTGCTGGGTGTCTGATTGCTGCTCCTGCCCCCCTCCTGAAGCCAGCTTTCCCGTAGCTGATGAGTCCCCCTCCCCAAAGATCAAAGGGCAGCCAGGACACATCCCCTATTGTCCTCTCCAAGGAGAAATGAGGGTCCCCAAGAACCCTACTGGTCCAGCAGGATGAGGAAGTCCCCTTGTTTAGAAAGAAGGGAACCCCCAGGAATTCGTCTCTTCCAGAGGATTGCCTCTGCTGCTCTGCTTTTCCCCGAGAGCTGACTCTGCATATTGGGAAATTGCAAAGTTTACATGGGGAACGTCAGCTGCCCACATATGCAAATATACACATCATTAAGACCTAAGTACTTGCATCTGGAGATAAAGCAGATGTGTCCTGGGCTGACCTTTTGTCCTCTGGCAGAACTACTGCTAATGAGCGCTCCGCTCCTTGAGGGGGGATGCTTCCGTATGTTGAAGCAAAACATATGTTGGGCCTTAGCTTGCGTGTCTATAGGAGTGTCTGTTCTCCTGCAAACATGCTTTTGTATGCACACACTACACGTGACAGCACCATACAAGCAGCATTTATTAAAACACTATAATCAACTGCACTACTTTTTCCAGAACCCATGATCTCCTGCCAGGGATTGCTCTTCAAGACCAAACTCACAGTCTTGTAAACAACCCAGGACGGAGCTTGACAGCCTTCATGTTTTGCCCATACTTAAGGATAGACTTCTCTGGCCAGGCAGTGGTGATGCATGCCTTTAATCCCAGCACTTGGGAGGCAGAGGCAGGTGGATTTCTGAGTTCAAGACCAGCCTGGTCTACAGAGTGAGTTCTAGGACAGCCAGGGCTACACAGAGAAACCCTGTCTCGAAAAACTAAAAAAAAAATAAATAAATAAATAAATAAATAAATAAAAAAGGATAGACTTCTTTGGTCTGTATTCCAGGTTTTAAAATTCACTTTATAAATTTCAGGTATGTGACCTTGGGCAAGTCACAACTTCTGAGCTATTTCTACATCTGTAAAATAGAGACAGTAGTAGTGAAACTTTCCTGGAGTGGGTCAGACAAGATCATGCTGGGATGTAGTAAGGTGTTTGGGGGAAAACTTTGCTAATTAAGGTTGGGGTCTACCATTGGCTAGATAGCTTTCTGGGGCTTGGCTCATAATGAAAAATTCCCTTTGTTAGTGGGGGCTTCTCCTTCTCTGACCTTGTCAAGGGAATCTTAACCCCCACACATATGCCTCTATCTGTAGCCTCAATGAAATTACAGGATCAATTCTTCCCCAGGACCCCCCACAAGAACCTGTTCAGCCAGCACCTGAGATTCCTGAAATGCTGCCCCATGCTAATGAGGCATTCCAGGTACCCTAAGCCTCCAGCCAATGACCTTTGCCCATCCGGGATGTCAGGTCCCCAAAACTTTATAAACCTTGAATGATCCTAACTATAGTTGATCTGCCTATTGATTGCTGTGGACCAAATTGGCTGACAACTCACAGGTGTTCATCACTTAGCAGCCATGAGAATAGTGGTCATGGCAACTACCACTGGGAGGTGGGCTTTGGTGGAAGGCCGTAGCTACCCAGAAGATTTGGGGAAGGCTGTGGGTCCTGAAGCTTTTCTTGAGTCATGGATACCACAGCAGGTGAAAAGAGCTCTGTTCGTGGGAACGAGCAAGGGCCCAGGAGCTAGAAGTCCATAGCCCATCCAGGAAATGGCCAGGGCGTTGGAAGAAAAACCAGAAACAAGATTCAGATCTGGAAGGGTTTGAGGGGTAGCTCCCAGAAGATTCACATCTTGGTCTTGAAGGCATCAGGAATTATGGGGTATATGAAAACCCTTTGGGGAAAGATGATGTCAAATCTAGGGTTAAGTGGTCAGCTGGAATCTATAAGTAGCCTCCAGAGAAAGAATCCTAAGGGTGAGCAGTAGTGGCTCACACCTTTTATTCCAGCACTCAGGAGGCAGAGGCAGATGGGTCTCTGAGATTTCAAAGCCAGTCTGGTCTACATAAAGAGTTCCAGGACAGCCAGGGCTACTCAGTACAACCCTATCTTGAAAAACAAAAGAGAATTCTAGAAACCAGAGAAGTGAGGTCCAGATGAAGAAATACCAGGACCAAGGAGGTTGGGGATGTAAAATGCAGACAAGCTGGGTTTGAATGGAGCAAATGAAGCCAAAGCTGTTTCTTTCCCATGGCACTGGACCAGAGTTCAGGAGACTCTGGTCCACAGCCCTCTCAGATGCCCCTTAGCTCTGCCATGAGGCAATGTCGGGACAGTAGGGGTCTAATCTCCCAGTGTCCCATTTGTGGCATGGTGTGTTGAAGAATGGGCCCCAAGAGGTCTTCCTTGGGCAGACTGTCTCTAACCGTCACTCTGTCTGCAGGGGGTGTTTCTTGGTGGCTCAGGAGGTGGCAGAGGGCTATTGATGACCACTGAGGTGATACAGGGATCGCCTAAGGATCCAAAGGCAGTTAGTTGCCTGTGCAGCTGATCTCCTTGCCACTCTGACCACTTTAAACAAGCGATTGGATGCAAGAACAAAGCTTTGGTTATGAGAGCCAGAGACAACCAGGCCTTCTCAGATGTGAAAAATCGCAAACCTTTCCTCCTTCCTGCCCCTCGCGGTGCAGAGGAAGACAATGCCCAGGAGAGCAGGCACCGCCACTGGAGCTGTCTGTGGCGCTGCCTTAAGGATTGACTATGCACCTGCCCACTGTTTGTTGTTATTTTGTTTTGTTTTGTTGTTGTTTTTTTATGTTTGCATTGTCTAGACTGGGCTCCCCAAGCAGCCTCCGGCCTTCACCAAGTACCCCCTCTCTATCCTGTAAATCCCCTCTCTCCCTAGAGGTTCAGCTCTCACCTTAAACTGCCCTAGCCTCCCTTCCAGGTTGGTCTGTTAGCCTCCCTTTTCACCATTTCAGAAAAGGATGGCAGTAATCTCGGGGACCATTTCAAGTGTGCTCCTCCAGCCTCCTTACACTTTAGAACAGAAGGCTGACCCTTTGGGGTATCCTGTGCTCTCTCCTTCTCCTTGGGAAGCAGTACTAGAGGAACTCAATGTCACCACTTTGTGAGCTAACTGCTAGACTGTTGGCCTTGGCTGGATGGACAGGGGTTGAGCTGGGACTGGGCTGCCAGCTGCCCCTGGGCTTGGATTCATGTCTTTGTAAGGTCACCAAGGATGGGCATGTAACTGTCACCGAGACTCTGTGTGTGTGTGTGTGTGTGTGTGTGTGTATGTGTGTGTGTGTGAGAGAGAGAGAGAGAGAGACCATCCACACATGTAGCTGTCAGCAGAGACTGTGTGTATGTGTGTGTGTGTGTGTGTGACCATCCACACATGTAGCTGTCAGCAGAGACTCTGTGTGTGTGTGTGTGTGTGACCATCCACACATGCAGCTGTCAGCAGAGACTCTGTGTGTGTGTGTGTCTGTGACCATTCACACATGTAGCTGTCAGCAGAGACTGTGTGTATGTGTGTGAGACCATCCACACATGCAGCTGTCAGCAGAGACTGTGTGTGTGTGTGTGTGTGTGTGTGTGTGTGTGTGTGTGTGTGACCATCCACACATGTAACTGTCAGCAGAGACTGTGTGTGGGGGCACCATCCACACATGCTTCCTGGATCAAGTACTTTGTGAAGCTGCAGCTGGTGGTCACATCCCAGGATAGACCCACACCTCCCTCTCTTGTCCCCCGTCCTCCTCCTCAGCCTGCCTCAGTTACCGCAACTCCCAGACTTATTCCTGTTCTGAGTTAAGCATGGGAGACCCCTGTGACACCACAGGCCTGACTCTGGAGGGCCAGGCATTGCACAGTGTGGACAGAGAGATGCAGTAGATGGCAACCTTCCACATCTACTCTCTCAGCCATCCGGCCACCCTACCCAAGCACGCACCCATCATCCACTGCTTTCATACAAGCATGCTGCTACCCTGCCTCCTCTACACATCCTAAGGCCTGTGGTACCTGCATCATGCATGCCTGGCCACTAGTACCGTGCCTAAGCATTGCAAAGGCTGTGTTCCTAGTTGTCATGTTGAAGCGAGGGTCATGCCGTGGGCCTATCTTCTATAAAGACAGAAATGTAGGGTCCTGGCCACCCATTGTCACGGGTCTGCCCAGCTACAGGATGACACATGGGGTTTTTCTCTGCAGGGAAATCTATGTGTTTTCTCTCTGTGTCTGCCTAGAGAGTGTGTTCTGGTAAACTCAGACTTTGGTAGTTGTTAGGATCCTCCCCCACCCCCCACCCCCACCTCCCCAGAATCTGCCGAGGAAACCTCAGGATAAAATAACAGACAGGACAGAAAAGGCAGTGACAAGGACAGCAGGAGGGGACCCCAGGGGTGTCACAGTACCTGGCATCTCTTGGAGGACTCAGGCTTTCCATCCAGGCCTGTGCTGACCTGAAGTTCCTTGACCCCTTGTTGACAAGTGCTCACTCCCCGGAGTCACTGGAATTCACAAGGACTTGGCTGGAATCACTTAAACTCTTTAGGTAGAACCAGAAACTGACTTAAAGCTGTGGTCACGAAGCCTAAAGACATTATTACCTGACTTTTCTGTGGCTTCCCTGTCTCGGCTCTCTGCCTGTTGGCAGCCAATCCTGAGTGTGAGGATGGTCTAAAGTCATGTACACAGATGGCTCACCTCCAGGCTCAGGGTACACCTGTTGTCCCTGAGACAAGAACCCTGTTAACTGTCCTCACCTGCAGGGCTAAAGTAGGTGAGAAGCCTCAGTCTAGGCCCTGCTTTATCTTTAATTCCATCCTCCTGAAAGTCCTTCCTAGATGGCTTCGGCACATTCTGGGCTTCTCTTCCTGTCAATCTCTAGTCTGGTTCCCCCTACTCTCCACCTCTTGCCTACACCCCTCACCTCGGCTGACAGACCTCACAGTGTCTTGGGCTCCACGCTGGTAGAGCCCCAAGGGCTGAGGTCATGCCCAGGGACCTCCAAGGAGATGGAGGAGGGAAAAGACAGAACATTACTTTCAGTCAGATCCCAAACAAGAATAACCCAACCCAGGTTCAAATCCCCCCTCCACCACTTCTTGGCTGAGTGGTCTTGGGAAAATTACTTAACCTTTCTGAACTTGAGATGTAGTAGCAGAGCCTCAATGTAGACTAAGTAGCATGTGTGCCTGTGCTCCACTCATTATTGACCAGTATTGGGTTCCAAAGTATGTAAAGCACTGGGGTAGATTATTTTTTATTGCTTTTCAATGTTAGATCTATATGTAAATTTCATTTGGAAGTAGAGAAAAGAATAAAAAATTTGAAGGCCATTGAGTTCTAATTTTGGTCCCTTTTGTAACTGTAACCAAGGGACACTGAGATTTTTTTTTCTGGCAAAATACATAATTTATGAGCCTTCCTGAAGAAAAGCACTTGAGTTAAGACCAGACTGGCTTTATTTACCTTTTTCTCTCCCACCCTTACATGCTGGCTGCTGGTTGGGCTGATGTGGAATAAGCTGGGCCTTGTGTGGGTAAAGACAGATGGATCCTGGTGGAACTCTGAGCTAAGCAACTCTGGCCTCTCCTCTGTGAAGCCAGAAAATGTCTCCCTTTTTCCCCTCAGTTTCCACACTCAGCATCTCTATGCTGACTTCACTAACACAGGCATTCTATCACCTCTATGATTGACACATAAGCCGTGAGCACCCTTTGTGCCGGGCATAGCCCCTCCCTTCCAGGTGGTCCACCAATCAGCTCTCTTTCTCCTGAAGCAGATTACCCTATAGCCAATGGCTTGTGCTCAAGTTTTGTTGCTCCAAGATAGCCTGTAGTTACTGGCTACAAAAGACTAAACTGGAAGGGCACCCCCAAATTTATCTACTTCTTAGGGGGAAATTTTGAAAATCCATAAATGCTCAAAATTCAAAGGAACTTTCAGCATCTCGGGGCACAGGATGGCCAGGTTAATAGTTCAAGGTAGTACAGGCGCTGGTATAGCCTCCAGCAAGAGGATAAACATCTCGGAAGGACATCAGTTATAGGTTCTTAGATCAGAGGAACAGCAGGAATGGGCCCAGCAGAATGGACAGAAGGCAGAGGGAACAGCCACCACCCAGGACAGCCCAGGGTGGAAAATGAGCTCCCGCTGGCACTTGGTGAAAACAGTTTTGCGATCAGCGGCTACACCCACAGGGACTTGGGTCTTCACAGTCAGTCCAGGATGGGAATGATTCTGCTGAGGTCAAGGCCTGGAAAGAACGGATTTCGGGTTTCAGTGTTTGCAACTATGGGGATCAGAAGGTGAGCCCCTGCCATCCCGCAGCAGGGATATCCGATTTCGGGTTTCAGTGTTTGCAACTATGGGGATCAGAAGGTGAGCCCCTGCCATCCCGCAGCAGGGATATCCCCCACTCAGCCCTTTACCTTGAGCCAGAAGAGTTGAGCATCTTCATTGGCTGCAGGAAGTGGGGCCACAAGAGGCTACTTGGGGACGGACAGCAGTATGAGGCTCTGTCTCCTCCATCGCAGCTTTAAGGATCTTGACAGGGAGCAGGAGTCAGCGGCAGTCATTGTGCCTGACCATGGTTCTGTTCTTCTGCTTCCAGGTCAACCTGGCCTATGCCTATGAGACCAGAGATGTGCTGTGCCTGGGCCTGACCATCATAAACAAGGGTGACCTGAGGTTTCACAGCTACAATGTGGAGAACGCTGGCTTTGAGGAACCCTGGCTTTGGGCCTTGTTTTGCATGGCTCAGATCTTGTGGCCTGGAAAACCTGCACAGTAAGAATACTGTCTATAGTGATTCCAGAGTCTGTCTGGGCCCTTGCTCCCCCTCCAGAAAGAACCCAGGGCTCCCAGGTACCCAGGAAATACGATGGGGCACTCTCTGGGCAGTATCTCTGGCCTCTAATGATTACTAAAGCCAAGCTTGTGAAAGGCTGTTCTCCAGACTCTTCCTCAAGGAGGATAAACCACACCCTGCACCCAGGGACCAGAACCAGGTGGTCACCATCTGCAATCAGCCCCAGGTAGATGTAGGAAAGGTCACTGTGTCAGACCATCACATAGCCATATGTCTGTCCAGTCCCATCCCATCCTGACTCTGCTCTAACCTTCAACCTACCTTTCTGTCATCCCAATACCACTATGGCCTGAACTCTATAGAACTCAATTCCAGATGTTTCTCACAGTTAGCAGGGCTTCACGTTGTCTTCATTACCATTCACAGGGGATTTTGATAAAGCCCTGAGCCCTTTCAGCTGTTTAAAAAAAAAAGATTTTATTGTATTGTATTTTATTTCTTTTAGCTCATGTGTTTGTGGATTTGTCTGAATGAGTTCATTGCCTGCTGAATAGAGCAATGGATCCCTGGCAGCCAGGGTTCTAGGTGGCTGTGAACCACCTTGCACTGAGTGAGGGCTACCAAATTCTGTTTTCAGGACAAATGGCTGAGGTGCCTATTTAACATATCAAAGTGGACCTGGCCACCAGGTTCTCTCAGCATCCCTCAGTCCCTACCTGTTACCGGGTCCTCCTGGCTGGCATTTCCCACCCCCTACCCTGAGCTTTCCAGCCCAGGTGGCTAGGCTGTCTTTCTGTCTAAAGAAGCCATTTTTGGTTACCTACCGTTTGTACTTTCCCCTCTTGGCTGTTGTACCTGATTCCCCTCTTTTCCCTCTCCCTTCCCTCCCCCCCTCCCCCCCTCAACCAGCTCAGGCAGGGTCATGTCTGCTCTGGACTCTCTCAGAAGTCTCTGTCTGCCTCTGCTCTCCCCCCCCCCCCACACACACACACACTAATCTTTCTCCTCCACCATCCCTAGGTGAAGTCACAGCCTTTCCTTTTTCTTTCTTTTCCTCATTCACTGTCACCCTCTCGAGAGTTCTCAATCACGGAGCCCTCTCGTCTGCCTCCGTTCCTGCATTCTGAGTGAACATTCCCTTATGTGTTCAAGAAAAGGGGCTGCCGTTTCTGGTGTTTAGCCAGTTATATCACACTTCTCCAGGGAACCAGTGGAATCTAATTGCTGTGGCAAATCGATTTCCTTCATCATCTGTCTAAAAAGCCGTGCAGGGAGCTCTTGAAAGGTAAAGGGAAACTAACAGCAGGAACTCCACACTGGACACTGCCAGTGTGTGCAGCCCTGTCAGATCCCAGGGCACCCCCCAAGGTCACCATGATCCTCCGGAGCCCCCTAGAGAAGTGTGACGTAACTGGTCGATATCAAGGCACGGGGGGGGGGGGGGGGGCGGGGGGGGACCTCACACGGGGGGGGGGAACATCACACATCCCTGGGCACCACAGACTCAATGGATGACTTTGCATAAATCTCTGGGTAGAGATGATTTTAGGACCCCAAGAGGGTTTTAGAAACGAGAGAGTGTTCCTCAGAGTTCCCACCCAAACACCAGCCTGCCTAGGTTTGTTTTCCCCTAAGGGCTGAAAACAAAGAGCTTCCTCCGGCATCGCCTTGATTGTCTGTCACTTAAAAGAAAGATGAAGGGAAAGGGGTGGCTAGAGTCCCACTTTCCATCATTGTCCTGATCACCTGGTTCTGGACGCTGTGGATTTGGTCTGGCCAGTGGTTCTAGCAAGCTGTCATATCCAGCCCACACCCCTGGTTTCTTGAGATGAGAGGTTTGGCCCTTACTGGACATTGTTAGCATATCCAAAGAAGCTCACGTAAGTAACTGCAGCAACGCTGCTTTGCAATAAGGATGAGAACCAAAAATAATCATCTCATTTGGCCCGGAAATGAGTGCACGAACCACGCCCCGCCAGGAGAGATGCCATCCATTAAGCAAAGAGAACTTGCTAATGCCGCCCTGGAGCCTCCCTCAATCTAGATGGCAGCATTGCAGCCCTGGGTTGTAATACCATGTACATCTTACTGTAAGCTGTTCCTTTACCCAGTTTCCACTGGGAAATCCAGAGTCTTCCCTGGGAAGGCAGAGGGTTCCCTTTATGAGCAAGATCTTGTCATGACAGAGAGAAGACCTGGAGGACAGGGTGAGACAGCCCCTCAGACAACTGTGCCTTCTACCTGAACTTCTTCTGTGACACAGCAGGACTTTGGTGAAGTATCACCCCCATGGGAAACCATTTGCAGGGGTTTCTCCTCTGGCCCACCCTTGCCTTAAGCAATGGTTCTCAACCTTCCTAATGCTACAACCCTTTAATACAGTTCCTCATGCTGCGGTAAGCCCAAACCAGAAAATAATCTTTGTTGCTACTTCATAACTGTAATTTTGCTTATATTATGAATCCTCATGTAAATATCTGTGTTTTCTGGTGGTCTTAGGTGACCTCTGTGAAAGGGTCACTTGACACCCACCCCCCCCCAAGGGGTCTCAACCCATAGGCTGAGAACCACTACCTTACATCCTTCTTCCCAATTGTAGAGCTGCTGCTCCAGGCTTGGTGGTTTGTCGTTGTTTTCAGGATTGCTCTGGCTACCAGTCATTCCATGATACCAGGTATTCCCAAACCTCCCAGACCATAGTAACCAGTCCTCGGCAATTCATGTGAGGACAGACACCAGAATTGGGGCTAACCTCAGTATTTGTGTCAAATCACTGTGAGGACAGAAACAAGCTTACAATGGTCTTGACTCAGAGAGACCAGGCCACCCCAGCTCAGAGGTGGGAGGCAGATATCTTGTCCCACAGGGAGCCAGCCTGACCTTGACAGTGATACTACCAGACCTCATGCCTGCTCCTGACCCACCATCCTCCAACCTCAAGGATGCCCTTGGGGGAGGTGTGGGACATCAGAGAGCACAGGGTCCTTGGAGGGGTGCTGGCTAAAGTGTGCTCTCAGAACTGCATACACTAGGGTCCTGTCGCTCACTGGTGGCGCTCACATGGCCTCTTCCCCTTTCCTGCCAGGCCTGCCAGGCACTTATTGCTTTGGTCCTGTAGAGACACTGGTCATGTGCAGAGGCTTCAGGCTTCAGTGACTGAGCTCAGATTCCAGGCTCTTTGCTCTGCTTACTTCTCCGTTTCTTCAGAAACAACCACTTTTAAAAACCAGTCAGGCAAGCAGACAGGAGAGGAATGACTTCCCAAATTGCTTTACAAATTTTTCTCCTTAAGCAAATGGTTGCAAAATGTCAAGACCCTCATATTTTTCCTATGAAGTGATCTCAGAATCCTCCAGGACATTTTAAACTCTGACTCCAGACCTCCAGGAAGCCCGTGGGGCATTAAATATTACAGGCCAGCCAGCGGTTGGCCGCATCCAGATCCAGCCATCCTTCCACATTTTTATTAACGTTCCTCTTTTTAAATGTGCAGTTTCCACATGTCTCACCCTACCTGGAGTCATGTGATTACCCCAAGAGGACACACACCGAGATTGCTTCTTCACTGGAGAGAAGTCTTGAAAGGCTGTGGCCCTGACAGGGTTCCTTGTTTCTTTAGCTGTGCAGATGTTTTTCAGTTTTATAATGTCCCACTTATCGATTGTGGGTCTTAATTCTTGTGCAAATGGAGTACCGTTCAGAAAGTCCTTTCCTGCACTCTATTGCACAGGGCACTGTGCTTCTTCACTGTCGTGCAGGCACTCTCTTCACCATCCTGTACACTGTGTGTTTTCTTCACGACCGTGCAGGCACTCTGCTTTCTTCTTGCACTTCCAGTGTTGCAGGTTTAGGTCTGATCCACCTAGAGTTAGTTTTTGTGATAGTTGATAGATGTAGACAGAAGTCCATTGTTTTGCCTGTGGGCATCCAGTTTTCCCAGTACTGTTTGGGGAAGATATGACTCCCAGCACCACAGTCGTTCTCCAATTAGACGTTTGCACATGTACTCCTTGCCTGTTGCTTACTGTAAAGCCTTGCCCCACAGACATTCGGGGCTCTCCCACCACCAAAACCATCCTGTGTGACTGCAGTGCATTGGGGGGTGTTTGGGAGAGAGCTAGCTCAAATAAAATAAAGATCCTGATGTGAGCGGCATCAGATTGACTCCTGTCTGTGTTTTGGGGGGATCAATAACATTTCCCTGGCACTGTAATTCTTGTCTCATTCCTGATTTCAATGGGGTTGCGCTAATCTTTTCTCTATTTAGGATGTTGTCTGTGGGTTTCTCATATTTGGCTTTTATTGTGTTGAGGCACGTTCCTCCAGCCCTATATTCTTCTAGGACTTTCATCATAAAGGATTTTCTCTTGTCAAGGGCTTTTTCTGTCTCTACTGAGATAGTCATATGATTTCCCTTTTAATTCTATTTACATGATTTATTACATTTATTGACTTGTGTATGTTAACCTATCCCTGCATTACAGGGATAAAGCCAACTTGACCGTGATGCATAATCTTTTTGATGTATATCTGTCTTCTGTTTGCAAGGATTTTATTGAGTATTTTTGGGTCTATATTCATCAGGGATATTGGCCTGTAGATTTCTTTTGTTGTTGTTGTGTATTAACCTGGTTGGGATTTTAGCTTCATAGAAGGTGTTTGGGAGTGCTGCTTCTGTTTGAATAGTTTAAGGGCTGACTGTAGAGCTTCTTTGAGTGTCTGTTAGAATTCTTCTAATCTGGTACTGGAATTTTTTTAAGCTAGAAGGCTTTTAGTTACTAGTTCAATCTTCTTGTTTGTTATGGGTCTGTTTAAGTTGTTGCCTTCTTGGTTAAATCTTGGTGGTTTGACTGAACCTAGAACTTTATCCATTTCTTTTAGGTTTTTTGTTGGTTTGGCTTGGTTTTGTTTTGTTCTTTAGTTTAATGAAGTAGAATTTATTTGGTTTCTTTTGTAATGTTTCCCTGTTCATTTTTTGACTTTCGTTAATTTGGGCCTTCTCTTTCTTCTGGCTAGTTGGGCCTGGGGTCTGGCAATCTTGTTACTCTTCTCAGAGAACCAGCTCTTAGATTCATTGATTCTTTGAATTGTTTTGTTTCTTCTTCACTGATTTATGTTCTGATTCCTACTGTTCCTTGCAGCTGACTGGATTCAGAATTGGCTTGTTCTAGGTTTTCCAACTTTTTGAGTTGCATCATTAAGCCATTATTTGTGTTCTGTCTGATTTTTGATGTAGGTACTTAGAGCTATACATTTTCCGTGTGGGGTGCTGAACAATGGGATTGATTATCAGAGGTATGGCTGAGTGCCAGGAAGTTTTTTATTTCTTTCTTGATATTCTTCTGATGCAGGATATTTGATCATATTGTGAACCCTGAGACTGTAAGCTGTTACTAATTGTGGTATGGCTCAGCCTTTGAGCCTAGAGCTTTCTGTTTACTGTAAGCAAGTAGTTGTGGTGTGGTCAGCCCTAGCACACACCTTTAATCCAAGCCCTAAAGGAAATCACCCTAGGTCAAGAGGCAGAGCAAGTAACCAGCTAACAGGGAGTAAACCTCAGAAGCAGGAGAGTTGGAGGGTCTTTGAGACTGCATGGAGGAGGAGTTTTTTCCTTCTGGGACATCTCAGTGGAGTAGGAAGGTCAGCTGGGTGCTTTCTCAGCTTCTCTGAGCTAGCAGGCTTTCACCCCAGCATCTGACTCCTGAGTCTTCACTGGTAAAAGTGAATGATTGAAATTTTTGTTTTTAAAAACAACCTTCTTTGACCCATTCATCATTCAGTAGTGAGTTGTTTTAGCTCCAAGAATTTATGTATTTGTTTGCTGTCATTTTAAAGTTTGGTGTTTTTTGTTTTGTTTTGTTTTGTTTGGGGGTTTTTCGAGACAGGGTTTCTCTGTATAGCCCTGGTTGTCCTGGAACTCACTTTGTAGACCAGGCTGGCCTCGAACTCAGAAATCTGCCTGCCTCTGCCTCCCAAGTGCTGGGATTAAAGGCGCATTTTTAAGTTTTATTGCACTGTGGTCAGATACAATATAAGAGGAGATGTCAATCTTTTTTAATTTGTAAAGATTTGGCTTTTTGACCCAGGATGTGATCTATTTTAGAAAAGTTTCTGTGTGTTTCTGAATAGAATCTGTATTTTTGGTATTTGTGTGGAATATTCTGTAAATATCTGCTGGGTCTATTTGATGTGTGGTGCCAGCTAATTCGACCATTTCTATTTAATTTTTGTCCAAATGACCTATCTGTTGAAAAAATCAGGGTATTGAAATCACGTTGTATAAATGAATTGTTGCCAGTCTCTGTGTCTAACTCCAATAGCACATTTTAAGATGAAATCGGGTGCTCCAGAGTGCGGTGCGTATATGTTTGGTATAGTAGTGTCCTCTTGGTTACCTGCTCCCTTGACTGAAATGAAGGACCCCTCTTTCTCTTCTGATTGGTTTCAGTCTGAAGTCTATTTTGTTAGATATGAGGAGAGTGTTGCTTGTTTACTTCCTGGTCCCATTTGATTTGAGTTCTTTCGTGCATCCTTTTCCTCTAAAGTGATGCTTATCTTTAAAACTAGTATGTCTTTCCAGTTGTTGGTGGCGCACGCCTTTCATCCCAACACTCAGGAGACAGGGGCAGGTAGATCTGAGTCCAAGGCCAGCCTGGTCTACAGTGTGAGTTCCAGGACAGACAGAGCTACAAAGAAAAACCCTGTCTCAAAACAAAACAAAACAAAACAAAAACAAACAAACAGATTTAAAAAATATGTTTCTTGTAGGCAGCAGATTGATGAATGTTGTTTCTAGATCCATCCAGTCAGTCTGTCTTTTGATTGGAGAATTGAAGACAATGATATTTAAAGTTATTATTGAATTTTGTGTTAGTAGTGATGTCATTGTGTTGTTGAGTTTTGGTGTTGTTTTGTTTTCAGTAGTATTTTGTGTTTTGATAATTATGGTTTTGTGTTTCTTTACATAGTCTCTCTGCTGTGCTCATTTCTCTCTTCAGCCTGAAATCATGTCTACTGGATTTTTCTTAGGTTTGTTTTGTTGGATATAATTTATTAGGCTGGATAATCAGCCTAAGATTTCCAGTCATGGAGATTTTTCTTTCTCCTTCAATTATGGTAGATAGTTTGGCTGGGTATATTAGCCTAGGTATATTAGTTAGCTGCCATAGCCTTTGAGGACTTGGAACATATTGTTTCCAGGCTCTTCTGGATTTCCAACAGCTGAGACATCAGCTGTTATTTTGATGGGTTTTCCTTTATATGTGACTGAACTTTTTTTTTTTCTTGAAGCTTCAATACACTCTTAGGTTTTCTTTCAGTTTTCTAGTTGGGCTATTGGATTTTCAATTCTATCTTTATTTTGGCTTGATTCTTCTTCAATTTCTATCTCCTGTTGAATCCTATTTTCAGACCTTGGATTGTCTTCATCATTTTGATCAGCTGTATTTCCTGAGTATTTACCATAATCTCTTTCTCTTTGATTTCACTAAATTGTTTCTTTGTGTCTACTTTAAATTTCTTGAATTCTTTGATGAAGTTTATGATTATTCTTTTCAATTCTGTAACCTGGAGTTCATTTAGATAATTCTAATTGGCAAACATTCCTACAGGACTGTTGGGTTTTAGAGAGAAGATAATGGCTTGATCCTTCCTATTGTAGACATTCCTGAGATAAGATCCATTCATGTGGACTCCCTTTTGTAGTTCTGAATTTGTTATGGATGGAAGAGGGTGGAAGAGAAGAGAAGAGAAGAGAAGAGAAGAGAAGAGAAGAGAAGAGAAGAGAAGAGAAGAGAAGAGAAGATGTAGGGAAGTGGAATGAGTCTAGAGGTTGGAAGTGCCTTGGGTGGTATACTTGCTGGTTTTGTGTGCCAACTTGACATGAACTGGAGTTATTACAGATAAAGAAGCCTTCCTTGAGGAAATGCCTTCACAAGATCCAGCTGTAAGGCATTTTCTCAATTAGGGATCAATGGGGGAGCGCCTAACCCATTGTGGGTGGTGCCATCCCTGAGCTGGTAGTCTTGGGTTCTATAAGAAAGCAAGCTGAGCAAGCCAGGGAAAGCAAGCCAGTAAGTAACATCCCTCCATGGCCTCTGTATTGTGGGAAATATTTTTTTAAAATGGCACCATCCCACACTATATACGGTTGCTCTCTGCCCTGGTGGTCTCTGTCTCACCACCTCCATAGCTAGCCCTAGGCAGTGGTCTTCCCAGCTCCAGTTCACCTGCCTCAGAGCCACTTATTGGTTCCCAGCCATCCACCCCTGCAGTCAGCAGTCCCAAATCCCAGTAACCCAATTAAAATCAAAACTCTAGAGGTTTGTAATTTATAAGTCAGATTTATATCAGTAAATTCTCACCCCACAAAACATCCACACAGTGAACTCAGTGCCAATTGATATAAACTGGCCACCTGGATTGGACAAATTGTCCTGTAATTATCCATCCTTTATATGATATTCATAGCTACCTGTGGCTATTTACTGCCACTTGGAATCTGGATCGTCTTTCTCTTCCTCCATCTTCCTTCCTTCCCCTCTGTCCTCTCTCCCTGTCCCTGAAACTCTTAGTTCTGCCTCCTTTTTCCCTGTCAAACCACAGGCTTCTTGTATTAATATTTAAATTAATTGGGGGGAAATTCTGCTACATTTCACCCTTTCTATCCAAATTAAATTTTTTTCTCTCAAATATAAATTGAGCACAAGTATTACCATTTTGTAAATTATAAAGTATAAGATACACCTAACATCCAGTCTATCATCTTTGACAATTAAATAGAATACTCTGTCATCTATCCTAACTTTAAAAAGGCTTATGAATCCATATCTGCTATGTCCTGGTTTAGCTTACATACTATCTGAAACTATCTTCTCAAATATGTTCTCTCAATGCTAAATAGCCTGGGTTGGCTATGAAACTATAAGTAGTCTTTCAATCCAACAGAAATCTGAGAATGACCAACATTATCTAAAAAAAATATAGGAAGCCTAACACAGCTTCCAGAACTGAGACAAATTGTAGATTCAGCTTCCTACCTCTACAGCCCCAGGAAGTCAGGAAGTTGGAGCATCCATCTTCAGCCTTCTGGCCCAGGATCATCTGATAGACCTTTAAAAAACAGGAATTATTAAGGACTAACCTATTCTGTCTTGGCAGAACTAACCTGTCCTAACCTGTAACTTGTGTCCTCTCAAGGACAGCATGGGTCTGCAGGAGAGATAGGCAATTTCTGCCCAGTGGCCACCTAGCCACAATGTACAGCCTCACCTGAAGGTATACATGCTCAGCTGTTTCTTTGAATCCATGAATGGGGAGCTAGCTGTTAGGAGCAGATATGTCTCAACAGTGAATAAATAACATTAAATGTCACATTCTGTGGATTTCTAAAATTTTGAAAACCAACTATGTAAAGTCTGGTCTGTTGTCTGTTAACTACTCTCAGCTATTTTTAATTAAATTATCTGAAAACACCCTAATAGTAAATTCAGAGCCATGAATTTGCTATTTGGCCCTCAACTCACAGGCTTAAACATCTCCGATCAGTTTGTAATGGCATTTATAGAAGGACTGGGTCCAAGCATTGTACTTTTAAATTTTTGTATCAATAGAAGAAATTTATACCAATGAAAACCTTGATTTTTGCCTCAAAATGAATTCTCTACCAAAATAAGAAATTATGACTTCAACTTAGTAACTATTGTAAAGATTTCTACCAAATGAGATTATGGCTGCACAATCAATTCTAGCTATTCCCTCCCTGTTCCAATTATGACCATTACTAAGATCCCCAGAAAGGCAACCTTAGAATAACCACCTCCAGTCCCAAAGCCCAGGGAACTGCGATGATGACTATTCATACCTTCTTCAAGCTGAATATGGGTGTTGATAGCTCTTTGAATGGGAGAAGGGCAGGGAAAATGGGGGAGTTGGTTGGCCTTAAGAAGGCCACACCAACGAATGTTTAGTCTCTGATGTCTGTGTCCTGACTGGATCTGGCTGAAAGTCCAAGACATCAGGAGTTCAAGCAGGTCAGTTCAGCATGCCTGATGATGAGACTCACCAAGGCTGTATATTCTATAACATATAAATCTGAAAACAAAATTTTGGTATCTTCAAGATAAGTTTTCTTGTTTGATTCTCTGGAATCTAGTTCTTCAGGGGCTCTTCCTTCATCACATCTGATCCATGTTCCTCTGGAAGGTGGAGAGACACTAATCACCTTCTCTAAAAATACGAAGACAAAAATCTTTCTCCTAATCAGCAGATCCTTGAGCCAGGAACCAGAAAAACCTTTATATTGACCTCTCTCCCAGAGGAATCATATAACCACAAAACTCAAAATCACACCCAGTTTGAAAATTAAAACAATCCCAAACAAATGAAGTAAACTAAAATACTGTATGTGCCTATTTTGGGGGCTTTTTCTATCTTGCCATGCTGGATAATAACCCAAAATTCCCGTGGAGCCCACGTTAGAGAATATGAGTTAGTTATCTTGCAGACCTTATTATACCATCTTTAAAACAATTGATTCACACTTCTATCTATACCGGTTTATAAGCAGGTGGCTAGTCAAACCAGGATTTAAACCCAAAATTCCCATGGAGCCCACGTTAGACCGACTTTGAGTGTCCTGTAAGACTTATTAGAGCAATATACCTTTATACCATCTTTAAAGCAACTGATTCAAGCTTTCACTAATATCTGCCTATAGGAAGCAGGTAGTTTTTACTTGTTAAGCTCTCTGCCTAGAGCAGCCATCCTGTTATACCATCTATCTGTTGAGCTCTCTACCTGGAGCCACAGACATTTATTAATTAATACCTGTTTATAGCAGGTAATTATCACTGCCTTCTCTACTTGGAGTCAGTGACTAATTTTCCCTATCCTAGTTCCAAACTAAAGGCAAAATTCCCCACACGATTCAGACAAAATCTGTATATAAATCTAGTCCAAAAAAGCAAATAATCCCAATATTATAAATTCACAGTTAAATCAGTATCTGCCCCAAGATGTAGGCAGCTTCCTTTCTCTGGCTCTCTGACTCAGAGCAACCACCTTGTCTCTTTCCACAGCAGGGGACCTCAGAGCCCTCTTTCTTTACAAGACTCTTTCCAGTGACACCTTTCTCTCACTTAGAAAATAAAACTCTAACTCTCAAGCTAATAATCTTAAATTCCTAGTGGACTCTTGCCCAACACGTCAGTTCACCATCTATTGTGGGAAATAGTAAAAAACAAAACAAAAAAACCAAACAAACAAAAAAAAAACAAAAAAACTTTCCTCCACAACTTGCTTCTTGGTCCTAATGTTTTGGGCAGGAATAGAAACCCTGACTAAGACAGGTGGAATGCAGTCAGGTGGGCAGAGGGGTCTGTGGTGTGGAAGCCTAGAATTTGGCTGCAGTGCAGAAGGGGATGGGACTAGACCAGGGCACAGACTAGACCTGGAAAAACCTAGAGGTCATCTGTTTCAGGGCTTGTGTGGTCAGAATAGGCCAGGGCACTGGCTATGGAACCCAGGCTAGATCTAGCAGGTTGCAGAAAAATAAGATCAGGTGGTGGTGGGGTTACTCACCAGTATGTGCCTGGAGTGTGTAAGTCTGAATGAAAAGGTTGGATCTGCAGTGGGGGAGTCCTGTGATATAGTGGATGGGTGTTTAGGATGCTGGCTCAAGCCTAGAGTTCCTCTACAGTGAAGGCAGGGAAGGTCGCACTAGGTTTGTGCATTCTTTGTGGGTCCCAGACTAAATCCCCTAAACTGCAGAGAAGGCATGGATGAGGAGATCAGTAGTAGTAACCATGATAGAGCCTAGAGGAGAATCTGAGATATTTGGGTATAGAGTGAAATGGTAGATATGGTACAAAAGTCCTGTGGGTGGATACAGATAGGGAAGAGCCTAGAAGCCTAGAATTTGGCTGCAGTGCAGAAGGGGATGGGACTAGACCAGGGCACAGACTAGACCTGGAAAAACCTAGAGGTCATCTGTTTCAGGGCTTGTGTGGTCAGAATAGGCCAGGGCACTGGCTATGGAACCCAGGCTAGATCTAGCAGGTTGCAGAAAAATAAGATCAGGTGGTGGTGGGGTTACTCACCAGGCTTGACCCTGGAGGAGGACTTAGGAAGCCTGGGTATGGAGTTCATGTGGATTCTTATAGAGAAATTCATAAAGACTGAATGGATGGAGAAAGGATGAGTAGATGGATAGTGAACAGGTGATGAATGGATGGGTAGACGGATGGATAGATGGATGGATGGATGGATGGATGGATGGATGGATGGATGGATAAATGGATGGATGATGGAGGAATGATGAATGGATGGGTGGATAGGTGGATGATAGGTGGATAATAGACATACCTATCCACGTACCTGCATTGACATCTGCTTACACCTTTGCTTTGCTCTCCTTTTTGACACAGTGCTATATGCTTGGTCTTCACACAGCCTTTGTCATGTGCTCACCAGTGCATGTCATATGTACATGCTTTTAGTTCTGGGTATAGTTTTGCTGGGTATATTAGCCTCAGTTAACTGCCATAGCCTTTGAGGACTTGGAACACATTGCTCCCTGGCTCTTCTGGATTTCCACGTTTCCACTGAGACATCAGCTGTTATTCTGTTGGATTTTCCTTTATATGTGACTCTTCGGTACTTCTGGGATGAATCTATGTCATTTTGTTAAGGTGGTGATGAGGGTGCAGTAAGAAATTTTTTTATTGCACAGAAGCCTGAAGAGGGTGTCAGATTCCCTAAAACTGGGGTCACCTACAGTTGTGAGCTGACATGTTGTTGCTGGGAATCAAACCAGGGTGCTCTAGAAGATCAGCCAGTGAGTTCTGTTAACCACTGAACCATCTCCAGTCCCCACTACACTCCAGTCCCCAAGAGATGGTTCAGAGCCCAGGTAGGTTGAATATAATCTTTAAGGTAGAGGACACCCTTCTTCACTGAAATAAATATGTGTGCAGCACATCCTGTTTGTGGAAGCCTTGCTTGTCATTGGGGACACAGTCATGAAAAGTTGTTGTGCACCTTCTATCTGGGGAGACACCATCCGTCTTGAGAAGAACTCTGAAGCCATAGTCAGAGCCCTTGAGCACAGTGGAGCACCATCCAGGAAGGCTTTCTGCACAAAGTGTTTGAAGCACCTGCTGGGTGGCAGATGGAGGATGGGGGAAGGTTTCCCTGACCCAAGACTCCAGGCCTTCTGTGAGAACTCCATCAGCCTTTGGTGTCCTCAGTTGAGAAGAGGCACTGGCTTGTGTGCTTGAGATGTACCCTGCCACCAGTTGGCCCTCTCTCCTCTCCCCTCCCTCTGCCCTCAGCTTCAGAAGTCCTGGACATCCGTCAATACGGCCTGAGCCCTGACTACTGGAGCCTGGGCTGCCTAATCTATGAGATGATCAATAAGATCAAGGGTCAGTCACCATTAAGAAGGCACAAGGAGAAGGAGAAGTGGGAGGAGGTGAACCTCCGAGTGCTGGAGATTGAGGAGGTATACTCCTCCAGGCTCCCCCAGGAAGCCACGCCCATCTGCAATGTGGTAGGCTCCTGGTGAGCCAGATGCTACCCATAGGCTGCCACTTAGTGACCCCAGCCTGTGTCTAGAGCACCAGACAGGCTGAATGGACACAAACAGGACATACGAAGGCATAGATGGTATAGCTGTAGATGCATACCAGAATGGTTGGTGCTCCTCACTGTGAGTAAGACAGTCAGAAAGGCCTTGGAGAAAGCCTGGCATGTTGGGCAGGTTACCCATAAACCAAGGGATGGGCATCGAGTAAACATCCACAGCAGGATGGAGAAGTTAGCGAAGGACACTTGGTTCACAAACAAGGTCTTGAACTTGGACTTCCTATTCTTTAAGCTCTGGACCCCAAACACTGGCTTAAGGCCAAGGACTGCAGGAGGATGGTGATGCCCTTGGAGTCTTTGAAATTCTTCTACTTTCCATCCACTGCAGAAAGCTGGCCACAGTTTAGGTTCTGTGTGACTATCAATGAGTGGGCAGAGCATGTGTAAGGAGGATTGGGCTGGAGTGGGATGGACTAGATAGGTCTGGATACCAGACAGAGTGGTAGGGACCATTGACTCTTTCCTGGAGTGCTGTCCCTTCCCCCAGCCCAGGAGGGCACTGCTCCAGTGTTGGTCCCCGGGGCCCTTCCTTTGATGTTGTGTGGAGTCAGCCACTTCCTGCTCCTGCTTGACTCTTGGGCTTCCAAGTCTCACCACAGACAGCTGTCCTCTGATGTCAACCATATGGTAACAGGAAGGGTCTCCACACCCTATGCAAGGCCATAGACTGCTTTCTCTTGGAGCCCCACAGTACTTAGAGCAGCAGATGGTCAGCCCAGCCTGAAAAGGACCCCTCCTCTTCCACCTCGGCATCCCCAATTGGTCTTGGGGAAGGTTCAAGCACAGGCTGGAGCTTAGGGCAGGTCAAAGCTGGAAGTTTTCAGGAAATCAGCTAAGCTTCTATACTCAAAGAGTCAGAGAACCCTGGGACTTAGCTCCCTCATCCCCTGAGACCTCTGCCCTTCATCCACCCCTCGCCTGGTCATTTCCTCTCCCTGGTGTTGTCTTTGATTTTTCTCAACTGTACTTTTAATAATGGTTGTTAAATGCTTTAACCTCCATTCTAGCTTACCACCCACCAGAGGTAGTGGAAAAGAAAGGTTACTAGGATATGGGGAAAATGAACCTGCTCAGAAATTGTTCTTTGGAGCAAATCCAATTTGTGTTGTCAGGAAATCAGCGGTTCAGTTCGCAGGTTAGCAGGCAGCAGCAGCTCCATCCACTCACAAACACTTCATGGATACACCAGCAGTCCAGTTCAGTAGTGTTGGGATTGCAAACATGACCCAGCAGTGGTGGCATGACCTAGCAGAGACAGCCAGGCTTCCACTGAATCGGCACAAGTCAGCAAGAATGACCAAGACCAGCAGGGACACCAGAAATTCTCTGCCATGTCTCTCTCAACGAAGTGAAGATCAGCGACAACTCGAGACCCATGATGCATTGCAGAGTCTTGTTTATTCTTCCTCCAAGCATCACGTGTCATCCAGAAGTGGTAGCACACCACCAGAGGTTTTTTTGGTGCATTTCTCTCTATGGAGTCACAACAAACGCAGTTCAACTACACATGTAAGGCGAACCAATACATGTGTGTCATTATCAAAGAATCCTTTATCACATGTCCTTCCATGTGTTTACTTTAGCAAAACGACCTTTCACCCATGGCTGCTTCAGCAAAACGTTCTTTGGCATAACTGACTTTCCAAAGAAACCAGAAGTTTCCACATTACTCCAGCTTCCTTTTTGTGTCATAGAGCTACAGGAAGGATTTGGCAATGGATCTGCCATCCATCTAGACTAAGTCTAGAAGAAGAGGAAGTGTCACTTTGCCAGTGATGTGTATAAAAGGCACAGTGAGGAGTGGCATGTAGCTCCGAGACATACCCACACCCCACGACCTCTTCAAACTGTACTTCAGCATGGTCAAGGTGGACAACTGGAAGAAGAGGAAGCACCGGTCAGGCAAAGGTATGGAGAGAAGGCTGCCAGCGATACTTGATTGTGCCACCGTTAGCTCTCTATGCAGTGTGACAAGCTTGTAGAACAGGCATCACAGCCATGGCTAACGTATCACTGATGTCATATATAATGGTCTCAAGGGACCTCAACAGGGACATGCTGAGATAATGAGACAATGATGACTCCTGCTTCTACCCTTCCCTGCACCTACCCTGGCCCTCCAAACCTCTCCAACCCAGGCTTTGAGCTGGAGCATTTGGGACAACCAGGGACATGGCTGTGCCTCTGCTGCTCCCTTGTGGCTACAAAGGGAAAGGCAGTGGCCAAGCCTCATTCTCTGGCCTGTGGCCCTCATCTTGCCACGGGGAAGAACCATCAGAAGCCTCAAGCTTTGCTCTGGGTTCTCTTGGGGATTATGGTCTGGACCTCCTCACACACAGCACCTCTGTCTGGCCACCGTGGCCTGACTCCTCCAATGGGATAGATTCAGGCTACTGCAGGGCCTGGCCTGAGACCTATGGAAGCAACTGTACACACAGCAAGGTCACTGGTTTCCATCTCGGCAGCCTTGCCCTTGAGGTCCAGAAGGTCACACATTTAACTGCCCAGTGCCCTGGATCCAACCCTGAGGCCCAGACCTACACCATCCTTAGCCCCACCCCCATCCCCAAGCCTGATCTCTGGACAGCCCTCACCTTCCCTTAAGCCCTCCAGACACCTGAGTCTCCCCATCATTCCAGTTCACATGTAGTCCTTCACCTCCAGGGAACCTACTCTGCCTTCTCCCACCCCACCCACACCTCCAATCGGGCTGACGCGCACCTGCTAGCACGCTCGCAAACTGGTAACACTGTAGGCGGGTGTTTTGTTCCATCTGTAGCTAAGAAGTAGACAAATGCTGAATTAATAGTCAAACTTTTAAATGAAGAAATTTCACATTAACACCCTGGTTTTCTGCTTTTGTGGAAAGCGGAAGTCTTGACTAGCTGTCATTCCCACCTGACAAGGGCTGATGAGAAAGCAGCCCAACCTCCATCTTCAACCTGCCTCTCACCTGTGTCATCCTCACCGATGCTACCCATCTTCCAGCACTGCGGGCTCCCGGGCTGCAGTAGTAGTAAGCTTAGCAACTGCATTGCCATGGATCTTTTGTTTCTTGGGATGAGACAACATAGCCCAGTTCTTTACATCTGGAAAATATTAGCTCAGAGCTGAAGAGATGGCTCAGCAGGTCAAACACATCTTCACCAAGCCTGGTGACCTGAATTCAGTTCCTGGAACCTATGTGTAAAGTAGAGGGACAAAATCAGTTCCACCCATCTGTATTTCCTGACATTGAGATCTGTGGCACTGGCCCAGTATAACTAGGGTATAGGAAGAGGGAGTGTGTAGTCTTCAGTACCCAAGGAAGCTAGCAGGATTGGCTCCCCCCATGCTTGCTAACTACCCAGTGTTGTATCCCACGCAATGCCTAAATCAGCTAATCCTGCCACAGATCTCGATGTCAGGAAATACAGATGGGGGCATGAGTTCTGAAGCCCCCCATTGGTTGTCCAGAGACTTGGGTACTCTCTCAGGTGTGGAGGACCCAGAAACACTCTAACCTTCAGGTTCCTCACCTGCCAATGAAGCCCACGACAACTCCCCTCCCTGAACCTGCCATAGACGCTGAAGATTGAAATGAGACCTGAATGGAAATTACTATCTTGAATACCAAGGACGACCACATGTGGTTCCACTACTGAGCATCTCCTGTCTAGGTCAATTATGAGTCAGCTTGAAGATGCCCCACTGAGTCTGTATAGCCCAGGTTCACAGTCAGAGGTCCAAAAGAGCACCACCAAGCAAGAGCTGTTGGTGCCTGTGTATCTTCAAAGTCCCAGCAGACTGAGAACCATTGGCAAGGGTTGGGGGATGGGGCCAAATAATGACAGTGAAAGCTACATGAGCGTGGTGGTGGGGACTGCCTTGCTGCAGCTCTTGAAAGTTGGCAGATATGGTACAGATCTCTTCCCAACCCTCTGCTCAACCACTGAAGGAGGAGAGCCTGCAGCAGACCCAGGGGCCGGGGGGTATGATTGACAGCACAGTAATTGGCAAATAATATGAATCAGAGATCTACAAGATCCCCTCTTCCGGTCGTTAACCATTTGTTAGCACAACTCTAAGGATGTGAGGAATGGCCCCTGCATCTTATCTTTGGCATCCTCTTGCAGGTGGAGGTTCCCTGATCATCAGGATAAGGGGCAGCAGAGGATTGGGGACTCAGAACTCCCTGGTGGTTCTGAACAGTGTCCATGGTCACCCACCAGAGAAGCCCCATCGTGGGACTGACCAGGGGATCCTTTCAGACACTAAGGAGGTTGTCAGGAAGTTCAGCAAATGTCACCTGCGAGGAGGCTTCAGGTGTGCGCTGGGGATGCCAGTCACAGCAGTGGCTCTCAAAACGGGTCTCCTGTTTGGAATCACCTTGAGATAAAGCAAAGGAAAGGTTCTGGGCTGGGGCTGCTTAGTTGGTTGAATGCTTCTCTAGCATGCATGGTTCTGCCCCCAGCACCATAAGAACTGGGTGTTACGGCACACAACTGTAACCCCAGCGACTTAGGATGTGGAAGCAAAAGGGTCAGACATTCAAGGGCATCCTTGGCTTGTCTGAAAGGCAAGCCTGGACAACACAAGACCTTCTCTCAAAAGAGGGAAGGGCAGACGAGGAGATAGCTCATCCAGTAACACACTGCTTGCATTGCTAGTGTGAGTACCTAAGTTCAAAACCCAACACCCACAGAAGACTGGGTATGTTGCTGTATACTTGTAATCCCTGCACTGAGAAGGCAAACACAGGAGGATCCCTGGGGCTCCCTGGCCAGCCAGTCTCATCTAAATGAGAGCTCCAAACCATTGAGAGGCCCTGTCTCAGTGAAGGTGGATAGTATTCCTAAGGATGACACCCAAACTTATCCCTTAGCCCCTACACAGAGAGAGAGAGAGAGACAGACACACAGAGACACAGAAAGTTAGAGAGACACAGAGGGAGAGAAAGAGAGAGAGAGGAAAAGAGAGAGAGAAAAATAACACCTCACACACACAAAACAGAGACACACACGAAGACACAGAAAGATAGACACAGAGACACACAGAGACACAAAGAGAGAGAAACACACACACTCACACACTCAATTGGAGAGAGACAGAGAGAAACAGAGAGACAGAAATACAGAGACACAGAAAGATAGAAACACACACACGGAGAGAAAGACGGAGAGAAACAGAGAAAGAGGCAGACACGCAGAGACATAGATAGACACAGACACACACAGAGACAGAGACATACATACATAGAAACATATAGAGAGAGAAACACTCACTCAGAGAGAAAGAGAGAGACAGACACACAGAGACACAGAAAGATAGACACCAAAAGAGACAGAGAAACACAGAGAGAGAGAGAGAGAGAGAGAGAGAGAGAGAGGGGGGAGAGAGAGACAGACAGACACACACACACACAAAGACACAGACAAGCACACATAGAAACATACAGAGAAAAAAAAGAGAGAAACACACACACACACACTACTAATCTTATACCCAGGATCCAAATAGCCTTGGGCCAAGCCTGGGCATCAGGATTTTTTCAAACTTCACATGATTCTAAGATGCACCTGGGGCTGAGAGCCACTGCATTACAGCAAAGGCCACCATCTGGGAGTTTGTTGTTTGGTTGTTTTTAAGTTTGTTGGGAGCTATGGAATGGCCACTGCTCTGTCAAGAGTAACAGCAAGGACACAGCAGTGGTTTCTTGGTCCATGCCCCATGTTGTAGATGAGTTGAGCACCCAGTCTGAGGTTTGCCAAAGAACCAGAGCCATACTCCTGGCCTTTGGGCTATCTGTTGCTATGGTGATGGGATGAGCTCACACATGACACAGGATGTAGTTCTCAGTCTCTCCACAGGCTCCAGGCTCTGTGCCAGGCCCCAGGGGACACATGGTGAATAGGACACTGGGTTATTTCTATCATCAAAATCTCAGCCTGAAAAATCCAAGTGTCAGCAAACACCCCTTAAATAGAAGTGGGTCTAGGAGTCACAGAGAAAGCCCAGGAGTCTGGAGGAGAAGGTGACGTAGCAGAGATATCCCCAGGGTGCTGGCTGAGCAGGGCTAGAAACAGAGTCTCTAGGTGATAGGATGGTGTGTGGAAGTAGACATCTCTAGCCACTGATGCACCTAGCTATCCAGGACTGTCCTGGCTTTTGCACTGAAAGTCTTATGCCTGGAACAAAAATAGACAGTTGACCATCCTTAGAATGACAATGATGCCCCACCAGGTTTAAGAGCCCCTCCGCTTGCTAAAGCCAGTGGTTTCTAAGACAGATCTGTTGTATTTGGATATTTCTATTATTTATTATTTTTAGGAGCTGTGTACTAGTGGTAAGGACTTGGCATGAGTCCCGAGTGTCCCAAACCATGGGTCCATGGAGAAATGAGAATCAGGGTCCATCCTGAGTGGCTACCTCTAAGCCTCCAGAGATGAGGGGGCCTTATCCAGGCCCTGGCTGGGTGCTAAAGTGGCCACCAGATCATGACACCTTCATGGGGACCCACAATTTGCTGGGCCATGTGATGTGATGTGATGTGATGTGATGTGATGTGATGTGATGTGATGTGATGTGATGTGATGTGAGTTATCTCTTTACATAGCTCCTTGGGTCCTCCTAAATCGCTCTGGAATATAGCTCCTGATTCCTGTGTGGTGTCTGTCCAGTGGACTGATCTGCAGATTCTGATTTGTGTGTGGTGCTTGCTAGTGGAGTGGACTGAGAACAACCAAGACTGGACTCGCTCCAAAGAACTATTTCTAAACAGGTCTCCTTCCCCCGTGTTCTAATGACTTTTCTTTCCCACTCCCTCTGGTGGGTGCTGGGCTAGAGGAGAGGTTGAACCCTTGTTACAGTAGGTTGAGAAAAATGTATGCCTACAACAACTCCAGAGAGAAGGCTCAGTTGGTAAAGTGCTTGCCGTGCAAACAGGAGGATCTAAGTTCAGTTCCCAGAACCGCCATGGAAAAGCTGGGCAGGTGGTGGCATCCATTTATAACCCTAATGATAAGGAGGCAGAGACAGATGGGTTCTCTGAGCAAGGTTCAGTGAACCTTAGGGTTCACTGGACAGCCAGACTAGCTTATTTGGTTAGCTACAGGTCAGTGAGAAATCCTGCCTCACAAAACAAGATGAATGGCACTGAGGACTGACACCCAACGCTGACCTCTAGCCTTCACAAGCACGTCCATTGTGGATATACACTTGTCCACATGAGCACACACGTGAATACACAATAATGTGTCTATCAGCCTTTGGTACATAGAAAGCATAAAGAGAGCTCCTGACTGCTGCCCATTAAAGTCAAAGTGGATCAAACCAAGAAGCATTTACTGTCTCACCATTCTAGAAGCAAAAGTTTGCTTCCTGAGTTTGCATTTGGGCCCCTGGCTTATGGAAGCTTTGCTTTCTGGGAA
>NW_028227263.1:17366510-17404010 GCF_978045245.1 Mus caroli | reverse complement strand
CAATATAGCGGAGAAGATATATCCTGGTGGCAGGAGCCAGAAGCTGACTGATCCACATTGTCCTCCACACACAGGAAGCAGGGGAAGGGAGCAGGAAGTGGGGGAGGGCTAGGAACCCTCAAAACCTGTCCCCAGAAACACAACTCCTCTAGCAAGGTTACACCTCTTAAATATTCTATATCCTCCCCAAACAGCTGGGGCCCAAGTCTTTAACTACATAAGCCTAGGCAGGACATTTCTCATTCAAACCGAGGCAGGGGTCTGTGGTGTGCACAGTTCCTGATGCTCCACAGCATGCTGATGGAAAAGGAGTCAGTACCAAATGATGCCCATGATGTTGCCAGCACCACATGGTATCAGTGCTTGCCCAAGGCTGGATCATCCTGCAGCAGTGGGCAGGCATGTGGGTGATCTTCTCTTGCCTCCCCCATATTCTCTGCTGCTCTCTGCGAGCCAGAAAGATGGGTGTGGGGACTGTAGGGACCGACTCCTAAAAGCAAGCTTAATAATCATTATTTTTAAGTGTCTGATCAGTGTGATACATTATAAATCAGAAAGTACTACAGGTCTCAATGACTTGCCACCTCCTGGTCCAGCTCTTCTGACATACTTTAGGCATCTGACCCCCATTCCCACAAGAGACGGAATAAGTGTTAGTTTAAGCCACAAAATTTATGGCAGATGTTAGAGCAGCCATAGGAAGCTAAAACAATATTCCTTTAAATGAGAAAAGATTACACTTTATAAGCTCAATATTTTGTCCCATAAGTCATTGTGTTTCCCTTGTTTATTTCCCCCTTGGGATCTGTAGGTTGTCACTAAAATGACGTTTGAGAACCCCTGTCACTGTCCAGCAAACCAAGGCAAACATGAAGAGCCTGCTTGGCCCACTCTTGGAAAATAAACATCGGGGGCTTGGTGCGGTTTTCAGGATGGGCCTTTGAGCCAAAGCAGGTGGTGTATCAACAGGCTCTGCAACCCACTGGCTGCACGAACTGGGGCGAGCTGTGAATGTTCCTGTTCTTCTAGACATGGTTTGTCACTTCAGGGTTCATGTACTAGAGGCTTAGTCCCAAGAGTACTGGTCCTGAGGTGTGGTGGAGCCTTTAAGAGGTCAGACCTAGTGACAGGATATTAAATTCCTGGGCACCATGCTTGGAAGGAACTAATGCCACTCTCTGATGTAAGTTAGGGGCTGGCACAATGGTCCAGTGGGTAAAAATGCTACCAAATCCTAGTGAGCTGAGTTGGGCTTCCCAGAGTCCACATAAAAGTCAGACACAAAAGTACTTATCTGTAAGCCCAGTGTTTCTATGGGGAGATGGGAGGCAGGGACGGGTGAACCCCCGGTGCTCATGGGTACCCATGTGTATGTGTGCAGTGGCAAACAATAAGAGACCCTGTCTCAAACAAGGTAACGTCAGAAATCTGGGGTTGTCCTATGATCTCTACATGTGGTTTGTGGCATGTACATGTGCCCTCCCCCAACAACTCACATGTGCACACACATGAACATGCACACACACATGCACACATGCACTTGTACCGGGCGGGTCGTTAAAATAAGCCTAGCAAAAGAATGGGTTAGGTCTCGTGGGCTGGACTGCCATCTTCAGAACAGCTACTGTAATGGAAGCTGAGCTCTCTGGGCTCAGCATCTTGCTTCAGCTCTTGCCATGTCTTCCACCATGACTTGACATAGCTCGAGGCCCTCACCAGATGTGGCTTGGACTCTCTTCCTCTAAAACCATTCCCTACAATAAGCTTTTCTTTATAATTTACCTAGCTTTTAGCATTTTTTTGTCATAGCAACACAAAGCAGACCAAGATCATTGCCTAAAATCCAAATCTCTTCATCTATAACAGTTTTAACATTTGTTACACAGCATTAAGCTCTGTTTGTGTCTTCCTCGCTTACCTTTGTGTGACTTTGAACAGGTTTCCTAATCTCCCTGAGTCTGGGTTCTCACCTGCCCAGTTGCTCTCACGGCTGCTGTCCCTTATTCTGGTGTGAGAAGTGTGGAGCCTTATGCATGTATGGTAAGTGCCCTAGGCAGAGGCAGCATTGATACAGATATGAGGCCCTTCAGCTCACCAAGGGAGGCTCCCAGGTTCTCCCTTGGGGCCACCACATGGTCCTGAGCCCAAAGAAGACCCTTGCTGTGCACCTAGATGTGGAGGAGACTCAGAGAGAGCAAGGACCTCTTGTCCCGTGAAGGGCATGCAAGGTCACCCTCAGCCGGTCACTTGCTTCCTCCGGGAATGCACCAGGAAGTGTGTTTCCTGAACCAGAAGTGACTAGCAGCCCTAGATCTCTAAAACCACACTGCTAGTGGCCTCTGGGGAAGACATAGGAGAGGCAGGGAGTCTCTCCCTTTTTCCTGATGGGAAGAGCGAGCAGTTCATACTCCAAACTTCCCCTAGAGGGCATCATCCCTGCCTCCCCAGGCTAGTCTGGGAAGAACACACCCAGAGGGACAGCTAGAGGAACTGGTCCTCAGCATCTCTCTCCTTAGCTCTTGCTTGCACCTTTTTCTTCCCCAGCGCTGACTGTGTCTCTGTCTCCCTGGGGTACTTGCAGTGTGTCTTCCTCTCCTGATAAATTTCCCTTCAGAGCCTCCCCCTTCACCCAGAAATTTTTCTCTCTGAAAAGACATCCATTCCTTGGCACGTGTCAAGCCCCAGGCTTTAGAGAGGCCTGGGAAGGCAGTCTGGGGACACAGAGCTCAAGCCACAGAAACCTCTAGTGATGCAATCTAGAACTCCATTGCCACAGCTCTGCTAACTCCGTCAGTCCATTTCATGGATTTACTTCCAAGACACACTGCACGGCGTTAGCATATGCTTCTAACAGCAACCAGCCCCACCCTGCCTCCCGCATGCCTTCCTTCTGGCCCGCAGGATCTAAGGATGGAAGTCAGGCTTTCTGCTCACACTGTTTGGTGCAAAGCTCCCGTGCAGAGCGTGAGTGTTTAAAGGGGGATGAAGTATTTAGGGATACGAAGATGGGGTGGGGTGCACAGGAGATTCTTCTCATTATAGAAATGTCCAGACTTCTGCTGGGCTGGGTGCAAAGGCAGGATTGCTACCAAGTGAGCTTGAGGCCAGCCTGGGCTACATGAGACAGTGAAAAAAAATCCTCCGATCAAACCGTCTGGTCCCATACCCATCCTTTCGCTCTGCAGCACACACCCCTCCCTATGGAGGCTTTGACATCCGTTATAGATTAAAACTCTTCTGCCAGACACAACAGACACAGCAGAAAGGACAGCCACTGGACAGTACACAAATACCTAAGCACAGCAGGAGAACGTGGAGGGTTGCAGACTGCCAGCAACAGCCAACTTTAGGAACAAACACACTGAGTTGGTGATCCAGGGAGCCTTGAACAAAGTGTACACAAGATTGAAGTCTACACAGATAGAGGCAGAGTGGAGGGGGAGTGCAGAATCGAGTGTCAGGTCTCTGCTGAGGTGCGGCGATGTGTGTCACATGACATCTGTCCCTCAGCTTCTGTTCAAAAAGAATAGTGAGATAGCCCGCCCTAGAACACCCACCCACCCACCCCCACCCGCCCCGGAACCCCCCTACCCCCCAGAGCTTGAGACACTTAAAGTAAGCTTTGACCAGCCAACAGCATCTTTCGATCTCTTCTCAATACCAATGAGGAAAAAGGTCCAGCCAACTGACTTGACCTTTTAAGAAGCTATGGTTTCTACAACCTGAACTTGAGAAAAAAACCGGCACTGTAAAATGTCCTTCCCTTCCATTTCAGAAGGTCACCCAAAGAAAGCCTGCTTATTTCCTACCCTGATTCCACACAGGATTCTGGGACACGAGGAAAGCGTTTGCTGAGTTCCCTACAAGACTGTCTCAAAAAGAGTATTTGGTGTCTGTCTCCTTCCTTCCTCCTGGCCCATAGCTCTGACTTCCTCGGGCCTAGGCAGGAGTTCTTGTTAGAAAGGGTAATCTTTGAGCTGGTCTCTTTCCAATGAGCTTCCAAGTTAGTTAGGTTTTTTTTTTTTTCTCTTTTGCATCTAGACCCCAAACACTCCAGAACTGCACCTCCAACTTTTCCAAATCCATCCTTCAAACTGGCTGCACGTTAAACCACAGAAGGCTTTGTTTCCTGGTTGTGACTCCCTCTGTCTTCTGCCCCACCGCTTGCTTCCATGACACACCCGTCCGCCGGTCTTCCCTTCCTCCAACAGAACCAAAGTTGAGAGCAGAACTTCACAACAGCACCCTTCCTCAGCTCGGTGCTCACACCACAGAGAGAATAAAGCCTTGGCTGCCTCACCCTCCTCCCTCATGTCTGCGCTTGGAACGCCATCAGCAGCGACCATGCTGAGGCAGACAGACTGGACAGGTGTAGTTAGCAGCATCGTTTCTTTGTACACAGACTAGAGAGCAGGATGCTGCCACCCACACTACACTGCGGCAGATGTGCCATCACTCAGACTCACAAACAATCCAAGGGGCTCTGAAAACAGCAACGAGCAAATAAAAGCATGGAAACGAACCAGACTGACATTCAGCCTGAGTTCCAAAGTCACCGAGAGTTTCCCTAGGGATAGCGACACCAAACCACATGCTAGAAGAGGAAGCCCGGTGTCCCCAGCACTGAAGCAGGGAATGATGGGAGGAGCACCAGCCTCCAGGTCAGAAAAAGGAAGCAAAAACACTTGTGTTCCTTCAGCAGCTTCTCCCTTCTGGCTTCTTTCCCGTCCAGTCAGTGGCCTACAGACCCCTGTGTGTTGGTCTCTGGGCTTGCAGTAGGTCTGAAAGGAGACAGAAGTGGGAGTATTTGTAACTTACAGGGAGGGCAGCTCACCACTCAAGTGGCAAGTCAGCTGAACAAGACAGTGCTCCTGCCCACACTTCACAGCACTGCATATCCACTTCTGTGTAGCCCAGCAAATTGAGTAACCGGCAGAAAACCCAGGACCGGGGACCAGTCTAGCCCTGACACTGAACAAGCATAGACTGATATATTCTACTCCCTGCCTCCCTGAGAAAAGCTAAATACCAAATTCTGGGACTTCATTAGCAGTTTCACCACAACCCTCACCTAGGCAGGCACCCTGACATCTCCTGCTGCCTTTAAAAAAAAATTTTTTTTAATTTATATTTATGTGGCTGTGTGTGTGTGTGTGTGCCACGCACTCCTATGCTAGTGCTTGTCTGTGCATGCACGCATACACATGAGCATGCAGGTGCCACCAAGCCCAGTAGAGGGTGTCAGATCCATTGGGGCTGGAGTTGCTGGCAGTTATGAGTCTCTGTGGGTATTGGGAAATCAACTCCGGTTGATTCACTGAGACATCTCTCCAGCCACGTCTACCATCTTTTTCTCCTACTTCCTGTGCAGTGGAACTGAAGCTGGCCTTTCTGGGTCATACTGAATCTTTTTTCCACTATAGCGAGGTAGGTGAAGTGGCTAGCGATGGGGGGGTAGGGAGGGCAGCCCACCACTGCTAGTAACCATGGAACTGGTTAATATTCATTATTCCCTGCAATTGTTCTAGGTAATATGTCACTTTAATTTTTTCAAATCCTATTTTTAATGGTGGTTCTTAACCACTTTAACCTCCCTTGTAACCCGCCATCTTCCAGAGTAGTGGGAAAGAAAGGATATGGGGGAAGTGGACCTGTTTAGAAAGGTTCTTTGGAGCAGGTCCCATCTGTGCTGTCTGGAAATCATCAGTTCAATTCACAGGTTAGCAGGCAGTGGCAGCTTGATCCACTCAAAAACACTTCATGGATACACCAGCCAGCCAGTTTGATAGACTCAGTAACAGCGGTGACACATCCTAGCAGAGACAGACAGGCCTCAGCGTCAGCTCCAGTCAGCAGGAGGGACCAATAGGAACACCAGAAGTTCTCAGCTATGTGTCTCTCAGGGAAGTGAAGATCAGCAAATACAGGAGCTCCACAAGCACAGACAGCTGTACCAGCAAGCCAAGCTCTGTCTTGTCACTCTGTGGAGTCCTATTTATGCCCTCCAACCATCATGTGTCCTCCATGTGCCTTTCCTCAGTGCGTGTCCTGTCTCAGCATGTGCATCCAATCAGCTCAAGTCCTTGGAAGTGGCAACAAACTTCAGAACACCACCAGAAGAATTTTACACATTTCTGTCTGTGGAGTCCTGACTATTGCCTCTCAACCATGCAATGTAAGGCAGACCAATGCATGCGTGTTGCAGCAAAGAATCCTTCACCACGTGTCCTTTCACGTGCTTGCTTTAGCAGAACATCCTCTCTCCTGTCTGCTTCAGCAAAAAGTTCCTTTATGAGTCTGCCTTAGCCTTTCACACCTGTGTCCACTTCAGCTAAACGTTCCTTCACGTGTTTTCCCCAACAAAACACCATCCAACCAACTTTCTAAAGAACCCTTAAGTTTCCACTTCAGTGATGCATCTACAAAGCTCTCCAGAGCCCAGGCTGAAATGTCCTGCCAGGACTGAAATAAATCAGGCCTTTTGGGGACTCTTCCTTCCTCCCTTCCCTCCTCCCTCCTTTCTTTCTTCCTTCCATTCTTTCTTCCTTCCTTCCTTCTTTTCTTTCTTCTTTCTTCCTTCCTTCCTTTCTTCCTTCCTTTCTTTCTCCCTTCCTTTCTTACTTCCTCCCTTTCTTCCCTCCTTTTTCCTTCCTTCCTTCTCCCTTCCTTCCTTCCATTCTCTCTTCCTTCCTCTCTTCCCTCCTTTTTTCTTCTTTCCTTTCTTCCTTCCTTTCTTTCTTCCTCCCTTCCTCCCTTCCATCCTTTCTTTCTTCAGTCCCCCATCTTGCTTCATTCTGTCATTCCCCTTCCTGTGAAAATGAAGATTTAGGATTTCATCTTTTAAAACATTTATTATTTAATGTTATGTGTATGGATGGTATGCCTGGATCTATATCTGTGCACACATGCATGCCTGATGTTGTAGAGGCCAGAGGGGGTATTGAATCTCCTGGGACTGGAGTTACAGATGGCTATGACCCACCATGTGGATGTTGAAAATGGAGCCTGACTCCTCTGGAGAAGCAGCTAATGCCCTTAACCCATCTCTCCAGCCCACCCCATCTCCTTTTCAGACAGGGTTTCACATAACCTAGGTTAGCATGAAATACAATATGTAACTGAGGCTGCTCTTGGCCTCTGATCCTCCCCCTTGTACCTCCCAAATACTAGAATCACAAGCATGTAGCATATGCCTGGTTTGTGCCTGGCTAAGGCCGGAATCCAGGGCCTTGTGTGAGCTAGGTAAAAACACAAACTGTGCTACACCCCAAGCCTGAGTTCCTGACTTTCTTGAAAGCATCTTCCAAAATGTAAGTCACCTCTTAGTGAGAGAAGCTACTGGGTTCTGTTGTCTAATCTCAGGAGAGGTGTGGAGCCTTTGGGATGATGGACAAGTGGTGGCCCAGCCCTGCATGGATGCTTTGGAGACTGAGCAGACAGCATTTGACTCCCTCCTAGGTAACCATCCTGGAAGGATGCTTGCCTCCCTGCCCTTAATCTTTCCTTCCTTCACCCCTACTCCCAGTGGAGACTTCAGAGAGCCTAGGAGATGAAGAAAAAGTTTCCCCACCATGCCTTATGCAGAGCACAGTATTTAAACTTGACCACACTTTGACAGTGTCTTTGCAGATTTGAGGCTGGAGCTACTTTTGGCACAAGTTTTGGGAAAGAGCTGCAGCTAAGGGCAGGAAGGTATCCGGGGTCACACTCTGCACCAGAGCACAACTCCATAGCCACAAACCACCCAGGGAAGTGAAGCAGCCCTCTGCCTCGCATCTCTGTGAGCTAGAGGAGGGGGCAGCTCACCAGGCCTCACCAGGCTTTTAGTTTCTTTGCAAAAGTATGTGTCGTGTTGGGGTGGAGTCCATGCAAATAGATCATTATCATAAATTATTAAGGAACAATAAAACTGGAAAAGCTCCAATATTCTGATTTAGAATTTTAATAATCCACCAAAGAAATGCTGGTACTTTAGTAAAAACAAAAAAACAAAAAACAAAAAACAAAAAACAAAAAACAAAAAACAAAAACAAACCAGCCCCAAGTTGTTCCTAATGAGATTTGGCAAAAATGGACTCATTAAGTATGGAAGTGGGAGAGGATGGTCACATAGTGACAATTTTATCCATATCCCTGGAAAACTGCAATGACATCGTTAGATCCACCCCAACTTAAGTCAGCTCTGATTAGATACTCCTCCCCAAAGTCTCCATGCCAGGGACTGAACCCATAGCCTCCTGTGTGGGAGGAGAGCATGCTACCACTGAACTATGTCTGAGCAAGACGGATGCTATCACTGTCCTCTACTGCTCTGCAGGATGAACCCAAGGGCAGGCCTGGGCTTGTTCAACACTGGCAGCTCATCTGGGGCTTTGTGGCTGTCCCATGACGTCTCAGCCAGAACACATTCCAGAGAGCAAGTTAGCAGCCCAGCTTCCGTGATCTCTGCTGGCTGATGAGGAGCGGGCTTTGTCCCAGGTCTTTTCTTCCCTAGAGGGATTGTCCCAGCACAGAATGGGGACAGGCAAAGTGCAGTGACTTTAAAGGTTATGGGTTGGGGGCTGGTAAAATGCTTTCTATGCAACCGTGAAGACTTGTGTTTGATCCCCAGAACCCACATACAAATTGGTCACAGTGGCACATATGTGTAATCCCAGCCCAGGGAAGAGGGGATTGCAGAGACCCTGATTGAGAAAGCAAGGTACCCAAAAAACGCTGACCTGCCCACTCCTCACATGCAGACACATCTACACACATACACTAGCACACATGCACAGGGTGGGCGGACAGAGAGAGAGAGAGATCTCAGATGTTTGCCTTGGCATTCTAATGGCTTCTTCTTTTCCCAGAAGAAGAGGCCCACCAGTGTTTCCCACAAGTGTTTCGGTATGTTTACAGGAAGGGACCAGGACCTGGGCACTGGCCTCCTGACCAAGAAAGAGGCAGTGGATCTGTGATGACTCGTCTTGATTGTCAACGACTACATCTGGAATTAACTAAAACCCAAGCAGCTGGTACGCCCGTGAAGTATGTATATAATTTTTCTTAATTAAATCATTTGAAGTGGGAAGGCCCACTTTTGATCTGGATTTTGGGGTGGAAAAAATCGACCTTTAACCCAGCTCTTTTGAGATGGGACGATCCGATCGGCCTTTAACCTGGGAGGATCCGCCTTTAACCTGGCCACACCTTCTGCTGGCAGCCTGGATAAAGGACAGGGAAGGAGGGAGCTTACTCAGCGCCTGCCTCTTCTTGCCCTTGCTCTTCTGGCAAGTCCATCCCGTCACTGGCATTAGCCCTACATTCCTTTAGACGGAGTCAGATCTTTGAAGAGTTGGATTTTTTTTCATCACGTTGCTGTGATTAAAAAGAAACGCAACCCAAAAAGTATGTTACATTTATGTATGAAATTGTCACAGTGAAATCTATTAGTCGGTATAATTAAAATCCATTAGTCTGTATAATTAAAATGCTGTAATAATAAAAAAAGAGGATATGAAACGGGAAATTAGCTGGCGGTATCAATCTGGTTCTGAGTTCTGAAACGTTTTTTAGATAATTCATCTGTTCGAGAAAATTACTCCAGCCAGCATGAGTAGAAAGAATTAAATTTTAGCCCCTTGTCTCTGACATTTAAGAAATAATGACTACAGTTTAGAATAAACGCCCAAAGCAAAGTGAAGATTTAAATTTTATTACTTCATTTATTATGTGTGCACCTGTATGTCTGGGTGTGGCCAGGTCACAGCGCCATGACCCCCGTGTGGAGGTCAGAGTATAGTTTCTCTCCTTCCACCGTGTGGGACCTGGGGGTCCAACTCGGGTTGTCAGCATGGCGGCAAGCACCCTTACTTGCTGAGTCATCTCTTTGGCTCAAGATAAGAATTTAAGTGTTTATTTTACGGGTCGAATAATGGGTAAGAGGAAAGTTTAATATCTCAACCATTTTAAACCTTTAAGCTTCTGTGTACCCAGCGAGTCATTTCTTGATCTTTGTTAATGTAGTTAGGCTTAGGCTATTTATTGTGAAATAAATTTTAAAAAAATCTTTCCGTTCTTTTAAGTTCAGTTCAACTTGCATTGAGACAACGCTGCTGCTGAGTATGGTGATATACGCTTGTAATCTCACTCGTGAGCAGCCGGGAGACTAAAGCAGGAGAATTGTCATGCATTCAAGGCCAGCCTGGGCTACATATGTAAGACCCAGGACCAAAAAGCAACAAGAAAATCCCACAAAACATTGCTTCCACGCATTAAAACGAAAGGAAACAAAACAAATCAACATTAACGAAATGAGCATCCACTGATGGCCTCTTAGGAATATGTGTCAGCTTTCAGAGTGGCAGACCCCAAAGCAGGAGATGAAATCTGTGCACACCAGGAAGTGCCTTGAGCCTCTTCTTCCTGCTCAGGTAGCCCTGGGCCTGAGGACCAGGAGAGTTACAGCTGTTCATCTTACAGACTGAGGCTTAGCCTCTGTAGCCCATATTTGGTTGCCAGGTCAGTGGCCCTGGTCACTTGGCACAAACCTGGCAGGTCTTTGAAGATTACTACAAGATCCTTCACAACCAGACCTGGGACAAGGGCCTCTTGGGGCATCCTCTGGTATAAAAGAATCCACCCAGAATGGTGACCAGGGTCTGGGAAGGTCTTCTCTCAGCAAAAACTTTCTTTGCCAGGAGCTAAGTGGCTCTCTCCCTCAGTGGCTCACTATCGCCCCGTGAGGTAGAGCTGCAAATTGCAGGAACATCCTGCAATCTTGTGCCTCTGTGTGTGTGTGTATGGGTGTGTGTGTGTGTGTGTGTGTGTGTGTGTGTGTGTGTTCTCGCTCTCTCGTCCCTACTCTCTCCTTGGCTGGCCATCCTCTGGGCCTCAGCAGATCCTTCTCTGAAGATTGGGATCCTAATCATTTGAATGATATGCAGACCCAGCTCTGGCCTTGCTTCCTGTGGCCATTCAAACAACACCAGGCATAGCTTGTGTTAGGGCTGGGCAGGTGACCGTGAAAAGAGACCCAGTCTAGAACTCAGACAAGGAAACTCTGTCCTTCCTGTGTGACCTCGGACAGACCAGATAGCCTCTGGAGCTGCACTGCCCAAGGCAAGGTATTTATTAAACCCCCATGTGCCAGGCACCATGCTTTGTACATGACATGCACTCTCTTATGAGTCTTATGCAGTGCTGGAACCTGAAAACTTGTGTTTCCCCCAAAAGTCATGTGTTGGAACCACAGCTCCAACGTGATCTGATCCAGAGGGGTAGCCTTTGGAACTTAAGTCTTGGGGGTTCTGATTTAAGAATGGAATCGGTGCCCTTACAAAAGGGGTCTGCGGGAGTGTGCTTGCCCCGTCAGCATACGGGAGCACAGAAAGGAGGCGTCCTTATGACTAGCTGCTACCTTACCTGCCAGCACCCTGGTCTTGACTTCCAGCCTCTAGATGGCAGTTTCTGTTGTCTAACAACCAGCCTCGGGTGTTTTGTTATAGGAGCCTAAACAGACTAAAGCATAGGCTCTCATGGTATAACCACCTAACAAGAGAAGAAACAGGCTTATAAGGATCTGTGACTCACCCAAGGTCACACGGCTAGCTAGAAAGTGATAGAGCTCGGGGTCAGGCTTTAGGCAGTGGAACATCACAGCGTGGATGAACCAGAATCCTCACATAACCAGAATTCTCAATATTAAAAGGATCATGACATCGGCAATAATGCTGGTGATGATGCTGGTGATGATGATGAGGAGGAGGAGGTGGTGGTGGAGTAGGAGGAGGTTGGTGGTGATAATGATGCTGATGATGATCGTGATGATGACAGGGTGATGCTGGTAATGAAATTCGATAGATTATTACCTACTAAGATTCTGGGGAAATTTGCCAACTTAGTAAAAGTATACACACAGTTTGATGTCTCATTGTCATGACCCTGCTCACCTAGGAAATTGAAGAAATGCCCGTTCTCCAGGAGAGAGGGACAGGCAATGCCAGATTCTTGCCTCTGTCTTCTGTCTCCATCTGTAAATGCAGACAGCTAGAAGACGGCCAAGGCACGTCATTGTCCCCTCGGTCTTTGGAGGGGGAGGGGGTGACAAATGGACCACATGACACGCATTTTGCACGGCCACCCTTCCTCTGGAGACCATAGAGCAGCCAGTTATTTTCCTGGGAAACAACTCTATCCAGCAGACATCTGTTACTCCGAGGCGATTTGTATGCCATAACAGTTTAAAAAACAGGGTTTCGATGCTTAAATAAGAAGAAAACAGTTTGCCTACGTTGCAAAACAGTAATACAAACTGAGCTAGAATTAGCACAAGGGAAACATTTATCTTCTATCTAATCTCCAAACAAGACTTTGGGGGAATAGTGTGTAATTATGTTTATTGGCATGGGAAGGCATTCACTATATATCACTAAGGGAAAAAAAAAAAAAACACTGTTTGTAAACATGAAGCTAGACTTTTGGAAGTGGCATGGGCTCTGCCCCTGGGCAGCGGCCGGGCTCCCTCTACGTGCCTCGCAGACCAAAAGGAAGATAGAACCAAACTGACTGTCCTGCAGCCTCTCTCTTATAAAACAGGACACATTTCCATTTTCCTGTATGTGTGTGTGTACATGTGTGTGTGTGTGTGTGTGTACACACGTGTGGAAGCCAGAGAATGAGGACACATTTTCTTTTTCATGTGTATACATGTGTGAACATGTGTGTGGAGGCCAGAGGTCATCTTTGGACATCGTTTCTTCAGGTGCCATCCACCATATTTTTTTTCCATTGGGTCTTTCGCTGGCTTAGAATTCACCAGGTAGGCTAGGACTAGCTGGCGGGTGAGCCCCAGAAATTCACGTCCCCATCTCCCTGGCATTCGATGACAAGTGTGCATTGCCACCTGGATTTTTGGTGTGAGTTCTGGGGACCGGATGCAGGTTCTCATGCTTGCAGGGCAAGTGAGCAGTTAGCAAACTGAACCATCTCCACAGCTTCCAGAGGTATGTCTTCTAAATAGAATAGCCTGAGCTTTGCTGGAGCTGGAGGCTGGCCCAGTTTGGTGCAAGGAAAGGTCTTGAATTGCCGGGTCTTGAAGACCTAATTCTGGTTCTGGTGCCCCTGGGTACAGCTCTAAGGACCTGTGAAGGTTTCAGCAACTGTGAAGGTTTCTGCAACCCTGAAGATCAGTTCCCCACAGAGCCCAGGAGAATCACAGCTGCTGTGGTGTGGTGTCGCCTGTGATGTGAGAGGAGAGGGTGGAGGTGTGACCCTCTGATCCTCTGGTCTGCACTGTTATGACAATGGCATGGGCTATAAACGAGACCAATTGAACTTTTCAGATCCAAGCCGTTTCTGCATTCATACACTCAACCCAGGGAACGTTTTGGAGCGTCTTCTCTATGACTGGTGTCACACAATGTCACACAGTGTCACCAACAGTGAGCTGACCACTGCGTTCACTAGGAAAAAGACCTGGCCCCTGCCCCTAGGGAGACAGAACTGGACAAAGTAAAAGAAAGCCTGGAGAAGCCCAAAGTAAGGGGGTGATCCAAGGGTCTCCCAGGGGCTAGCACTCAGCCTGAGGCTTGATGTATGGGAAGAAATGGTCCAAGGTCAAGAGGTGGCTACTCTCAAGCAAAGAAGGGCATCATGCAAAGATAGCCAAAAGTAGCATGTGGTGCCTGCTTGCAGATCTGACACAAGGTCCAGGAGGCTTGGAAGGATGAGCCCTGGGGATTGCAGGAGGCAAAGTACAAGTGAACTCTCTGATCTTGCAGCCCCAAGGCCACAGTTGTGGCCTAAATTTTCACTCTGAGGAGGAGGAGAAGGAGGAGGGGGAAGGGGGAGGGGAAGGAGGAAGAAGAGGAAGAAGAGGAAAGTGAAGGAGACTCAAACAGGGTGAGCACATCTGACCAAGTTTGTGCTTCTAACAGATGCTGGGCCAAACGGGGGTTCGGGGAAGCTAGAGCAGCCACTGGTCTGGAACAAGGCTGCTTGATCAGGACACTGCGCCAATGGAGATGGAAGCATGGTATAGCGCAGTGGATCTGGAAGAGGAGTCTAGAAGGCTTGGGCTGTCCAAGCATGAAGACCCAAGTTCGGATCCCCAGCACCACATCAATGCCAGACGTGGTGACTATGCCTGTAACCCTAGACCTGAGGAAGCAGGAACAAAAAATGACAAGATAAGGAGCAACTGAGGCCACGCTGAACCCTGACCTCTGCGTGGGAATGCACGCCTCCACATATACATACAGACGTGAACACACAAGCGTGTACCAAGAAAGAAAACAAAACCAAACACTGGAGATGACTCCACAGCATTTCACATGTTGAGGTGAGGCAGGCAGGTGCCTCCATCCTTTGGCTTTGTGAGAATCTGGAAACGGCTGCCTTTCTCGGTGGCCGCAGCTTTGGGACACCACCCCTCCAGTCCAGCCCCCAGCCCAGTTACCACCAACACGGCCCTCATCCAGAGGCTCCCACAAGAGGGACCCAGAGCTTTCCATGTGACTAGAAGTCACAGTATCTCCTCAAGGGTTAGGGCCCACCTCAGCATCCGAGTTTCTCTGTGCCCTCGCTAGCCATTGGCCTCTTTGCAGTGCTGACTGCCTCGTACAGAGAGACAATTAAAAATGAACCCCCTGAAAGCTAATGGTCTGAGACCATGCGGCACTTAAGTGACCATCCGCAGGCCAAATGAAAGTAAATAGTAGCGGATGTGAATCCGGACTGTGCTCTGTGCTTGCCTAACAGTTTGCAAAGCGGATAAACAAAGTGTTCCCCGCATGGCAGAGTGGAGCCTGGGAGCTGGCTATCAATTAATCAGCTTCTAACTCTGCGACACATGACAGGATGCATGTCCCTGTCCCTGTCGGCACAGCTCTGAGGAGACCCTTTGCTCTTCCTCATCTGAGGCTGAAATGAGAGGCTCACCCTGAAAACAGAGCTCACCCACCATTATCCATCCGAAGCTCTGCATCTCCCCTTTATACCCCCAGTACAACCGAGTCTGTGGGTCTCAGGGTGGAGTACAATTGGCCAGTCATGTCCCATCATCTTTGGGGCCAGTTGCATCACCACCTGACCAGCTGTTTCCACTTTCTTTTCTCCCATGGCATTCTCATTGTACCCATTATTTGGCCCAGTATGTATGTAGTAGGTGTTCATTAAATTCCTGTTGGGGGAGAAATGAGCATTCTTGCCAAAAGCCAGCATTCACCCCAGCCCAGCCTTGCAAAGGTTCTGTTCCATGAGGGGATAGGCCGAAAGGGAGCTGGGTCAGAAGACAGGCGTGGCTTCACCCCCAGGTTCTGCCCCTCACAAGCATGTATTTGTAAGGATTTGCCATTCCACTGGGTGTTCTCACTCCAAATCTCTTCGGGGAGGAGGCTAAGAGAAGGAAGCTCCAGTGGTTCCTGTCACCAATAGAAAAGGAGTCTACAGTGGGAAAGCCACAGCAGGAGCGCGAGATCGCTCCACAGGTAAGGGCACTTCCTGCAAGCCTGACACCATCTGAGCTCAATTCCTGGGACTCATATGGTGAGAGGCAGGAACCACCGTTTGCAAGCTGTCCTCTGATCTACATATATGTGCTATCATGTGCGCTCTCTCTCTCTCTCTCTCTCTCTCTCTCTCTCTCACACACACACACACACACACACACACACACACACACACACACACACACCATAATTTTAACACTAAAGGGAAGACAGCCAGTACGGAAGCCTCAGGGAGGGAACCACCATGGCTTGCTCTCAGAAAGCCAGGCAGGGCAGTGGAGGGCTCGGGAAGAGGGATGAGTGAGCATAAAGGGAGAGGAAAATGTCCCCCGATGGTGCTCTCTACAGGTGGGAAATGGAAATGGGGGTGTACACTGGGAACAAGCAGGTGACAGGCACGTGTGAGTGGCCTGAGACAACTCAGCAGGGAATAGAGAGAGCCTGAGAGCCACAAGAGATGATGCCGTTCCCTGCCTGCGGCATCAGCATAGCAAGAGTTTAAACAGATGCCCAGGCAAAGACAGCAAGATGGACCCATGGCCTGCAGGCTGAGTGCAGAGGTCTCTGGAGACTGTTGTACTAAGCATGTCTTTTGATTCTGCTGCTGTGATATCTGCGACCTTGATGACCCGAGGCTGCTCCTCCCAGAGCTGGCCAGTTTCTAGGCCATAAGCCACTGCACTGTATCCTTCATACACAAACCAACCATGTTGGTGCCTACCAACTACACTAAACCACCTGTGTCATGCTCTCTTATGCTGGGCTACTGGCCACCCACCCTCATCGCCCCATGGCCAGGTACAAGATAACTGCGGACAGTCATATCCAGGATCCTAATGAAAATATGCAGATTGGCCAATCCCAAACATCCTGGCCTTGCTTGTCCTACCCAAGGAATGATGAAAAAGGCTCCTTCCGCAACCCTCCTTGTCCTGCCTCTTGATGGCACCCTAGTGCAGCCTTGACTGTACATCCCTCCTCTTAGGAACTGTGAGCAACCAAATCTCTCCAATAGTAACTGTCTTCTGGCTTGTTGGTCTCGCTAGATCTTTTTTTTTTTTAAAGATGTATTTATTTATTATATGTAAGTACACTGTAGCTGTCCTCAGATACTCCAGAAGAGGGCATCAGATTTCGTTATGGATGGTTGTGAGCCACCATGTGGTTGCTGGGATTCGAACTTGGGACTTTCAGAAAAGCAGTCAGAGCTCTTAACCACTGAGCCATCTCGCCAGCCCTAGATCTTAATAATAAGAAGAACTACATCTATAGATTTCAATGCGGTGTGAATTGTCACGTTTGTTTATCACCTGTCCCCTTCAATATTAGCATCTAACAATCCCCAGCACACTGCTGACCTAGTTTAAATACTAGTCAGTGGATGGATGGATGGATGAACAGATGGATGGAGGGGTGAATGGATGAGATGTTGGGTGAGTAAATGGAGGGATTATGGGTGGGTGAGTGGATGGATGTTGGATGGATAGATGAAGAGTGGGTGGCGGTGTGAGGAGAAATGGACTGAACAGACAAACATAAAAATAAAAGTGGGGGGCTAGATAGAAGCATCTATTTGGCTGCATGGATCCCCTACCTTTCAGTGTCATTGCAGCCGCTTCATCAGGTACAAAGTTCTGTGTGTACCCAGGTTTGGTGTAAATCCTGGTAGTCCGGAAGTGAGGAGAGAGGACACGAGGGAAGGTGCTTTTTCTTTTTCTTCATACGGACACCTGCTGGCTCCCTTATATGGTTATATGGTTATATGCCTCTCACTCCGGTTAGTGTCTTCTAAAATAGCCTCTGAACCCAGTGGTGCAAAGAGAAAGGTCAGTGTGAGACCTTCAGTTGCTCTGGTCTCTGCCTATGGTGGGCTTTCTGAACCATGCTGGCCTGCACCCTCGGTGACACAGAGGGTCCATCTGCACGTCCCTGGCCAGACCGCATCGTTAGCTTTCACATTTTATGATGTACTGGTCTCCTCCGCTTATGGTAACCAGATGGCTCTGGTAGCAGGGCCCTCAGGTGTCACTCTCAGTATCTCCCCTCAGTCCCTGGTTCCTGAGACGGGCAGAGAGACACCCACAGGAGGCATGTGCCTGAGGGATGTGTAACGGCCTGGGCTTGTGGATACCAGCAGATGCTCAGTGGCTTCTCCATCCTCTCCAGGGAATAGCTCCCCAAAGGCCATTCCTCATCCAGGACCAAGAGAAAAGGAGAGGAAGCATCCAACGGACCAACGGACGATGGAGTCCAGACAGGGTACACAAGAGGGACCAGAGGGTCTTGATCAGGGCACACTGTTAATGGCTTACCAGAGACATTGGGCCACCATAATTCCTTTGGAGTTTTGCAATTTTTCATATCTATTATTTGTATATTATTTGAATGTTTATTTCCTTTGGGTTTTTGTATTATTTGAATATTTATCTTTTATTTTTAGAGATTTATTTTTATTTTATACGTATGAGTGTTTTGCCTACTTTGATATCATGTGCTCCATGCGCCTGCAGTTCCCACAGAGGCCAGAAGAGGGCATTAGATCCCTTGCAACCGGAATTATAAACAGTTGTGAACTATATTATGGATGTTGTGGATGGAACCCAGGTCCTTTGGAAAAGCAGCAAATGTTTTAAACCACTGAGCTATCTCTTCTGATTACTTTGTGAAACAGGTGCTCACTATGTATCCCTGGCTAGCCTGAACTTTATATGTAGACCAGGCTGGCCTTGAACACACCAAGATCCACCAGACCTTTGCCTCCCAAGAGCCGGACTGATGACATGCCTGACCATTATAATTTTAAAATGTGCCTCACCTTGTCTCTCAAGTGTCCTGGTTTAAGTGATAAGCCATATTGTTAGGCCACTGGCAGGAGATGTTGCAGATGACAGAGCCTGAGTCAAGAGGCCAATAAGCAAGGGAGACTGGTGGTTTTGTGGTACAAATGAGAGCTAGCAAGCATGCTGGAGACGGTCTAGCAGGAGTGTTAAGCCCTGCCAGTGGTGTAGACACTAGAGAGCTGAGCCTGATCTGGGATCTTAATAGGATCCACTGTAAAAGAAGAGTGGGTGGCCTAGGGTGGCTGGAACCCACTGGTCATTCTCGGTCTCTACCCGGCTGCATCAGGCTTCTTTATATGTAGAACAGGCTAGCCTTGAACTCGAACATATGTAGACAGCACTTCTTTCCCCCTCACTGGAATTTCGAGCCAGAGTTCACAAATGGAGGAAGGCTGGAGAAGGAGGTGCAGGTGGATGAAGGGGAAGGGGACCATCCCATCAACATCACCTTCAGCACACATCTTGTGCTGAGGTCCCAGAGGACACCACCTGGAACAGCCATCATCCCTGAACAATGTCTCTTTTGACCTCTCCCTGGCTGGGACAGTGTTTCTGTAGAGATGATGTTTAAATGTGTGTTGCCTGAAATGTCACAGATTAAGGGCCCAGGATGCCCACATGAGAAATAACAGCCTTTTGCTAACGTGGTCATTCAACCCCCTAGAACATTAGCTGCTGCCAGAGGTTTGCTTTGGACAGTACTGAACTTCTCTCAAGAACTATTTAACCCCCAAATAATCCACAAACAATGCCCACTACCCCTGTGATTGTCAGATCAACTTGTGTTTTGGATCATTAGCCAAGAGGGTCTGTGGACAGACACAACCCAGGCAGGAAGGGCAGGATAAAGGCTTACAAAGTAGAAATGACTAACGGTTTCACTTGTAGCTTCATGAACACTTTAATTAAGATTGAAAGGCTCTGAGTGTCCAGTGTTGGCGGAATCTCATGTGTTTTTGTGAACTGACACTTTAAAGCTACTTTTGTTTTTAATGGAAGATTAGCATCATGCAGAGGTTGCTGTTCAGTAAATAAAATACACATATCCAGAGGGAAGGTCTAGCACACTCCAGTCCTCAAACACAACAAAGAAATGACAGCCTGTACAGTTCTAAGAGTCCATCCCTCTCCTTCGCTGGGGTGAAGGGCTCAGCTCATGTGTTGTAAATTCTGGAGGCTCGCTTAGCTGCGGTCTGAGCATCCGGGGGTTCTTCTTCCTCTTCCTCAGTACGCTTGGGTTTCAGAAACAAGTCAGACTTCAAGAAGCGGCTGTAGCTGTCATACTTCATGAGATTGAAGATCTAAAGAGGAAAGAGAAGAGTCTGATGGTCGACGCCAATACAGACCATAAATCACCCTGTCAAATACCTACCATGAACCAAAGAATAACACACGCACACACATGCGTGCACACACATGCACATGCATGCACACACACACACACACTAGTCCGTGCTAGTGTAGGACCCAAGAGACGGCTCAGCAAGTAAAAGCACTTGCTACACAAGCCTGATGACCTGAGTGGGATCCCCAGAACCCGCAGTAGAAAGAGAGAGCACTGACTCCCAAAAGTTGCCCTCCACCTTCTGCCCACATGCCACGGCATGCACCTACCCACAATGACAGACACATCATGTGTGCACACACAGATGATAACAATAAAGAGAAGAACAAGAACAACACTTGGCGTAGGGCTGTGCTGGGCAAGGCAGACTTCCTGTACGTTATTGATCATTGTGTAATCATCTCAATGGATGCTATAGATTAGAGAATCATATGTACAAATACATCCCTTTTTTTCCCACAGAAGTATAGGTGCCCACAGCCTGAGTCATACCTTTGCCTCAAACAGCCCTTAAAGGACCTTCTCTGGCTGGGTATTGTGGCACTTGCCAGTAATTCCAGCACTCAGGAGTTCGAATTCAGCCTCAGCTACATAGTGAGTGTGAGTCCAGCCTGAGTTACATGAGACCTTGTCTCAAAAAAGAAATCTTTTAAAAACCTATTATTTAGACCTAGTCAGACAAATCTAGTGAGATAGAGGCCAGCCTGGTCTACAGAGCAAATCCTGGGGCAGCCAGGACTACAGAGAAGAACCCTGTCTTGAGAATAAATAAATAAACCCAGTAAATTTGGTATTGGAGACCTCAAACCTGTTACCAGGCCAAGAGACAAAAGGGGGTGTGTCTAATGCAAGGGAGGGATACACGCAGTCTCTGTTAGAAGCCGCGGGACCAAGTCTCAGTTACAGAGAATGGAAGTCAGCAGCAGAGACCCCTGTACTGGCAGACAGGTTGAGATCTCTAGAAAGCAGTGATTCTGAGGTACATCGGGGCTGAATGGGACCCGATGGAGCCCAAGTCCTTGGGACTAGAGAGAGCTGCACCTGCCAGCACATGCTCCAAGGACTGTCTCACACAGAAGCCTCCTGTCTTTGGGCCACATCCCCTGGATCCCAGATCCACTCCTGCCTGCTTCCTCACCCTACAACATGGAGGAAGGAAGGAAGGAAGGAAGGAAGGAAGGAAGGGAGGGAGGGAGGGAGGGAGGGAGGGAGGGAGGGAGGGAGGGAGGGAGGGAGGGAGGGAGGGAGAGCGGGCGAGCACATTTCCTCCTGTTGTATAGAATCATCTTTTCAAGACATAGTCAAGTCTCTCTCTATGTCACCATCTCTGTCTCTGTCTGTCTTTCCTTCATATTAAAGGGCCACAAGGCACACCAGGGTACCTTCCAGTGCAGCACAGCTCATGGCTTGCTGAGTGAAAAACTCCAAGATGCCACTCACTGTCAGGCAGGGTTGTCACGTAGGTGGTAAAATCTTGACATCTTTTAAACATGCTTTCTCCCAACACACACATGAGCTGGGGCCTTGGGATGTCTGCTCAGGAGATGGGAGGTTCCTCCAGAAAGAATGGAAGCCTTCTTTCTTTCACCTCCATGTTCCCAAGAGGGCCCAAGAAACATCTGGTGCATCGGGCTGCGCATAGACTGTTCAACCGGAGCCTGCCATTCCCCTGTGCCCACCAGTCCCCTAGAGAGTCCTGTCTCACCCAAGCTCTGGGAAGTTACCTATTTTGTATTAATTTTGTAATCTTTAAGAGGTGAGTATAACTTACTAAGGCTTGGACACATCACGTTTTAACAAAACATAACACCTCCGAAATTAATATATCAGCAGCAGGGTGAGGAGGGTAAGGATAAGAAACGCCATTCTCCTCGCTAGGCTTCTCACAAATATGCTAAGCAGGTATCACCATCCTTCACCGTCAGGCATCCTTCAGTCTTTCAAGTACATGGACCCCCAAGGGGCTCTTACCTGTGCCCACCTGGCTCAGAATCCAGAACAGATGCTCCAGGTGTGACTAGTGGAGCCAGCTCTATGAAGGCCTTTTCTGGCAAGTAGTCCTGTCCTGTCCCCCCACCACCACCACTTCCTCCAGGTCCCTATGCAGCCTATATACCTCCCTGCCCCCACTCGCGTACTTCCTCAGGTCCGTGGCAAACCCAACCAGCACCAGGAGCAGGGAGGGGTAGGGCCTCTCGTCTGAAGTGTCTGTGAGTGGGAGAGGAGTATCCTGTTTGCCTTCTGTGACTCTGAGGCTCACACCTCAGAGAGAAGAGAAGGGGTGTGTTGGGGCACCCAGGGCGTGCGGAGGTGGGAGACTGAATCTGGACTGCTGCTTCATTGGGAGATGGGAGCCTTCATTCAGAAGCTCTTCTTGCCTCTTGCCAACTCAGCTCTTGGATGTAAACTAGTTGACTTTTCTTTTAAAAGGTATTTATGGGCTGGAGAGATGGCTCAGCAATTAAGAGCCCTTGTTGCTCTTGCAGAGGGCCCAGTTTTAATTCCCAGCACCCACGTGGTAGCTCACAATGAAGTGTTTGTCTCATTATTGTGGGTTTGGGTGGAGGAGACCTGAGTATGGGTGCACATGTACCTACATGAGAGGGGAGCTAGTTTGCTTCTTCTACCACAGGATCCAAGGATCCAACAAGTGTGTGTTGCAAGTGCTCCAACCTACTGAGTCATCTTGCTGGCTCCACCACACAGTTTATCAAGGGCACAGGGCCATTCCCTGTGCTGTACAGGTATGAAATACCCAGCCAGCCCCAAAGTCCTTAGGCTGTGGTGTCCAGATGTCTGGCTCTCATCACCTCTAGGTGCCAGAGGGACTGGGAAGCAGCTGTGGGCAGCAGGCCCAGGAAGACTTCATCTTCCTGGATGTCCACAGCCCTGTGACTCTGCATGAGATCCAGAGAGCAGCTTCTCACTGCTGCTGGCAAAGTATGAGCGTAAGAGTGTATGGCCCTGGGAATGTCCATCACAGAGCTAGCCCTTTGTGGGTGATGTACAACAAGGTGTCAGAGAGCATGCAGAAACTATGAATCCTTCCAAAGCTACTGACCACCACTGGGCAAAAGCCACGGAGGAACCTGGCATCTGTTTCCCATGTGTTCTGCAGACATTCACTCGAGGACCAACATCGCTGAGAGGTCTGTGACCACACACTCCAGGCATCCGATAGAGCATTCTCCCATGACACTATCACAAGGCCCTGGGGACTGTGGTTTCACTGAGGAGGAAAACAGGGTCTTGTGGCTAGTGCTTGCTGAATGGCAAGGGCTGCCCCGCTCTGTCTGGCAAAACAGAACCACAGACAACTTTCCCTCATAGTTTCAGAGGCCAGATTCTGAGGTCAAGCTACCAGTGGGCTGACTTCTTCCAGGGTGTCTCTCTGTGTCACAAGGTCATCCTTGTGAATGTCTTACAAGAACATACATCAAGGGCCTGCAAGATGGCCCAGCAGGTGAAGTTCGGATGAGGGTACTTGTTGTGAGATCCTGGTAACTAGAATTTGATTTCCAGAATTCACATAAACATGGACGGAGAGAGACAACTCCTCAGAGGTGTCCTCTGACCGCCACATGCGTATTGTCTCTTTCATACACATACACAACACACATGCACCCACACATATGCACACATACACACAGAACACACATACACTACTGAAGGGAAAAAAAAAACACTTGTCACTTTGGATCAGGGCCCACTCATATGAGCTCATTTAACGTAATTATCCTTTCTTACCCCCTGTCTCCAGACACAGCCACATTCCGGGTACAGTAAGTGAGGATTTCCACGTATGAAGTGGGGCAGGAGAAGGACACAAGACAGCCCATAAGGGACAGACAGGAGGCCAAGCCCGGCAGGCTGCTTCTCCATCCCATACACCTAACCAGCTATATGACTCTTGTGTGGCAGAACACTATGCAGTCATTAAAAATAAGGTCTGATCTAGAGAACATACCCAAGGAGCTGAAGGGGTCTGCAACCCTATAGGTGGAACAACAATATAAACTAACCAGTACCCCTCCAGAGCTCGTGTCTCTAGCTGCATATGTAGCAGAAGATGGCCTAGTCAGCCATCATTGGGAAGAGAGGCCCCTTGGTCTTGCAAACTTTATACGCCTCAGTACAGGGGAATGCCAGGGCCAAGAAGTGGGAGTGGATGGGTAGGGGAGCAGGCGGGGGGAGGGTATAGGGGACTTTTGGGATACCATTTGAAATGTAACTGAAGAAAATATCTAATAAAAAAAATTTTTTTAAAAGGTCTGGGAGCCAGTGAGAGGTTTCAGATGGTAAAGACACATGACACACAGCCTGATAGCCTGATGACATGTTACTGCCATCCCTTGTGGTAGAAGGCGAGAACCAACTCCTGCAAGCTGCCCTGGCTCTAGTGTATGTACGATGTCACGTGTGCTCCCTGCCCCTCGAATAAATAAGCAAATGTTAAAAAAAAAAATTGAAAAAAAAAAAAAGTCTACATGATGGGTAGTGCTTGGAATGGAGAGGCAGGAGGATCACAAGTTCAAGACCAGCCTGGGCCACACATGCTCCAGGTCAGCCTTTCACCTACATGGGAAAACAGAGAGAGAGAGAGAGAGAGACAGAGAGACAGAGACAGAGACAGAGACAGAGACAGAGACAGAGACAGAGAGACAGAGACAGACAGAGACAGACAGAGACAGACAGACAGAGACAGACAGAGAGAAATAAGATTTGCAAAGAGTTAAACATAGAAACTTGCCCATAAGAATTAAGCGATTGAATATTTAATTTCAAAATGTACTGAATTTTAACCCACGATCCCAAATATGTCAGAGGGAAAGGAATAGTTATAAAGGCTCAAGGCAGGTTCGCAATGTCTTCAAAAATGTATATCTACCTAGAGCCTCAAAATGTAACTTCGTTTAGAAACAGACCTGTTGATATCAAGCTGAAATCACCCTCCAGGGTAGTGGGACCCAGAGCCAAAGAGGCAGGACACACAGAGAGACCTAGAAAGAAGGAAGCTGTGTAACAACACTGACAGAGACAGGAATGACGTGGACACAGCCTCCAAGTTCCAAAGGTGACGAGCAAGCAACTGACCAGGAGCTGGAACTACGACAAGTTCCTCTTCTAGGCCCTTCCTCAGGACCCCCGACTCTCTCTGCCCATGGCTGGTTTCAGATTCCTAGTCTCCTAGATATGCAAGAAGTGTTTGCTGTTTGAAAACATATGGGACTGACCCACTAGGAAACTGCTAAAACAGAAACACGGACGTGAGCCCCTCACAGTTCTGAAGACCTGCAATGCACGGCCTAGGTTCGAGCCTCAACTCAAGAAGAAAGGAGCTGGCCCTGAGACCTTAGTTGGTTCTATAAGACCAGGCCTCCAGCAAGCAAAGCTGACCTGGACCTAAACAATGTGGTCTGCAGGAAGGAGGAGAAAATGGAAACAACTCAGGGGGAGGAAGAGGAAGAAGGCCTTTGAGCACGAGGAGATTTGTCTCCAGCAGGCAGCAAAACAGAAAATCGTGAGTAGGCAGCTGGGCTGCTTCCGGGATTGCTTTTTTTTTTTTTTTTTTCTTTTTTTGGCCAGGACAGATGTAGCATAGCAAGGCTCCTGGTTTGCAGGCTCCACATCTGCATGCCTACACTATAAACTGTTTAGCCGGTTGCCTGGGATCCCCTGCTGCGGACCGGACCAGGAGGAAAAGAGCGGAAGGCAAAACCTGCGCCTGCACAACTGTGCCCTGCCTGCACCTTGCTTCCAGTGCAGGGACCCTACATCACCCAAACACCCACCCTGCTTCCTCAAACCCCAGACAGAGCTGCAGTGGAACATCAAGGGGGGAAACCACCTGTGCAGTGCCCACCAGGCTGCTTGGGGAGGGATGGAAGGACATCCCTGGAAGCCTCAGAACGAGGGCTGCTCCAGGCTAATCCACTGCCTCCAGCCACTGCATTTTCAGCTTGATAAATATTTGATCACTCACAATCAAGTACATTAGAAGAACTAAATGAAATACCCACCTCCCTTCTTTTCTGGGTTACTTCTCCCCGCATAAGGAGGAAATTTTTCAATCCTTCAATGTAACATAAAGTTTGGTAATGGGATTTCTGACTTGCCATTCTAGAACATAGCCCCCCCCCCATCTCTATGTCTCTTTCTCTCTTTCTCTCTCTCCCCACCTCTCTCTCCCTCCCCCTCCCCCTTCCTCTCCCTCTCCTTATACCTAGATTACAGAACTGATTACTGGCTGTGTGAATATAGAACTGAGTGGAAAGGAAACCTCTTCCTACAGCTCTCAGATGATTAATGGGTTTGGCAAGCTACTGTGCCCACCCTGTGAATGGAGGTCCTTCTCTGTCTTCTGAAGAAGGAGTGGGGCATACTCAGGAGGTCTAAGGGCAGCTAGCAGACAGTGGGACAGTGACAAGCAGAGACTGAAGACCCTGCCCTCAAGCACGAGCGGGCCACTAGAAAGGCTTTGTCGATCTGGACAGCACTTTAGTTCATAGACAGGCCCACTAGGGATGGTGAATGCGCCAAGGGTGGAATCAGAACTCCAAGACCAGAAATGGAGTCAAAAAGACCCTCTGCATAAGGCAAAATATACTCCCTCAGTGTGGGCTATCCAGTCTTCCCTGGAGGCTGTGAAAGTCAGTTCAAAGTTCAACGATTGTTCTGAATGTCTGCCATGACTCGGAGTCTAGTGTTTTTCGGGCAGTTCTTCATATCCCCCTCCCAGCCTGCCCACTATCTTAAAATCATAAGGTCAATCTGAAAGTCCTGTAGAGAGCAGCCTTCATGCCCCATCCTGCTGAAGGTGGCCAACCATATAGATGTGAGGAAACCTCCCTGGAAACTGCTGATTTCTAGACCGCCTTTGATCCTTGGAAGCGAATGTCAGCAGGACCCATAGCCAGAGATGGGCTATACCCTGGATCTGATTGCCAAGCACAGCCTAGACAGAGGGACCATGGTGATGCAGGAAAGCTCAGACTCAGGTCCTATGTAGAGAAACAGGGGAGCTGGGGTGAACCTAGGGCCACACTAAGAAACAGAGCCCATGTGGGGTCTGAGGCAGGATGAGGCTCTAAGCCCCAACTTCCCTCTTCTGATGCCAAGAGCCAATTTACCACACAGTGGTCATGACCATGACTCCAACATCCAGGAAGTGACAGGCTGAGACAGGGATGGGGTGGAGGGCTAGCACTCAGGCCAAGGGCCAATGAAAAGCATGGTTAGAAAGCCAAGACCAACGTTGACCCTCTGATTGAGGTGGTTCCTCGCTGAGTCATCTGCTCTCTCTAGCCCAGCCAGGAAAGGGTAGGATAGCCAGGGCTGGGCATCAGGGCCAAGTGGCCCAACTTTCAAGATCAAGCCTACTAGTGCAGTTGACCTACCTGATAAAAAGCTAAGTGTTAGCCAAGCAATAGTGGCACATGCCAGCACTTGGGTGGCAGAGGCAGGCAGATCTCTGAGTTCCAGGCCAACCTGGTCTACAGAGTGTATTCCAGGATAGCCAAGGCTACGCAGAGAGACCCTGTCTCAAAAACAAACAAACAAGCAAACACACTAAACTTCAAAACTGGCACCACAGTCCCAAGGATCCAACAAGCTCCCCTACCAATCACTTAGTAGGGACACTGAACTTCCTGACACACAGCAGCGCCTGCCTTTACACTAGCCTCTCCTGGAACACCCTGCCTCCCAAGTGTCCTCTCCCAACACCTTCTGTCTTTCATGGCTCTGGCCTCTGCAGGGACCCAGAGAGCCCTAGGAGTCCCTCTGGGATGCTCTACACTCATCTCTTGGCTCTTGAGTTCCCTTCTTAGCGTTTATCTCTGTCCTTGGGGCTGAACAGGAGCTGGCTTCCTTGCAGCACAAATAGCTCTTAGCATTGTCACTGAGGTGACTGAAAGGAGCCACCTTCCTTCCTGCTCCTGCCTCCCTCATTGCTTCCTGCGCAGCTCAGCCTCCAACTCAAGACTACAGTGCCCAAGAGATGCACACAGTACAACCTCCACCTCTCCCGAGTCACCACTGGGCATACAGACAAGCCGAACTTATAAATTAAATCAGGAAATCATCTCTCCCCTTATTCCGGGGGGGGGGGGAACCTTCCTAGATAAGATCGATAAGCCCCTGATCCCTCTGGCTTTTGCTAACGTGCTTGCTAACACGTACAGGGCACCCTTCACACCCTATACTGACCATCTCTGGTTTTTGCTTGATGTCTTGGGAGTGTTGTTAGCTCACCAATCAAGTTAGCATCCTGTCGTACAGAGAAGCCTATACTGCCGTGTGTGAGAACATAGGCCCCACGTGTTTCAGCCCCAGATCACTGTGCTGTGGTTAAGTTTCAGTACCGTTGTCTCTCCCTCCCTGCTTTCTGCCATCCATCCAGCCCCCTGTTGGTACTTCACTTCAGATCCGCTCTGAACTACAGAACCTGCTAGACCAGTGTACACACTGAGGGTTAGCAGGACCTGAGTGAGGAACCTAAGGAGCTCTTTTAAGGGTGTAAGGATGTGAGGCCATCTAATCTGAGCTCAAGGAAGTCTGCTGTGCTTTTGGCTCCCGCTACGTCGTCCCACAAAAGCCCTGCTGCCCCATCAGCTTCCCCTAGCACAGCAGAATAAGGCCACATTATGAGTGGCTGGCCAACCAAAGCTTTTCTGGTGATGACGGCCGAAAGCAGAAGTTAGTAGCCTGTTCAGGTAGGTCTACCGTAAGCCGCCGGGTGGTCATGGTGAAGCTGGGGCTATGAATGAGGCTCAATGAGACCTTGTACTTAGAACTGGGGGGTGGGGGAGGGTGCGGGTAGGCTCAGTCAACAAAGTGACTGCTGGACAAGCACGAGGACCTGAGTTCCGATTCCCAGCACCCACATAAAAGTTTGACACAATGACACATGTCTGTAACCCAGCTCTGGAGAAGTCAAGGCAGGGGATCCCTGACCAGACAGTCTGGTCAAACCCACGAGCTCTGGGCCAATGAGAGAGACTCTTCCAAAAAATGAGGTGAGAAGCAATTGAGGAAAGCACACAGTGTCGACCTCTGGCCTCTATATGCAACACATACACAGGTACATGCGCGTGTACCTGTGATGTACATCACACACACACACACACACACACACACACACATGCACGCACACACGCACACATGCACATACACACATGCATGCCCACACTCACACATGCATACACACACACACATGCATGCCCACACTCACACACACATATACACACACACACACGCGCACACACACACACATGCACACACACATGCACGCACACACACACATGCACACACACACACATATGCATGCCCATACTCACACACATACATACACACACATGCAGCATGCACACACACACACACATGCATGCCCACACTCACACACACATACACACACACATGCAGCATGCACACACAAAATAAGTAAGGAAATGAATAAAAACATTTTTAAAATCTTGGGGCCTCCATCCTTGTTTCTCATTAATTTAATGCCCCTCACTTAAAAAAGCAGGGCCCTCAGAGGAGCTTTGTGGGAGCCAAGACTGCAGGTGATGCTGAGCCCCTTTGTGTCTAAGCCCCTGACAGACAGAGGTTTCCAACATAAAGCCAAACCCAGGTGCCTTCACCGCGCCACCCACCTCCAGGAGACCAGCAAGCACTACACAAGTCAGCCGTGTTGCGCAGCCATAGGGGGGAACAGCTGACCGTATACAGAGCTTCCCTTCCCTGTCACAGTTCCCTAAGAAATACGATGTAACTACAGACACAGTACTATGTCAGGGTAGGTCACCTACAGAGGAACCTTGTGGGAAGATGTGTAGGTTATACACCAGCTAACATTACTTGACAGATCTTTAGCACATGCTGTGTATATCACAAGTCTCTGCATCCGGGAGACCAATGGTTGCAGCTTTTTCTCCTTCACCCACCTATACCTGAGGAGGGCAGTTTCTGTTTCTCTCTCTCTCTCTCTCTCTCTCTCTCTCTCTCTCTCTCTCTCTCTCTCCCCCCCCCCAACCCCGTCTGTCTGTCTGAACAGAGCTTCACAACAGGATATAAAAGCACTTCCTTTACAGTCAAACTCTGAACCGCATTGGTGACGAGTGTGGGTCACACGTGGTATTTATAGAACACAAAAGATGGGCAGGCAGAGATGGAATGCTGCCCTAGTGGCTATCTCCAGGTGAAATCACGGGGGCGGGCCTTCAGTAGATTTTCGTTTCCAAGCGCCTTTTACTACCAGGTAGATTAAAAGTATTTTTAAAACTTTTGTCACTCAGCCAGGTGTGGTGGCACACACCTGTGACCTCAGCATTTGGGAGGCAGAGGAATGGAGTTGGAAGTTTGAGGCCAGACAATGTCTCAGAATAACAACTACGGTGTCACTCAAAAAAACAAAACAAACAAAACAAAAACCCTCATCCTGCCTGCTGTGTGTCTGTCTCCTTTCTGTGCCAGCCATCCATCCGCCCCAGCAGACACTTGTCTAGGCTATGTACAAATCATAGCAGATGCCTCTGTTTTGATGTCTTGTGGGGATCTTTGGCACCGCATGCAAGCCACTGTGTGAAGTCCTACCAGGCTCTCTCAGCTCATTCCCACCTTGGTCTCTGTAACCCCACAGAGCAACTGTCAGTGTCTCCATGATCTCTGTACTCCCTCTGCCCCCAAGGACATCATGGCCTGTGCCCAGCAGAGAGAAACTGCTCTCGAGGAGGAAGATGGGTGAAGGCTATAAGAGATACAGTGTGCCCATGGTTTTTCTGAGTGACTTTAACTAAGGAGCCACCACGACTCCTTGAGCCGCGTTTCTGTGGTCCACAAAACCAGGATAAGACATGCCAAGTGAGACAACAGTTCTCAGGACAGCTCAGCACTGGCCAATGTTACTACAGATAACCTAGAACCTTAGCATCTGGCCAGCCTCTCAACACCAGATGCATGGACTTCAAGGCACCTGTGGAAGCCTTTTAGAAGATCCCGAGGGCCAGAACAGATGGATGTCGCCATGAGTCTACAGTCACAAAAAAATTTTGCCTTTTCTTTCTTCCTCTCTCTCCCAAATCTATGTCTATTGCTCAGTCGCTCCGGCATAAGGCCCTTGATATGTCTCCCCAGAGACCCAGGCAGACTCCCCTCAACCCCCACATTTTACTCGGATCGACATCCCCCACTGTGTCGGTTCGAAACTGTCCTTAAAGTACTCATGCTCGTGTTTCTGCCTGGGTGTTTTATTTTCTAATAGATGAGGAGCAAGATGGGGCCTCTTGGATGCTGGGACATCCTGTAGCCCAGCAGTTCTCAACCTTCCTAAAGCTTTTGACCTTTCCATACAGTTCCCCGGGTTGTGGTGACCTTCAACCATAAAATTATTCCGTTGCTACTTCATAAGTGTAATTTTGCTACTGTTATACATCGTAACATAAATATCTGATATACAGGATATCTGATTTCGATCCCCAAAGGGGTCTTAGCCCACAGGTTCAGAAAAGCTGTTCTAGGCTCTATGAACCAGGTGATCAAAAAGGCCCCCCCTCGAAAGCAAAAGCTCAGCCAACACACAGACAGCACAGTGTCCACGGTGTATAGCCTGAGCCCCGCAAAGCCAGCCTTCCCTAAGAACACGGAGAAGTGTTTCAGTACCATGTATCGTACCATGTACTACAGTTCTGAGAAGTTAGTCTTGGGAGTGGGCCTCGTTGTGAATGGTCGCCTCGGGGCAGGCAGTGAGGAAGATCTTTGAGTGTCCGTACAAAAACACCTCCAGCTTTCCTGCTCCTCTGAATCCTCACAGCTCCTTCCAGAACCTTTTCTTTCTACCTTCAACAGCTGTTCCACGTTACCTCAACATGAGTAGTCTCTTAGCCTCAGTCTGCCTTCCCAGCAGAGGTACAAGCTTGACCCAGAGCGCATCTCACATTTAACAGGGGTGCAGATGTGCGCACACATTTATAAATTCAGGTCTGAATATCAGGTCATGTCCCTTTTGTCTAGTGACATTTATTGAATATTCCTCGTAAGACATTCTGCCAGAAATCTTAAGGCTTACCTCTTCACCGTGTCCGTTGTTAAACTTACCTTTTCTGGTTCTAAGTGGAATAGACTGCAAAATTTTCACTTGGTCGTTATGGCTGAGGGACCACATTATAAATTTACTTACAGCGTTGGGCCACTGGCAGTGAAAGAATCTGTTCATTTTAACAAAGCCAGTGTTGGATTCCCTGCCACTATCTGTAGGCTCCCTAACCAACCATCCCTTCATGATCACCATGTTGTCGTAACCTGCATCCCTCAGACAGACCCAGCCTCCCATCCCATCTGGGTGGAAATGGCTACGACGAACCCCAGTAGTTCGAATGGTGCATAGAATAAGAGTCAACATAGTCCAAATTCAGAACCTGGGGTTCCCCAGCCTTCGTCAATGAGAGCCCCTCAGTAGCCTTGGCCTGCACTGCGGGATGACGTTCTTCCTGGGGAATGTAGCAGTTCCCTGAAGAATTCTCCCAAGCCTGGGGAGAACATGGATGGCTTTTCAGATCAAGGCACAGGCAAGGAGGTCACCTTACCTGGTCCTGGAGCTTTTGGAACATCAGAGGGTGAGGTTCCTCCAGAATCTTTTCAGTGAGCCGAGACTGCCCCTCCACGTTGACTTGTGAAGAGGCCTTATTGGACAGGAAGGTCATGTAGATCTCCTTGGCCTTCTCCTGCATCTGGAAGAGACAGAGAAGCTGGACTGTTATCCACCAGCACAGCCTTTCCTGGCCTAAAGCCAGCTCCACCCTCCAGCCGGCCCTGGAAGAGCTGCAGCTGGGAGCTATTGCAGCCTCCGGAGCCAAGCTCCCTGAGAAGGCCCACAAACGCCTGGCCTGCCCCACACCTAATAGAGCTTCTGAGGCCAAGTCTTCTGAAACAAAATTGCTACCCTGACCATTCAGAAACAATGAAAGTGGCAATCCAGCATGACCTGGGGTCACCATGCCACCCCTCCCAGTTCAGAGCTCATGGGGATGTTACCCGGTCCTGAAGCGGACTGAAACTCACTGGTCAATGGTCAAACTTAAATGAGCCTCGGGACTGTTAAGCTACACGAGGCTGAATACGGTATCATGCTGTTCACAGGAATGTGCAGGTGCCCTGGAACAGAAAGATTAGTGGTTCCTCGAGACTGTGGGGGGTGGGGTGGGGGGGAAGAACTGGGGATAGGGAGGAGATGGGCAAACACAGGGGCAGCTGAGCTGGGCAAGCACAGAGGCAGCTGAGCAGCCTGGGACTTCACACAGCTTGGGATGTGCGCACAGCCTTCTTCCAACAATGCACTGGCAATCTAGGACTTTCACCTACAGATGCTGTGTGCACATGTGTCCTCTCCTAACACTGCACCTCGAGACCTAGGACCCCCACCAGCGTCGAGCTACACAGACAGCTCACTGCAAACAGTGGACTAAATGTCTCCTTCCCTTAACAACCACTAAGCTTGCTCATGTTTCCATCCACTCACACTCCAGTCAGAACGAGGTACACTGGTAGGGGGCCAACCTGACCTGAACTAGTTTTGGGTGGTTGGGCAATAAGACAAACTGTGTCCTCTAAGTGAATTTTTAGAGTGAATCTCTCTATTTACCATCTTACACCTGTGTACCACTAAGTGTGCATGTGATTCAAAGCAGATGCATTGTGAGAAGGGATATATGCACAGTAAAATTCCTATCTTAAAATAGAGAGTCAAAATAGAGAGTCACCCATGGCATGGCCCTTAGTAAACAGCCCCTCCTTCCCCAGAACCCCATCAAAGTAGTCCCAGGCAGTAAGCTGGGGCCCCTGCGTGTACCCACACTCGTGTGGCCCGCTGTCAGTCATTGTATGTTTTTAAGATAGGGTCTCACTCTGTAGTGCTGGCTGTCCTGGAACTCGCTATGGAGACCAGGCTGGCCTCACACTCACAGAGATCCACCTGCCTCTGCTTCCTGAGTGCTGGGATTAAATTCTTGTGTCACCATGCCTGGTCTCTGTTGTTCCTCTTGACAGTGTCTTTCTTTTGAGCTGTACTAGGGTGGCTAGGTTTTTGAATACTTTCCCTGCTTCTCCTTTTTTTTTTAAGATTTATTTATTTATTTATTTATTTATTTATTTATGTACGTACGCTGTCACTGTCTTCAGACACACCAGAAGAGGGCATCGGATCCCCACTACAGATGGTTGTGAGCCACCATATGGTTGTTGAGAATTGAACCCAGGACCTCTGGAAGAGCAGTCAATGCTTCTAACCACTGAGCCATCTGTCCAGCACCGTTATCTTGCCACTTTCCAGTCTTTGTGCACCTTTATTTCAATTCCTTGACTAAGAATTCCTGGAAATACCTGGAGCAGAGGCATGGATGGGGATTCTCTTTGGAGTGTTTGAGAAGATTTGGGATCCGGTAAGTGGTCGTGCCTGCACAGCATTGTGAATACATTCGGTGCCATGGAGACACTCCGAAGGTTTTTAATTATGTGTGTTTCACCAGGACAAATAAAGCCCCATGAAACCACCCATATGTACATGCATTGCCACCAGCGCCTGCTGTGCCATGGACATGCTAAGCCTGCTTCCCTTCCCTTAACCTCTTGGTCTTTCTCCCCTGTTGATGCTGGTTTCCTCATGAGGACCAGGGCCAGAACAGGTGACACCGGGACTGTCTGACTCCAAACTTCAGCCCTACTCTGGTCCCACAAGGCACCCTGAGCTCTCTAGGATAGATGGCTTATCCGTCTTCCAGTGGAAGAAGTTTTCACACAGTAAGTGTAAGCGATGCAGAGAAAAACACTCACTGTATGCCAAAAGTCCCCAGAGCAGCCCCACTGGGAATCTTGGAGACAAGGGCTGACAAGATGTTCACTCACCTGCAGTCTCATTACACTGAGAGCTGTGGCAGGGCCGTGACATGGCCTGATGGTAGGAGCAATTAAGAACCATGACAGGGCTATGACCTTCCCTGATGGCAGAAGCCAGCTTTATTTAAAGTCTTCAGAGCTGTGGTGGGCAGGGCTGCGGTCTCCACACTCTCCACCAGAGCTTCCCTCCCTCTTCTCGGAGAGGATGGGGCCATTGGTGGCAGCAGAGATAGCTCCTGCGTGAACCTCAAGCCTCAGGCCCCCTCCAACCCCACAGAGCAAGGCAATGAAGAGATGCCTTTCACACGGCTGAGGTGTGTGGAGGAGGTGGGGGGAGGTCAGGAGACCCTAAGATAACACTTTTTTTTTCTCCCAGAGAGGCTCTCAGCCTAAGAGGACGCTTGCAGAACTTCACTGGGAGAACACCCGGCTCTGAAAACTTATGCTCTTAGGGAAATCCCTGGCCGTTTTCAATTAGCCGTGCTTAAAGAGAAGAAAAGGCGCTCGTTTCAAGCCAGAGACCAGAAAGCAAAAGACCCTATGAGGCTGAAGCCTGACTCTGTCTCTGCTGATATAGGAACAGTGCTCAAAGCAGGGTCAGCACTCAAAGCCCTGTGTCTGTTCTTCCTGACTGCAGGAGCAATTCATTTATGTCAAACTCAGAGACATGGGAGCCTCTTGAGATAAATACGACTATTCCTGGGGTAGGTCTGGGGACCATCATGAGGCAGGCCTGCCCCGGAAGAGCAGTTTGGAACTTCATGTCTCACAAAGACCCAACAGCTCCACAGAGCCATGAGCGTCTCCCACCATCCCCATTCTGTCAGAAGGGAACATTTTTGGAAACCCACTTCCTGTTTTAAAGTTACTTCATGAAAGTAGAATTTCAGTTGGCCAGATGAGCGAACTGCGTGCAACAGTCTGCAGGCCTCCCCTCCTAAGACATCCACACAGCTGTTCTGCCATGCACGCATGCACACACATGGCTCCCATGAACTCAGGCTCTCTTGGGGGAGTTCTGAAAATGAGACACAGAAGCAAGCAGCTTGAGGCTCCATATGTGGGGGCAGGTGGCCCAAGGGAGAGGAAGCAGGTGCGGGGGGTGGGGGGCACTTTCAACCAACCCTCTCGCATCAGCTGTCCTTCCCCAGCCGCTGAGGACAGGGTGCGCCCCTGGGCTGACCCAGTGGGTGCAGGAGAATGAGTGAGCAGGCTTATCTGTGCGCTAGGATAGGAAGTGTGACCGAAAAGGGAAACCCTGAGACAGCTGACCACAGGCCAGTCACGGGAAGGCCTGGTGTCCAGGCCGAGACTGAACAGAAAAGAAGAACTGCTCGCTTGAGCTATTCTGGTAGATTTTTCCAGAGTTTTGTTAACCCTGTTCTAGCCGCCGCCGCCGCCGCTGTAAGAATAAGAACAGACTAGCTCCCTTGGTGGAGTCAGTTCTGAGTGTGTGAAAGTGCTGGCATACGCACCTAGCCACCGCCTCCACCACAGCCCTTCCTTCCCTGAGACAGAAAGATAGATGTATCCGGTCTCGGCTCCTTCCAGGCACAAGTCAGGGCCCTTCCTGCAGGTGCTATGAAGCCTGGTTTGCACCCACACTGGGTAGGAAGTCAGCCTGAAACCCTGCTCTCAACCAGCGCAGGTTTAAGAGAAGTGAATTCACTTTGCTCAGAGCCCCAGACACCCGTCTGCTCAGAACAGCAAAGTCATCACTTGTCCAGTGCTCAGGAAGATGCAAGTGTGCTCTCTCTCTCTCTCTCTCACACACACACACACACACACACACACACACACACACACTTAGGGCCCACGCTGATGCTCAGCCACCATAAAAGCTTTCACTTCACTTCCTCATGGCAATCAGCCTCCTCACTCCCAATTTCTACAGACACAGATCAAGAGTAGACGGAGCTCCTCCCACCCGCTCTGCTCTCCACCTCTCAGCTGAATCCCACAGGCTAGGCCATGTTGCCTGGGGGCTCCTGGCGGCTTCTGGTTGCTAAGCCCCTCCAGGGGTCTCTGGCTCCAGTCCTGGGTACCACACCTGCCTTCTTCCTTCACCCTGCTCCCTCACCAGGGGAGCCTCAGATTCTGCCGTTCTCCTTCAGCACGGCCTGTGTCCACCTAGCCATTCCCAAAATTTGAGTCCTGCCCCGAATGCTGTAACTACTCTCTACCATGCAGCCCAACAGTCTCCCAAGCTACTGGCTCATGAGTCAACTGACCATTGGCAACACAGGTAGGGAGTCCCAGAGACACCAAGAGAAGGGAAGGTCACCTCCTGTCCAGGGCTCCTCTAGGAAAGTGGAGCTTCAAGTCCCTGCGGCATCTCTGCATATGGCCCACACCCTATCTGCGACATGCCTGACTCTGGAACATCTCTCCCATCAGCACCTCTATCCTCTCTATCATCCCCATCATCCTCTCTATCCTCTCTATCATCCTCTCTATCATCCTCCCTATCCTCTCTATCCTATCATCCTCTCTATCCTCTCTATCATCCTCTCTATTATCCTCCCTATCCTCTCTATCCTATCATCCTCTCTATCCTCTCTATCATCCTCTCTGTCCTCCCTATCATCCTCTCTATCCCACTCCTCCACCAGAGGTGGACCCAAGAGAAAACACAGAAAAATAGGACACGACTGTGTATGAACTGCATGCATATTTGTTTCATAAAGAGGATGGAGCAGGGACATCAAATAAATAGAAGGGCGTGGGTAAGAGAGCGCAGTAGATAAAGGCACTTGCTACCAAGCCTGGTGACCTGTGTTTGACCCCACCTACCCCCAGGACCCACGTGGTAGATGATGAGAGCTGACTTCCACAAGCTATCCTCTGACCTCCACACTGCACTGAAATAAATGTAACTTTAAAAGTTTTAAATGGTACAAGATGCCTTCCAGAACTAGGCCAGGGAAAGGAGAGTAAT